>NC_056744.1:2053359-2404785 GCF_019279795.1 Protopterus annectens | reverse complement strand
CAAGGTTTGGAGGTTCCCAATGTCTCTGTTAATGAGTTCAATGATGATGATGCATTCCATAGCCTTGCAAACCAGGCTAGTCAGGCTTATAGGGCGGTAGTTCCCGGGGTCCGCTGTGGCTCCACCTTTGTGGAATGGGATAACTGTTGCTGTGCGCCATTCTATGGGTACGTAGCCTGTAGAGAGGCTGAGTTTGAACAGTGTGTTTAGGTGAGGGGTTAATTCATTTTGGAGCTCTTGTAAGACACAGCCTGGGACACCGTCCGGTCCCATTGAAGCTGTGTTTTTGGCTTTTGGTTCATGTTTCCAGCACTTCTTGGCTACTTCAGTATTGTAATGTTTGCACAATTCCCAATGCAACAGTCTTGCCACATTGTTATGCCTTTTAGACTACAGGTCTGCTGCTATTAGTGCATCATACCCAGCAACAAGATGTGCGACGGTTTCCAGTTCTGTTTTACAGAGCCTGCATTTGTCTGTTTCTCCGACATGCTCAATGGACTTTGTACGTAGTCCACTATCCTTGGCTGCTAATATTAATAGTTCATCTTTTGGTTTAAATTCACCTCTCCTTAATCATTCCTGCGTCAGGGCCTGATTGACATGAGGTTGTTCCAGGGGTTTTTTGTACTTGCAACTATATTTATGCCTTTTCCACATTTCCTGCCTTCGCATCTGATCCTTCTCCTTATATTCCTGTGTTTTGGCACATTTAGTTGCTGCTTGATTTTTGGCTATTTCTGGTTTGGTTTCCATTCCAGCTTGACACCAATGTGCTTCTGCTAAGCTAAACAAGGAAGCAACCTTAAACTTGCTCTTTATGTCCTCCAATCCTTCCCTTGTAGACAACTAAGGAAAGGTATTGGTAGATCTGGTAGAAGAATATTTTTTTCTTCCACATTTTTGTATAATAATTCTCAGCTGGTAGTGCCTTTCTGAATTCCATTGTTTAACATTTCTCAAGTGTCAAAACATGCCTTAAGGAGAGTGTATGATTGTCCAGATGCCATCTTGGGTCACTACTGTAGTATTGAAGAGAGGTGCCAGGGAGTGTAATCAAGTTTTCTGCTGAGATTAATTCTGAAATTTTAAATTCAGTTTTATATAAGAAGGTTGTATTTGGCCCATGTGCTACTCTGGTCCTTAAAAATTTTGATGAGACACAGAAATTAGTAGAGGGAGTTTCCAAGATTTTTCAGTTCCCCCCTTACAGTTCTTCCAGATAATCCTTTCCATCTAAGAAACAACGCAAATTATCCCAAAGTATCCCTGCCTTCTCAAGCTAAACAGGCAACCAAAGTAGATGGCAGGAGGGGAACAACAATAAACAGACTGTTTCCTAAACAAGGGACAGTCTACTACTACAGAAAGATTGTGTCAGCATTCTTTCCCCATTCCCTACCCCTGTCTCTCAAAATCTGCCTCTGTACATTCCTCTTTGGCAGTAGACTGTTTCAGACTCTTGGGGGTTAAAGTGGTTTGGGGGAGATGCAACTGGCACTTGATACAAATGCATCCTTTCAGGGGAGTTGCACCCCACCTTCCAAACTAAAACATTTTTCCTCAGGTTGTTAAGCACTTACTCCACACTAGAAGTCCAATAGCTGGTGTCATTAAATTAAAGGGGTAAAGGCTATTCCAGAATGTTTATGCTACCAGAGTGTCTTCTTGGAGACCAGTTTTACATCTTAAATTTTTAAGTCTGTATGTGAAAGTTCCGAAATTCAAGATGTTCTCCCATTAGAATCTGTTGCTTCTCGTTACCCTCAGAAGCTTTATGGTAACATTAGGTCTTAAAAATGTATATTATCACATTCTCATAGCCAAAGGGCTTCAGCAAATTTCTCAGGTTTTCTGTGTCCGAGTCTCATCAGTTCTCTGACTTGCCTTTTGGGTTATCTCATTTTTCCTAAGTTAGTTGATTTACTCATCTTTGCAGAACCTTTTTTCCAATATCAAGAGTCATTGCAATGGGTTTCTTCTCTTTTGATCAATCTGGAGTTTCAGATAAATAGAAATCCTCCTTGAACTTGTTGCACTTGATTGCCTTTCTAGGCCGTCTTATTTGAGACCTTACAGCAAAAGGCCTTTTTAACTTGGGGAAAAGTGGATTTTTATCTGGAAACTTTCCTGAGCAGATCAGATCGGTCTCAGACTTCAGAGAGTATCTCAGGATCCTGGGGTTCATGACCTCTATGATTTCCATTATTCCTCTTGCCAGGGTGCAGATAAGGAAGATTCGATTATTTCTATTAAAAAAAAAAAAAAAAAAAAAAAAAAAACATAGATCCAGTTTGTATCCTGTGGAATTTCACATTCCAATCTTGGGTTTTGTTAAAAAGAAGCAACACTGGTGGAGACTACAGATACAAGCAAGACCGGATCGCCCCTTTTCTCCTGCATCTCCAAGCAAATCTATAAAGTGCAGTTGTATAAAATCTTATCATAACCGTAGATGTCCTTTTCACTGTTGCAGTATCCAAAACTGAAGGGATCTCCCGCCCAGGGCAGCCTGACGCTTAGCCAATATACAAAAGTGCAATAGTCTTGTATGTCCCATTTATGCTTCCTTTACAGAATGTAGGGCATTAAATGTAAGTGTGGCTGCAACCACCCAGAACTGAATTGCCCCAGAAGAGAACCACCTGTACAGGGCAAAGGAGTCCATTCACATCCAGAAGGAAAAAAGGCCGAAGAAAAGGGGGAACCCTCAGCAAGAGGGGAATCTATTACTAAAACAAGAACAAACAAGAGGGGTTGGAGGGAGCAAGTACTGCAACAGGGAAGAGAAGGACATTTATTGTTATGGTAAGATTTTACACTGTACTACGTCCTTCTGTATTACTGTTGCAGCATCCAAAAACAGAATGGCAGAGTAAAAAAGCTCAAGAAACAGAGTGGAAGGTTGACGCCTGATAAGATCCCTCAAAAAAACTCACATAAAATTGTTTCGGCAAAATTTGCTCTGACGCTAGAAACCATGTCTAACGTATAATGTTTAGTAAAGGCATGCACTGAAAACCAAGCAGCAGCTGCAAGGATGGAACTGGAGTCCAACCCTTTGAAGAAGTCACCGAAGAAGCAACAGCCCTATTGGAATGAGCTCTAGCAAAAGTAGACAAATTTGCCATTAAAAGAATAACAAAACAAAATGGCCTTGGGATCCAGGAGGAGATGGTATGCTTAGATACAGCCAAACCCAATGTCCAGGGATGAAAGGAAACAAAAATCTGCTCAGACTTATGAATGGCCTTAGTTTATCCAAATAGTATCTGAGCTGTCTGTGCAAATCCAAGGTATGCAGGAGACACATACTAGCAGACTGAGGAAAAGGGAGAAAGGAAGGAGTTGTATGTACCAACTTATTCAAAGACAACACATTTACTACCTTGGGCATAAAAGAAGAATTAGTACGAAGGGGCACTATGTCCCAGTTAAAAAAAAAAAAAAAACATAAAAGGAGGAATGGCCGTAAGGGCCTGGAGCTCAGAAAAACCTTCCAAGCAAAAGTAAGAACCAGCAACAAAACTTTCTTCCAGGTATAGTGATGCAAAGAGGCAGAATCTGCAGGCTCAAAAGGAGCCCAAGTCAATTTTTTCAACTCGAAATTAAGGCCTTAAGGGAGAGGAATAAGTTTCTTTGGAGGCCTAATGTAGAATGCCTTTAACAAATTGACCTCAAAATGAGAAGTCAGAGGAGGATTCAAGGGGAGACTAGCAAAAATAGCTGACAAATAGGCCTTCACAGAAAAGTAGGTCAGGCCAGGCTGGAGCAACTCGCGCAGTAAGAGAGGACCAGTGGGACCGCCACTGAAAAAGGGTCCTGGTTACGAGCATGGCACCAGACAGAAAATCTTACTTGCTTCCTGTAAAATCTGAGCACATCATCAGAAAAGGGGTGCCTAAAATCACCCACAGTGTTAGTTGGAGTGGACAAGTTAGGATAGATGAGAGACCCCTTGTCCTGTGTCAGGAGATCCAACCAGTGAGGTAACTTGTGGTAATTGCCCCTAGCCCGATGCATTAAGAGGGGGAACCAGTACTGTCCTGCCCAAAAGGAGTCACTAACAATATTTTTGGGGAGCCCAGCTGAATCGTCTACAGGACTCTTGGAAGTAGAGGAAGAGGATGGGAAGTGTAAAGAAACATCCCCTTCCAAGGAAAAGAAAGGGTGTCTGTCTTCCAAGCCAGATGACATGGCACTCTGGAACGGAAGAGAGGAAGCTGCATATTTGGAGGGGAGGCAAAAAGATGTACCTGAGAAAATACCCTGCAGATTGACAATGTCCAGATACATGCATCTGTGAAACATCCATTTGTGAGGCTGTGTTTTGGACCTGCTCAGATAGTCTGCTACTAGATTGTACTCTGAAGGAATGTATACTGCCTGAAAAGATAACTGAGATCCACTCCCAAGCCTGAAGAGCGATCCTGTAGAAGGAGGTAAGATTTTTTGCCTTCCCTTCCTGCTTGTTGATTTACCACATCACTGTAGTGTTTTGAGAATGTGGTGAAAAGCTTGAATGGCCAGAATCGGAGCACTCATCTTAATTGATGTTGATGTAGTTTTTCAGATGGGGAGGCCAAAGACCCTGAACTTTTGGGTGACCAAAAGAAGCCCCCTATCCCATGTCTGAGGCATTGGTGAACAATTCTTGAGAAGGGACTGGAGGCTGAAAGGACTGGCTGGGATTGAGAGCAAACCTTTGAATCCACCAGCCAAATTCCTCCTTTAGATAGGGAAGGAGAGGCATACTGAAATCCAGAGGGTGACAGTGCTGAAGCTAAACTGGTTTGAGGTACCACTGAAGCTTTCACATTAGCAGTCTGGCAAGAGGAAGCATTGGAGTAGAAGAAGCCATGAATCCTAGGGCCCAAAGAAACTCCCTGGCTGATATGGCAGTCAGAGGAAGAAGAGACTGAAAGAAGGCTGTGAGTGATAAAACTTTTGGAGGTGGAAGAGAGGCCAGCATTAGCAGTGTCTGAATCCTGCATCTCAGATGCACATGATCCTGCGAGGGAGTCAGGACAGACTTTTGGAAGTTGATAGCAAACCCCAGACTTTAAGAAGAGAGATGGTGAACTTCAGATTCTGTAACAGGCGACTGGGGGAAGGCAGCTGAAGCAACAGGTCATCATATAAAAGGAAAAACATGAATGACTTGGAGCCTGCAGAAATCGATTACAGAGGCTAGGCATTTTGCAAGTACTATTGGGGCAGTAGAGAGGCCAAATGGCAAAGCAGAGAACTGAAAATGCAAGGAAGACATAAGGGTAAGATAAAAACTTCCTGAAAAGAGGGTGAATAGGGTTATGAAGGTAAGCATCTTTCAGATCCAAGGACACTAGAAAAGCCTGAGGTAATAAAAGACAAAGCAGAGTTTGAAGAGTAAGCATCTGTAAGGAAGTGACTTTGAGAAAGGTGTTAAGCTGGAAAAGATCCAGAATAGGTCCCAAAGTGCCCTTCTTTTGGGGAACCAGGAACATCCTGGAGTAAAAACCCATTCCCACTTGGGATGGCGGAGGGTCAGGTTGGAATGGTTCCTTGATTTACCAGGGACCCTAGAACCTCCAGGAAATGAGGAAGTTGCTGTAAAGGAGGTTGATGAATCCCTGAAAGAGGAGGGAGTGACTTCTGTACCATGAAAGAACCCAAAAGTCTGAAGTGATGAGATACCAATTTGGAAGATAAAGGGACCTGGTCTAAAAAAAGGGGGGTGAATTGTCATTGAAGTAGGAATAAAGGAGGCTTCTGAGCCACAGAAGTCTGAGAAGCCTTAGCTGAAGGTAGCCTCCTACCACCCTTATTGCACCTGGAGGCCTGGTGGAGTTGCCTGCAAACAAAAGCAGATCTAGAAGCATAATCCCTCTGGAACTTGGGGATTGGAGAGACAAAAATATGTTTAAGGTCCTGTAATGCTTTGCCTTTCTCTTGAAGAGACTTAAATATATCAGCAGTAGCTGCCACAAAAATGTTTATTATCCAAAGGAGCATCCAACAACTTGGCCTTAATATCCTCAGGCAGAGACTGGAAAAAAAGCCAGGAATAACTCTCTTGACAGACCCAAAAGCCACAGCCCTAGAAGAGGCGTCCGCAGCATTATAGCTATACTTAACAGAGTGGTGAGCCAGTTGAGAAGGAAACCCTAAAATAGATAAAACAGAAGATTTGCACTCTGAATCAGGGAGATCATAAATATCCTGACAAGCCTGAGCAATCGAGGCCAGAGCATATCTGGTCATGTGGGTCTGGTAATTAACAGACCTAAAGGCCAAAATAGAGGCCGTATAAACATTCTTACTAAGCTTCTCCATTGCCCTACTATCCTTATGAGGAGGCAGAAGTTTCAAAAAGGGCAAAAGCTTAGAAGGTTTGTTAGTAGAGACTGGCATCACAGCAGGATCAGCAGAAGGACATTTAAATAAAAATTGACAATTGTCAGGAACCTTATAGAACCTATCAGTTTTTTTAGGAGCAGGAAGCCAAGAATCAGGAGACTTGAAAGCAGTATCTAACAAGGTGGCCAACACATGAGAAACTGCCAGTAGTTTAGGAGTGCCCATTTGAAACAAATCATAATATCTTCTCTGAATACCAGGGACTTGAGAAGAATCCCACTTAAAGTATTCCATCATCCTAGCAATTGTTTCTCCAAAGGACAGTTCCTCAAAAGGAGACTCTGGGCTAACAGACTGCTCTTCATCAGAACCTTAAGCCAAATGCGAATGCATCTGTGAAGAATAGGACAAAGACCCATCATCAGACACTGAATCCTCATCTGAGGAATCCAGTTCCCTAAGGCATTTAGAAGGGAAAGAGGTCCAAGAAGGAGCAAGTATCAAAACTCCTTGAGGAGCCTTTAGGGCATCAAGGCAGAAAACAAGACCTGAGTAAACTCTTGCCTTTCACTTTGAGGATCATTAGAATGGACCAAAACATGCTTTAGTTTTTGTCTTTTCTTGGAAGGGACATCAACCCTAACAAATACCTGAGGTTCTGACCCTTGCCGAGATTCAGTAAGGTAACATGGAACCTCTTCCTTGACCAATATCTGTGGAATTGCTAAAAGACCCTCCGAGATAATCAACTGCAGTTCCTGTTTGATGTCTGGAGCAGATGCCCTCAAACCCTAAGAGGACATTTGAAAAAAGTGATCCATGCCAGCTCCGACAGGGTCACGACATAGATGACGAATGACCTACTGAGCTAATACCCCCTTCTGGAGGGATGTCCGGTAGGGGCTGGACAGCTATAGAATCTGGATGAAACTTCTTGGCTGCCTTCTTACCTAGCAGGAGTATGTCTGGGTTAAAGGACTCTGCCATGGTACCCTAGGCCAACTGTTTAAGCCACTGGTTTTCAGTATAAATGGCCAGGGAAGACAAACTGCTTCTGAGTGTCTTAGGCACAAGTGCTTTACAGGTACTACAAGAGGTATGGTCATGGGAAGCACCAAAACAAAAGACACCATTTGTGAGACTATCCTTATGGGGAGTCTGCCTCCCACACCGACACTTTCCCTTCTTGGATGACATGAGCACTGAGTAACAAAATAAAATAGAAGAGCAAGAAAAGTAACAATTACAAAAAAAAAATGGGGCACTTATCTGGTGGGTAAATATTCTGTACAGGAGCAAGGCATTCAGACCCATTAGCAGTAATGGCGTTCAAAGTGGAGACAAAGGTTCTGGGTTGTTGTGTCCATATGTCCCTTTTATGCCCTGCATTCTGTATGGGGTACATAAATGTGACATGACTCATGCAAGATAATTAGCCTTTTTGCACTGGCCGATTGTCGGAGATCCTGTTTTAGATGCTGCAACAGTGGTATAGAAGGACATGTACAGACACTTTGGATTTCACTTGGGAGCAGTTTTAGTGGGAGTTAAGGTGCAAGGACTATGGGACTCGTACAGACCCAAGCTTATCCATGTCCACGAGGTGTGAGCTATGAGGCATACCTTAAAATGTCTTAATCAGTGATCCTTTGGACCTCTTCAGGTAATTACAGACAACATCACAGTGATGTGCTGCTTAAGCAAGCAAGTGGGCAGCAGGTCGTATCTTCTGTGCAGGCTGGCTGTGATGGCTTGGGAGATACCTTAAGCATTCCTCAACCTTCTAAGCATTTTGCATTCTTTCAGGGCAAAACATAGTGGTAAACAAGCTAAGCAGGACCAGAAAACAATGAAAATTAAACAAGGAGGTCTTCCAGGAATTGATCCAGTTGTGGAGAATACCTCGGATATATTTGTTTCCTCTTTAAATGCAACTGAACAAATTCTGCTCAAGGGTTTCTTGCAAGCAAGCCTGGAAAACAGGTGCATTTTCATTCCATTTGACTGGAAATGTATAAAGAAACATCCCTCCCTTTCCACTAATACACATGTCAATTCTGAAGATTTAGAAGGACTCTCCAAAAATCATTGTGGTGACTTATTTTTGGCCCAGGCAATATTGGTTCTCACTTCATATGAATTGGCCAAGGGCAGTTAACACAAGCGTCCTCACAAACTGGACCTTCTCACACAAGACTAAGGAGTTTACACCCCATTTTCAAACATATTCAGCTAAATGCCTGGAGGATTTGATTCTTATTTGTTTTCAGCATCTTTTCAGAGGACATCCAGCAGGCACTAAAGGAGGCAAGAAAACGTGTACTACAAAATCTTATGTTGGCAAGTGGAAAAGAATTTGTAGTTTTTCCTTAGCCAGTAACCAGAGCCCTTTTTGGGATTATATATCACTAGTGCTCAAATTTTTGAGAGTTACTGTCCCCTGGCTTCTCTCACAGTACAGTTTGCATCCATTTCAACATGTCTGCCCACGGATCCTCCACTTTCTGTGTTTTTGTGAAACAGATTCTTAACTCTTCACAAACAGGTTACTCATCTTGGGATCTTGACTTTAAATTTGATCTTTGCTAGTCAAGCAGACGAGGTTCATTACACAGAAAACTGTTCTCATTACTGTGACATCTGCAAGAAGTGTCTGAGTTGCAAGCTGTCATGGTGGGTGGACCCTGTCTGGCCTTCCATAAATGTAGGGTCTAATTAAGAATCTATCCTTCATTCATGCTCGTGGTTCTTTTAGAGTGTACTTTGAATCAAGCTGTCATATCTCGGTATTCTATCCAGATCCTCAGAACCAAGGAGAGAGGATTCTACAAACTCAGGACTTTCATAGGCAGCTCTGGTATTATTTTGACAGAACCAAGTCCTTAAGAAAAATTGATCAACTGTTTGTTTCTCCTGTTGAGACGAAGAATGACAACCTGTGTTAAAACAGACTGTTTTTACATTGTTGTCCATAGCTGTTGCTTTTGTGTTCCCAAGATGGTAAACTAATTGCAGGCAGTATAACAACTCATTGTACTAGAGCTTGGAAAGGGGTGGACTCAAAGTATTCTAGAGGCAGCTACATGGTCCTCTGTACATACCTTTACAAGGCATTACAAACTGATTCCTTTTCTAGATCCAAGACAGGCATTGCTAGGACTGTTCTCCAAGATCCCTGTATCTTCTTCCTGTCAGGTTGGACATGGCCTAAAGGCTACTGCAGTAATGGGAATGATGAACATTGTACAGTTGTGTAAGTTGTACCTACCCATAACAGTAGATTTTTAAATCCCTTATTGCTGTAGTAGCTACACCCACTCTCCATAACCCTATTTTTGTATGTAGTAGTTGGACTATAAGAGCACATCCTTTAACCTTTGGGAAAGGAAGTCCTTAATCTTCAGTCTGGCTGCTGATTTTCCCATCACAGGGCTGCCCAGTCAGCACTCATACTGAGGGTATGGGAGGGAGTCATAGCTTTTGGAACCTGGGTAGTGGTTGTCTTGGGCATGACACAACCTGTATAGCCCACAGGATACTGCAGCAGAGAGGAATTTGAAAACCTATTTTTAATGGGTTAAGTGCAAATTACACAAATGTACTTTACAACACAGCCAGAGGTCTTCAAGGAGATTGTCTGCCTGTGTGGAACCTCCCAACTAGATCTGTTTGCCTCCCTTTAAAACCAACAGTTAAAGAAATTATGCACCGTCACCTTCCTGAAAGGACTGAAAAACAGATGCTTTCTTTTTTTCTTCGACAAGAATGTATCTTTTTTCGTACCCCCCCTTCCTCTGATAACCAAAGATGTTCTTCATGTTTTACTGTTGCAGTCATCACCTGTGGGTTATCCCTGCTGTGGTAGCCCTTGGCTGGTCTGAATACCAGAGTCAATGTTTGTGTGCCGGCTGCTAACGCTTGTAGTCTGACGTCAGGTCATCAGTACTATAAAGCAAGGCAGCCGACATCATTACATCAGTCTTTCTTGCCATGGAGCCCATAGCAGAAGCAGTTTGCACGAGTGCCGGTCGGTCGCTACCAGAAGTCGAATTTCAGCAGAAAATGTCTAAAGCTAAGTACCCCATTGGGGACCCTTTTTTCTTGCTCTAACCAATGTCTGAAAAAGTTAACCATTATCTTGCCTGTGGAAAGCAGATCCCACACAAAGACTTTCATTCTTACTGCATCACTTGTTTAGGCTCAGACCTCGATATCCCTCGTTGCCGGTTCTGTGCCCTCTTTAATGCAAGAACCATTCGCTGTAGAGCTGTTTTTGTAGACAGTTATTTTCATATTCCATCTTCGAATTCCGATATGACGTCAGTCAGCCAACAATCCAACGACATTCCAAAAAAAGTAAAGATAGAGACAGCCCACGCAAGGGTAAGCCTTCCGACAACTCTACCGCTTATCAAGTCGTCAGTTCTCTGGAATTCAGTGAGGCGCTTTTGCAGCCCCTGATGCTCAACTTGTTTTCTACGCAGTCTTCTGCCGAGACCCTTTTGGACTGCTGCAGAAATCCATTTAGTCTACCAAGTCTTTGACTGTCTCTGCCTCGGTTGGGTCCATAGCCGCGACGCAGGCACCGGCTTCCAAGGAGGCCATTCACACTACTGGTTCTAGACAAAAAACGACATCTTCTCTTCCGACTACCATTTGTCTGAGAACAACGGACTGTCTCGGGCCTCAAAGCCAGGCTGTCTGTTTCTAGCCACCATCTTGCTACTGCTCCCCCACCACAAGCTCAAATGCTTAAAATGGCAGAGGACTGCATCTCCCTTACCCGAAGTACTCGTGCCCCTACTCCAAAAAGGAAAAGGCTTCCTTCTCCAGAAATTGACAGACAATGAGTCTGAGGAATCTGATTATTCTGACTTTGAGGAGGAACAGCAGCCCTTAACTGTTTTGAGGATTCAGATGCAGAGGACTCCATCCCCTCCAGAGGACCTCTCCTTCGGGGGAACCCTTCACTCCCTCGGGGAACATTTTCAATGGGAATCTCAGGACTACCCACAATCAAAGAAATGACTTGGAGAGTTTATGTACCTGCCCCAGCACAGACCCTTGGCCATCCTACCTATTCTAGAAGTGGTGGATGATGTTTTCCTTGAATCCACTTTAGCCCCTGATGCCCTGCCTCCTGCTTCAGCTAAACCTGACAGGTACTACAGAGTACTGGATTATCACAAATTCCAGTACAGGTACCCTGCTGCAGATCCTGAGGTCATTACACAGGGACCCAAAGGAGCTAAGATTAGTTCTGACAAGAGTCCTATTCCTTCTGACAAAGACTCCAGAGCTCTGGACAGATGGGGTAAGAAAGTATACACCTCTGCAACCTTAACTATCAGAGCAATCAATTGTCAGTTCCATATGTTAAAATATCACCAACACACTTTGTAACAAAACAGAAAATTGCTACTTCTCCTAACGGTGCTAACTCTAAAGAGCTGGCAAAATTACTTCACTCTGCTGGTCAAGTGGCCAAGCACTCTTTACAATGTGGATATGATGCCCTAGAGGCCTCTAGCAGGGTAGCAGTGACAGGCTCTGTTATTAGAAGATCTGCATGACTGAAGGAACAACCTCTGCCTGATCATGTCAAGTCTAAACTTATTGATGCACCCCTAGATAGGGAATGCCTGTTTGGGGAAAAAAGCAGAAGAGGTGCTTAAAAAGATGGAAGACAAAGCAAAATCTATGCAAACAGTAAAGGATTTCTTTCAAGTTCAACCACCCAGATTCAGCAGGAACTTCCCCTAAGCACTGGGCCTTCCCTGCACCCAGCAGACAAGGCCAAAGCAAGCCCCGCAGGGACAGGACATCCAAGCTTCTATCTCAGGGCCAGCAAAGAGGCAAACGATGGAACACTTTTGCCTCTAAGGCAGGGTGTTCTAAGCCAGGCTTCTATGGTAAGCACTCACAAAGACTCTCCCTCCCCCTGTGCCCTCCTTTCACTCATCTAAAACTAGGAGGAAGGCTCACCCTCTTCAAGGACAATTGGGTCTCTATAACCAAGGACCAATGGGTATTAAAAATCATTTCTCAGGGATACAGATTCTCCTTCAGCGAACTTCCAATTCCAAGAGGGGGTACCCAGACCTCCCCACAAACCAGTGGGCAGAGGCATTAAAACAGGTAAAAACACTAATATCCCAGGGGCCAGTAGAACCTGTCCTTGTGGATCAAACAGAAAAAAGTTTTTTACTCCAGACTATTTCTTGTATCCAGAAAAGAGGGCACTTGGTGCCCCATCCTGGATCTAGCCAAACTGAACACCTCCTTTGTGGTCCTTAGTTTCAAAATGCCTGCCTTGCAGCAGCTCCCTCCTATGCTCACACCAGATGCCTGGCTGGTGACCCTAGACCTAAAAGATGCCTACCTCCACATCAGGTAATCGTGCAGAAAATTCCTGTGCTTCAGAGCAGGCAATCAGCACTTTTAGTTCTCTGCACTGCTCTTTGGCTTATCTAATGCTCCCAGAGTATTCACCAAATGCTTGGCCGCAGCCATAGCATTCTGCAGATAGCCAAATATACAGATTTACCCTTACCTGGATGACTGCCTCATTCAGAAGAACAGCAAAGAAAAGTTGCTCCAGGATCTTCTCTGTCAAAGAACTCCTAACTTCCCTAGGGTTCACCATCAACGAGAAAAAAATCAAAGCAAATCCCCACTAGGAAAATTTTCCTGGGAGCTGTGCTAGACACAGCAACCCTTATGGCCTTCCTACCCCCAGAAAAGCAGAGCTTCCTGCCTCTTTACTTCACCCAGCTGGCTTCCAGAAGTCACCTCACTGCGAGGAAGTTCCTGCAAGAACTGGGATACATGGCATCTTGTATCCTTCTCATCCCTCTATCCCAGCTTCACATGAGAAAGCTTCAGTGGTACTTAAAGAGCCTTTGGTGTCAGCACTCTGTCCCTAGAGACCACTCTCCCACCGATCCCTTGCATAAGGGACGAATTTCCCTGGTGGGCAGAGGCCTGTGTCATGAACAAAGTTCTTCCCTTCATCCTCCGCCCTTCCGGCCAGACCATCACCACCGACGCCTCAGACATAGCTTGGGGCACTCACCTAGTAAGCACGTATACCGAAAGCCTTTGTAATTCCCAGCAACTTCACTTGCACATCAACCAGAAAGAAATTATGGCAGTGCAAAATGCTCTGACTTCCTTCCATTCCTATCCCAGGCCAGGGGTCCTCCTTATAAAAACAAACAGCACCACAGTAATGTGGTACATCAACAAGTGGGGGGGGGGCATCTAATCTTACACCCTGTGCAGGTTGGCCATGAATCAGTGGCACACAGCAACCTCCATGGGGCTACACCTGATTGCTCAATACTTACCAGGTGTCAACAACACTCTGGCAGACCACCTAAGCAGAAGCTTACTGGACTCCCACAAGTGGCATCTCCACAGAGAAATCTTTCTGCAAATAACCCAGTAGTGGGGGACACCAGAGGTGGACCTCTTTGCCTCGCACCTCAACCACCAGCTTCCCAAGTTTTGTACCAGGGAGTATCACCTCATAGCATGGAAGGTGGATGCCTTGACCTTCCCCTTGAGCTCCCTCTTTGTGTACGCATACCCTCCTCTACCCCTTATTCTTAAGGTTCTGATCAAAATGAGAGGAGAGACCAAAGGCCATCCTCATTGCTCTGGATTGGCCCAGACAGCATTGGTACCCCTTACTATGCTGTCTGACCTCACAGTCCCCAAAACTGCTTCCTCTAAGGTCAGACCTCTTGACCCAGGAGAGAGGGAAGGTTCTGCACCCAGACCTACAGACTCTTAAACTTTCAGCATGGCTCTTGCACTAAAAACTATCAATCAGTTGCTGTTAAGCAGAGACAGGTCCTGGACATCCTCAGATGCCAGAAGGCCCAGCACAAGAAAATCTTATGCAGGAAAATGGATAAGATTCTGCTCTTAGAAACAATCTAAAGGGGGCAGTTCCTCCCAACCTTCTATCCTTCTCATCCTGGATTATTTAGCAGAGTTGATCACTAGTGGCCTCCTCTGTTAAAATCCATGCCTCAGCCATCTCTGCCCATTATGATTCAGACCCACCCCTCTTCTCTCATCCTTTGATTAAGCAATTCCTTGGAGGGGCTTCTAATATCAGGCCTCCCAGAAGACCCCCTACTCCACCCTGGGACCTGAATTGTGTGTTAGAGAAACTATCTGAAGTAGTTACTTCATTTGCTCTGCAACTTGTGGGTATCGGATCCGACCTCGGATCCAAGCCGGCAGCTTTACTAGCTAAAAGATCCGAGCTCCTAGCTCCTCCCCTTTACCCATAATCCCTCGCTACATGCTGCCTTTCCTCAGATTGAGTTTGATGTGGCTGAAAGAAGCTACTAGTGAAGAGCTCCTTAGGCTGGGTGAGATCTTTTCAGTCAATCTTGTTAAAAGATTGACAAAAAGTTTATTTTTTTGTTAGTGTGCGAGTGGTTTAGTCCCTATTTGTCGAATTATTATAGTCTGTTTTATTTTTTTGTGGTATTTTTAGTTTATAGTCGTTTTTTTGTCCCTCCCTTTAGTGTCTGGGTGTGTTAGTGTGATGGCTGAAGGGTCCAAAGCAGTCTTTTCTAAGTGCACTGAGTGTGGCCATAAGCTTTCCCCGTGCATTTTGTGTCTGGGGGTGGCCCACTTATCCACTAGCTGCCAGATATGTGCAGCGTTTAACCCCCGGGCCATCAGGGATAGGAAGAACAAGTTGATCCTGGCGGGCTTGTTACCGCAGGACACTTCTTCTTCCTCTCCCTCTAAGGCACAGGCTGCTACCACAGCCCCTGTACCTTTAGGTCCCCCAACTCTGCCTGGGACTCAACCTCCCTCTGCTGCACAGAGTTCAGGGGACTCGTCTGCCTCTTCAAGAGAGAAGAGGCATAAGGAAAAAGATAGGGAGAAGCACAAGA
Source organism: Protopterus annectens (assembly GCF_019279795.1). Taxonomy (NCBI): domain Eukaryota; kingdom Metazoa; phylum Chordata; order Ceratodontiformes; family Protopteridae; genus Protopterus; species Protopterus annectens. The sequence goes on along the minus strand of NC_056744.1, from coordinate 2,389,522 downwards.
GTCATAAAAGGCGGGCTGAGACTCTTCCCTCAGCCCCACCATCTAAAGTCTCTAGTCCCTCCACGAGGGCCTCCGGATCCTCTCCCTCTCTGCTTCGTTCGGCTTGTTTTTCGCCGGAGGAGGAGTACCGGTCTCCCTCAAGGTCGTCGAATGAGGAAGATCTGTTTCGCAACTGATGGTTTGGGAGACAGATCTTCCTCGAATGAGGTCTACCTTGCTGCGATCTTTTCGCTTCTCCGTCAAACACAAAGTGCAGCGAGTTTTTTGTGATACTTCCCCCACCAGGGGAGAGCCCCAGAGACGCTCTGGTTCATGCTTGGCCACCCGGTCTCCTCTATGCTTATCCCCCCCCTTCCTCTTATGACGAAGTTCATTCAGAAAGCATGTCGGTTGGGGAGCAGAATTATCCTCATAGCACCATTCTGGCCTCGCCAGATCTGGTTCCCATATCTGCGGTCTCACAGTGTAGTTCCTCCATGAATCTTAGATCCCATTCCAGATCTGATTTCACATCCTGCGGGATTGCAACTTCCGTACCTGGTAAACCTCAAGCTCGCGGCTTGGTTGATCCAGTTCCACTGATGGCAAGGACTCCAGGCATCTCATCACCAGTGAAGGCCATTCTGGTAGCGGCTGACAAGCTTGCTACCAGAAAAATTTACAGCAGCAAATGGAAGCGTTTTTCTATCTGGGCTAAGGACAAGGGCTTAGACCCCTTTACTGTCCCTATTCCGACGGTTGTTGATTTTCTGTCACACATTTTCCATCAAGGAGCTAGTGCATCTACAGTTAAAGTACACTTGGCAGCCATTTCCCATTTTCATGTGGGAGATGGACTGGGATCTTTAGCTTCTGCGAAGATATGCAAAACCTTCTTGAAAGGCATTTCTCTATTGAAACCACCAGTTAAAATTGCGGTCCCACCATGGGACTTAACTCTGGTTTTACAAGCATTGACGAGCCCACCTTTTGAGCCTGCTGCCTCAGTTCCATTAAAGTTCTTATCATGGAAAACAGCCTTTCTAGTTGCTATTACTTCAGCCAGGAGAGTTTCGGAAATTCAAGCCCTTTGCATGAAACCCCCTTATCTGATTTTTCATAAGGATAGAGTATCTCTCAGGACTAACCCTTCCTTCTTACCAAAGGTGGCTTCAGAGTCAAATATTAATCAGTCGATTAATTTACCAGTGTTCTTTCCCAACTTTCAGAACAAAGGGGAATACAAATTACACAAGTTGGATGTACATAGACAACTACGCTTTTACTTGCACAGGACGAAGGATACTCGCAAGGCTGATCAGTTTTGTGTGTCCTTTGCCAAATCTGCTATGGGTAGAGCTATTACCAAAGTTACCTTAGCAAATTGGATTTCACAGTGCATCATTCATGCATATGTATCCTCAGGTAAACCTGCTCCTATCGGAGTCCATGCCCACTCAACCCGATCCATAGCCACATCAACAGCCTTCTGGTCCAGAGTTCCTCTGGACGACATATGTTCAGCAGCTACTTGGTCCTTTTCCCATACATTCATTTCTCATTATAAATTGGATATGATATCCAGGAGTAGGGCTTCCTTTGGCTCCGCGGTGCTTCGGAATATCCTTCCTTAAAGGCCGCCCAAGGTTTTAGGTTGCTGGGGACTCTGTTCCAGAGGTTGCAGAGCAAATGAAGTAACTACTTCAGATAAAGAAGTTATGTACTCACCATAACATTCCATCTGAGTAGGTACTTCATTTGTCTGCAACCAACCCCCCCTCCATGCCCCCTAACCATTATCGTGATTCCTGATCATGATTGTGATTATTTCATGAGTTTAGGCTTTATTTGGTCCTCTGTCGAGGGTATTAGTTGTTGGATTAAGCAAACTCAATCTGAGGAAAGGCAGCATGTAGCGGGGGATTGCGGGTAAAGGGGAGGAGCTAGGAGCTCGGATCTTTTAGCTAATGTAAAGCTGCTGGCTCGGATCCGATACCCACAGGTTGCAGACAAATGAAGTACCTACTCAGATGGAACGTTATGGTGAGTACATAACTTCTTTTTACCTCCTTTCGAACCTGCAGCTTCCAGCAGAATTGAAATGCCTCTCCTGGAAGACTGCTTTCCTGCTAGCTATCACCTCAGGCAGAAGGGTCTCAGAACTTCAAGCTGTCATGGCTGTCGAGCCCTTCAATTTTCCATGCAGAGTCTCCCTGAGGACTAATCCCTCCTTTATGCCCAAGGTGGTATCTGATGTGACCCTTAACCAGGCCATACACCTTCCCACCTTCTTTCCCAACCCTCAAAACAAGGGGGAAAGAATTCTGCACTCACTAGACATGCACAGACAATTCGAATACTATTGGGGCCACACTAAGCCATTCAGGAAAACTGACCAGCTTCTGGTATGCTTAGCCCCAGGGGCAGAGGGGAAGCCCATCTGCAAACAGATTTTACACTGTATCCATTTTTGCTGCAGACTACATAGGAAACCCATCTCTTAGTCTGTCCGTACCCATTCCACTAGGGCAACCTCCACTTCCACTGCCTTCCTCAGAGGAGTACCTACCAGGGACATATTGGAAGCGGCCACCTGGACCTCTGTCCATACCTTTACAAAGCATTACCATCTACCTCTCTTTTCTAAGTCTAGGGCAGGGTTTGTCTTTGCAATCCCGCAGGACCTCTTGACCCATTCCTAGGACTCTACCTATCCTTCCACCCTTTACCTCATCTTTGGGAATCCTCCCACAGGTGATGACTGCAACAGTGAAACACGAAGAACATAGTACAGTTGTATGCACTTACTATAAATGTAGATGTTAGAGTGTATTCACTGTTGCAGTCTTAGTTTCCCTCCCTCCATCCCCCATTTTGCATCTTCCCCTGGGGGGACACAGGCTTCCCAAGGTGGCTTTTAGTCACCAGGACCACTACTCTCTCTTCCTTTGTGCTTCTGATGGGTTAGGGCAAGAAAAACTGATGTAATGATGATGGCTGCTTTGCTTTATAGTACTGACAACCTGACGTCAGACTACAAGCGACAGCAGCCGGTGCACAAAAACATTGACTCTGGTATTCGGGCCGGCCCAGGGCTACCACAGTAGGGTTAATCCACAGGTGATGACTGCAAAGAGTACACTTGGACATCTACATTTATGGTAAGTGTACACAACTGTACTTTCTTCTGTACATACAGAAGAACTCTCCAAATGTTCTGGTTACTCCCTTTTGGCCCAGACAACATTGGTGCTCTCTTATTATAAAATTGGCTTGAGGAAGTTATGACAAACTTCTCCACAGAGTGGACCTATTTACGCAGGACAAAGGGATCACTAATGCACCCTATCCTGCACAGCACCTCTGACTGTCTGGATGATATTTTTGATGCCATTTAGGCAGTTTTTTTCAAGGACTTGCAAACGGGTATTAAAAAAGGCTGGAAGACATGCTACTAGAAAATATTTGGCAAAGTGGAAGAGATTTTCCACTTTGTGCCACAGGAAAAGCCAGGAACCAACCAGAGAGAACGTTCCAGTGGTTCTCCAGTACTTGTGTGAATTGCTCAAATTAGGCTTGTTCTACTTCTGTCACAATGTACCCATCAGCCATTTCAGCTAGTCTGCCATTGGAATTCCCTTTCGTCTCTGTTTCAAGTAAAACAATTTCTGAAAGGATGTTGTGTATCTGAACATCTAGAAAGCAGTTGGATTTGTCATAGAGCCTTAACCTTTTTTCAGAGAAGTTAACTGTTCCTGTGAACCAGCTTCTGTACTTTGAAGACTGTTATGTTCATTGTTCTGACTTCGGCTTGAGGGGTATCTCTTGCCCTGAACAGCCCTGTCTCCTCTTTCACAGGGACAGGATAACCAGCCCTTCAGTTTTATGTCCAAGGTCGTGCTGAATTTTGCTTCTATCAGTTTATTCATCTTTTTGAATTCTTTCCTGAACCCAGGAACAGGGGAGAAAATTCTTCATACTTTGGAGGTCTACAGAAGACTCTGGTACTACCTGGTCAGGACTAAAGGCTTCTGAACATCTAACCATCTCTTATTTATTTTGATGGATATAAAAAGGAAAAGGGACAAGTAGTATCAAAAGCAGATCATTTCAGAATGTTTCTCTCTCTCACTATTTCTATTACTGTCATATTAGAAAGACCCCCCCCCCCCCAAGGTCAGTGCTCACTCTGCTAGTGCTATGGCTACTTTCAGTCCCCCCTGCAGAATGGGGTGGATTTCTGCAGCTATTCTAGAGGCAGCAACTTTGTCATCTGCACTTACCTTTACTCAACATTAAAACATTGACTAATTTTCCTGGGCCGGAACTGGATGCGTTAAGTCTATTATTCAGGGCCTTCTGTACTTTGGTGCTCATTCCTCCACCTTTGCTGTCTAAGCTTTGGGAATCATCCTGTACAGCTTTATATTCCTGCATTAGTGATGTAATGATGAAAGTACTGTAGTACAGTTGCCTGAGTGAACTCCATGTTCAAACAAATCACTGTTGCAGTACTAATACCCTTCCACAGTCCCTTTGACTTACAAGTGTTTCCCTGATATATTTTCCTTTGCCAACTTCCCTTTGTTTCATTCACAGTCATCGTATACCCACCCTGATCACTGTGATTTTTTTTTTTAATAAGTGTTTACCTCGCATAGTAACAGGACAAGAGCTGGACCTGTGCACAACATTATAGTTTATAGGTACGTACTGTATAAGCCTAGCCAGAGTGTGTCGGCTTTCTTTGCCCCATTGATTAATTAACTCTTCCTCTGTACTTTTGTGGTCTTTCCAGCTGTTGGAAGTGTCTTGTGAGGTACATCCCAAATGGGGCATTGTACTCTATGATGGGTCTAATAAGTGACGAGTAGAGGGGCACTATAACCTCTTTATTTCTAGATGCGAACCCTTTAGTAATTAGATGGGCCACACAGAAGGATTTCCTAACTATTTTGACAATATGATTGTCAAAGGAGAGATTACTATCTACCTGGGTCCCCAGATCTCTTATTATCTCTTCTGTATTAAGGGGGCTGCCACCTATGTGGTAATGCGTGGGCGTTTTGTTTTTCCCAAACGGGATAGCTATGCATGTTTTGGCATTTAGCTTGAGGCCATGACTTTGACACCAGGTGTCTGTCTCAGTAAGGCCCTTGTGGAGGATGGCCGTGTTAGCTGGAGAGTCAGTTATGGCTCCCAGTTTGCAGTCATCAGCGAACTTGATTAGCCATAGTCATCCTGTGTTTGCCTGTACTTCTGAGAAGTATATGCCGAACAGTAGGGGTCCCAGGACTGAGCTTTGCGGGACACTACTTTTGACTGGTTTAGAGTCGGACCTGAAGCCCGCTATTCTTACCGTGTGAGTTCTGTCTGTAAGCCAGTTGGCAACCCATCTTGTGACTTAGGGGTTTATGTTCAGGCTGGTGAGTTTTCCTGTAATACCCGAGTGGGGAATGGTGTTGAAAGCCTTGACGAGGTAGGCTGTGTGAAACACCTTTCCCTCGTCTATAGCCCTGGTGACTGTCTCGAAGAAGTCAACCAGGTTTAGTAGGCATGATCTGCCCTTAAAGCTGAACTGGGTCGGGTCAAGTGTTTGGAGGATGTTCTTCGTGTTTCACTGTTGCAGTTATTACATTTGGGTAATCTGCTGACAGGTTGCCCTCAGTCGGCCTGAATAACAAAGTCTTGGGTCCTGCGTCGGTTGCTGTCTCCACTTCCATGACGTCAGGGGTATAAAACATGCAGCCGATGCCATTTTGTGCCTAGGCCCAGATCATAATGTACCAAAAAAGGACAAGGTTTTTATTCAAGACTTTTCCTGGTACCCAGAAAAGACGATTCTTGGCGTCCAATACTGGATTTATCAATTTTGAACACGTTCCTTTCTTGCTGTACGGTGCCTGAAGCAGAAGCAAGTGCCGGTCGGCCGACTCCTGAAATTTTCACATTTGAGTTTCAGAACCGAAGTCTTCAAATTAAAACTAAGTACCCCATTGGGGAAACTTTTCCTTGCTCCTTACCGATGTCAGTGAAAGTTAATAATTGCATTACTTGTGGGAAGCAAATACCTCATAAGGATTTTCATTTATACTGTATTCCTTGCCTAGGCCCAGATCATAATGTGCCTTGCTGTCGGTTTTGTGGTAGATTTAACCAACGCACTATTAAGTGTCTGTATAGTTTTGATTCTAAATATTTTGGATCAAGATTTAATTATCCTGAAATGTCATCGGTTAGCAATCCGACTACCGGCGTTCACAAAAAACGCAAAGAAAAAGACAGAGACAGACCGTTGAGGTCCAAAACTGACAACAAAGCTTCTCCTAAGTCATTCACCAGTTCGCCGGTACTCAGTGAGGTGCTTTCGCAGCCCCTGATGCCTGCTACGTTTGAGTCGCAGGCCTCTACAGAGACCCATTCAGAGTCCGGTATGCCACGAGATTTTAGAGTATTGAACCCGCGGATGTCTCTCCCTTGGATGGGTCTAGAGCCGCTGAGCAGGCACCAGCTTCTGAGAGTGTTTTCAGGCCTCAACATTTTTATATAAAACAGAAGCCAGCCTGAAAAACAAGATCAAAAGCATCTTCTATGTCTAAAAAACCGACGCATGAGCCACGTGCTCAGGCCCCTATGCCTAAAAAACAGATGATCAAAAATGGCTGAGGATTTAATTACCCTGATCAGGGCACCCCCTGCCCCCCCTTCCCTGCTAAGAGGCCTAGGCAAGGCACTGATTATTAATCAAATCAGGTTTCCATTTCTTCTGATCAGGAATTTTCCATTCTACCCTATGAGGATTCTGATGCAGAGGAATTCATCCCATCTGCATCTCCTCCTGAGGATTACTCTTTTGGAGAAACTTTGCATACTTTAAGGGAACATTTTCACTGGGAGAGTCAGGACTTCTCTGAATCAAAAAAGAGGCTTAGGGATTTCCTTCTTCCTCAGCATAGGCCTTTGGCTATACCTCCTGTATTAGACATTGTTGATGATGTGTTTTCGGAATCAAGCATGGCTCCCGATTCCCTACCTCCAGCTCCTAGTAAGCCAGACAGATGTTACAGGGTTCCTGACTCCCACAAACTTCTATTCAAAAATCCTGCTGCTGAGACTATTTCATAGGGTCCCAAGGGTGTTAAGGCCTCTACAGCCAGAAATCCTACCCTGTCTGACAGAGATTCCAGGGCATGGATAGATGGGAAAAGAAGGTTTATACATCTGCTACCTTGGCAATCAGAGCCTTAAACTGTCAGTTTCATATGCTTAAATATCAACAGCATGTTATGGGCCTATTGAAAGAGAAAATTGTGTTTAATCAAAAATTAAGTTACAGGAGTTACTGCATTCAGCAGAACAGGTTGGAAAGCATACTTTGCAATGTGATTTTGATTCCTTGGAGGCCTCTTGCAGGGCCGCAGTTACTGGATCTGTGATTAGAAGGCATGCCTGGCACAAGGAGCAAAATCTGCCAGATCATATTAAAGCTAAATTGTTGGATGCCCCCTTGCAGCATGACACACTGTTTGGTAATAAGACAGAAGAGGTTTTAAAGAAAATGGAAGACAAAATTAAATCTATGCAAACTGTAAAAGATTTCTTGCAAGTGCAGCCACCCAGGTTCAGTAGGCACTGGCCTACTAAAAACTGGTCCTTTCCTGTGTCCAACAGAGCCACTCAAGGCAAATCCAACAGCTCAAAAGGCTCCAGATACCAATCACAGGGTTCTTACAGGTCCAAAGCAATGGGGTGCGTCCACCTCCAAATCTGGAGGAAACAAAGGGTAACCCTACAGTAAGCAGTCTTAATGACTTTCCTCTACCATCACCAAGCACTTAACTTTTGGCAGCCCCCTTCGGGGGAAAACTAGCACTTCATGCTCAAAATTGGCAATTAATTACCCAGGACAAGTGGGTATTAAACACAGTATCCCAGGGGTACAGATTTAATTTCCATACTTTGCCAATTTCAAACGGATGGCCAGATCTGCCACAAACTCGGTGGGCTCAGAAACAAGTTATGTCCCTCATGGATATGAGGGCTATTCAACCAGTACCAAAAAAGGACAAGGTTTTTATTCAAGACTTTTCCTGGTACCCAGAAAAGACTATTCTTGGCGTCCAATACTGGATTTATCAATTTTGAACACGTTCCTGGACATTCCAAAATTCAAAATGCTGACTTTACAACAGCTACTGCCTATGCTGGGCAGGAACGCTTGGTTAGTGACTCAAGACTTAAAGGAGGCATACCTGCATATCCCAATAAGGGAATCGTGCAGAAGATTCCTCTGTTTCAAGGCAGGCTTTTTGCATTACCAATTCTTTGCACTGCTCTTTGGCTTCTCTACTGTGCCCAGGGTTTTTACAAAGTGCCTGGCACCAGTAATTGCATTCTGCAGACAGACATACGAATTTATCCTTATCTGGACGACTAGCTCATTCAAGCAGAGGACAAGGACACTCTTCTTCAACATCTGGCATTTGTAAAAATGCTTCTAACATGCCTAGGGTACACAGTAAACGAAAAGAAATCCCAACTGGTGCCCTTTCATATAATTACATTCCTGGGTGCAAGCTTGAATACAACTGCCCAGATGGCTTACCTTATGCCAGACAAACAAAGGCAACTGACAATATACTTCAAACAAATGGCAACAAAAACCCAGTTATCTGCAAGACAAATTCCACAGGCTTTGGGGTTCATGGCATCCTGCAATTCTACTGATTCCATATGCAAGACTGTATATGAGGAAACTTCAATGGTACCTAAAAAGTTTATGGAACCAACATTGTCACAGCCTGGAAACCGTGATTCCTCTCATTCCCTGCCTACAACAGGAGTTTCTTTGGTGGGCGGAGACATGTTATCAGAACAAGGGACTGTCATTCACTCTACCCCCTGCCACCCAAACCCTAACTACAGAGTCATCAGACTGCTTGGGGGGCCCACCTGGTGGGGAGATGCATTCGGGCAAATGGAGCCCAAAACAAATGCATCTGCATATCAACCAGAAAGAGATGCTAGCTGTTCAGAATGCTCTGACAGCCTTCAAGGACTTACTTCATCCAGGACAACTACTGATAAAGACGGGCAACACCACGGTTATGTGGTACATAAGCAGGGGGGTACACATTCCTACCCCCTTTGCATACTAGCCATGGCATTGTGAAACACAGCTTTGACTTACCAAGTTTATCTTCAAGCTCAATTCCTGCCAGGAAAACAAAGTACTCTAGCAGACGACCTAAGCAGAAATCTTATGGACCCACACGAATGGAAACTGGATCCACAAATCTTCAGCATGTTAACACGGAAATGGGGGAGCCCAGACATAGATTTATTTGCCTCTCCCCAAAATTATCAGCTGGACAAATTCTGTTCAAGAATTCATCACAAAAATGCATGGAAAGTGGATGACCTGTCCTTCAGTTGGAAAAACCCATCAGTCTATGCCTTTCACCCGCTGCCTCTTCTCTTCAAAGTCTTACTGAAAGTCAGACAGGAAAAACCAAAAATGATCCTAGTTGCTCCGGACTGGCCTCGGCAACACTGGTACCCCCTTCTAAGGAATATGTCTCAACTTCCCCCTTGGTACTTGCCTCTAATACCTCATCTACTGTCTCAACAGGACAACCAAATTCTGCACACTCCGCTCCAAACTCTGAACCTTGCAGCATGGCTGAACATTTAATTATTCAAATAACACCTTTCAGTAAATCTGTGATGGATGTCATTTTGGAAGCCAGAAGGCCTAGTACTAGAAAATCTTATGTTGATAAATGGAAGAGATTCTGTGCTTGGAACCAAGCACAAGGAACAGACCCAGCAAAGCCCAATAGTCCTCTGATTTTACAATACTTGACTGAGATGCTTGACAAGGGCCTATCTTTTTCTTAAATAAAAATCCATGCCTCTGCCATCTCGGCTCATTGCAACACAGAGCCTTCCCTCTTTTCTCATCGTCTGCTTAAACAGTATCTTAGAGGGGCCAAAAATTTAAGGCCTCCCAAAAGATCACCATCTCCTGCATGGGACCTCAATTTTGTGCTGGAAAAACTCACCATGTCTCCTTTTGAACCAGCAAGTACTGTGGATATAAAATTTCTATCTTGGAAAACTGCTTTTCTCTTGGCATTTACTTCAGCAAGAAGGGTTTCAGAAGTGCAGGCCCTCATGGCTTTGGAGCCTTTTATTACATTTTACCTGGACAGGGTGTCCCTCAGGACCAATCCTTCTTTTATGCCTAAGGTGGTATCCAGTGTGGCTCTTAACCAGACAATTCACCTGCCAAGTTCTTACCCAAATCCGCAGAACAAGGGGGAGTGGATTCTGCATTCATTGGACGTACACAGACAACGAAGATTCTACTTGAATAGGACCAAATTTCTAAGAAAGTCTGAGCAACTACTGGTAGCATTTGCTGCAGGGTCAGAGGGGAAGGCTATATCAAAGCAGACTCTTTCTACGTGGATAAGCCACTGCATTCGTTTCTGCTACCTGCACCATGGTAAACCTTTGCCCAAGGGGGATAAGATCTCATTCCACCAGGGCTGCCTCTACCTCAGCAGCTTTTCTAAGAGGGGTTCCAACCAAATACATTCTAGAGGCTGCTAGATGGAGCTCTGTTCATACCTTCACAAAGCATTATCATTTGCGCCTCTTCTCCAAATCCAGGGCAGGCTTTGCCACTGCAGTTCTGCAGGACCTTATAGCCGCTCCTAATGCTGTTTAGCTCCATCCTCCCATCCATAGCTTTGGGATTCTACCCAAATGTAATGACTGCAACAGTGAAACAAGAAGAACTTAGTACAGTTGTGTACACTTGCCAGAAATATTCACTGTTGTAGTCAGGGTTACCCACCCACCATCCACCTTTGCTATACCGTTTCTTTTCTTCACTGTATACTAAAGCCTTTGCGATGTATTTGCTATTAGATGAAGGTAAAGCTATGTTGCTAAAAGTGCATTTATATATATATTTGTTTTTATATATATATATATATATATATATATATATATATATATATATATATATATATAATTTTTGCTCCCCATTTGAGGGACACCTGATATCTGGGGCAAGAAAAACTGAATAAAATGGTGTTGGCTGCATGTTTTATACCCCTGATGACCTAACGTCATGGAAGAGGAGACAGCAACCGACATAGGACCCAAGACTTTGTTATTCAGGCCGACTAAGGGCAACCTGCCAGCAGATTACCCAAATGTAATGACTGCAACAGTGAATACCCTCTAACATCTACATTTATGGTAAGTGTACACAACTGCACTTTCCCAGTGTCTTTGTTAATGAGTTCCATGATGCACTCCATAACCTTGCAGACCAGGCTAGTCAGGCTTATGGGGTGATAGTTACCAGGGTCAGTTGTGGCACCTCCTTTGTGGAGAGGAATAACCATTCCTGTGCGCCATTCTATGGGCAACGTAGCCTGTGGAGAGGCTGAGGTTGAACAGAGTGTTTAGGTGGGGGGTTAGTTCGTTCTGTAGTTAGTGCAAGACGCAGCCTAGGACACCATCTGGTCCCATTGATGCTGTGTTTTTGGCTTTTGAAAGGGCTGTTTTCACCTGTGCGTCTGATTTTTGGGACACTACACTTTTCCGGTATTGTTGTGGGCCCTTTTGGAGGTGAGAGGGGGGTGAAGTTTGCACTGAATCTATCTGTCAGGATGTTGGCAATATCAATAGGTTCAGTATATTTTGTGCTATTTTGCACTAGTTCATTGCATGTCTGCGAGTTGTCACTTAGATTCTTAACATAGCTAAAGAAGGCTTTGTGGTTATCTTTTGAATCCTTGGCTATTTTTCCTTCGAAGTTAGCCTTGGATGATTTCATGAGAGACCTCAGTTTCTTACTGATACTGATCAGGGATGTCTTTCCTTCTTGGGATTTGCTTTTTTTCTCAACTAGTTTCCTGCTGTTGTATAGCCTGTTTATTGCAGGGGTCCACATAACTGGTTTCCTTCTCTTAGAGGAGTGAGTCTTGGTTTTCTTAGGGATGGCACGATCCATACATCCTTGTAGGTGCTTATAGAGTGCATTTGTAAAGGTTTCTGCATCTTGGGCAGCGTTATCCTTTAGCATGGGGCTGTGAAACTTACCACCTCTGTCTTAAGTAAGGTAAAGTTTGCTTTAGAAAAGTTTTTATTTACTGTGGTTTCCTTAGTTGGGGATGGTGGTGGGGTGTGTACATCCAGAGTGATTAGCTTATGGTCTGATCTAACCAGTGATGGGTTGACCTCCGGTGTGGAACACCTGTTGCCCATGTTGGTGATGACCAGGTCCAATATGTTTCCACCTCTGGTAGGGGAGTTTACCAGCTGATCCAGGGCATTTGAGTTGATGAATTCCAGGAAGCGCTGGGCCTGAGAATTTGTACTCTAGTAGTTTTCCCAGTGAATGGTAGGGTAATTGAAATCGCCCAATATCAGGGTGTTTGGTAGGACCTTCATGTTTTCCAGTGTCTTCAGAAAGTTGGAGTGGTGGTCCTGGGTCATGGAGGGTGATCTTTAGCAGGCCACAATTTGCATTGCAGATTTGCTCGGTGTTAGTTGCACATGGATGATTTCAGAGATATCATGCTGTGCCACTAAACTGGAGGTATAGGTATCCTTGATGAATATGGATAACACCCCCTCCTTTTGTGTTTCCGCCTGTGTTCTGTGGCCTATGAGTTGTAGCCCGGTAGTGCTGGGGTGCTGTCTGGAGCCTTGAACCAGGTTTCAGTTACTGCACAGATGTCGATGTTATCCATACTGAGGAGTGCTTCGAGCGTGTGCATTTTGAGATTTAAACTCCTGGCATTGAATATCATAACCCTCAGTTTTTCATTAATTTTGCTGTTTATGGAGGTGGGTTTGACATTTGAGCCTTGCCTAAAAAAGGCATCATGGGGGCAGCAAGAGCCTTGGCCAGTATTTGAAAGCCCGGGGTGACAGGTGCAAGCTGTCTCTTGCGAAGCAACGCTGCTTGTCGAGCATGTCATCCCAGGCTGACAGACACTGGATCCCCTTTGAATGACACCAGAAGCTTAGCCAATTGTTGAAATTGATCATTTTTTCTTTATACTGAGGTAATTGTCGCCTCACAGTAAGACGCTGTCCGGTTCGATTCTCAGCTAGAGCGTCTTCTGCGTGGAGACATGCGTGAATGGGCGTAACTTCGTTGAAGGTTGTGCGTCAGGGCTGACAATTCTGCACGTAAAAATCAACTGCCAGTCATTAGCAGACTATAGTTCTGCTGTGGCGACCCCTAACCGGGAAAAGCCGAAAGACACAACAACATACTTGTACATACACACACACACACATATATATATATATATATATATATATATATATATATATATATATATATATATATATATATATATTTTTTTTGTTTGTTTTGTTTTATACATCTTTCTCAGAGGACATCTTCGACAGTAGGAGTTCCACAGAACCCTGGAGTTTATGGCATCTGGCATAACATACTGTATTCCTGCCTGCTTGTAGAATCAAATAGATCATCATTGACATTTCTTTAGAAAAGGAGCTACCTGTTCTGCTACGCATTCAGAAGGACTTTGGCTGGAGAGCTTCTCAACTCAGGACAAATATAGAACCATGTTGTCAACCCCTATGTGCAGTCAGAACTTGAGGGAGATGCATCAGACAACATTTGGGGAGCATGCACCAACACTATCTAGTTGCATATTTCCGGACATATGCACTGGAGAAGCTAAACATCATTGTTGAGGAACTGTTGACTGTAGTTTTGAATCTTGCAGCTGTCCAAATGGTTTAAACCTGCAGTGTTAGTACTGACTATTGACAACAGCATATTATGTATCAGATGAGAAAGTGTATGTTTTGTGGATTAAAGATGCATGGCTGTCACATGAGTCTTGGGGCATCCTGATTACCCTCAGAACTGAGCTGTGCAGCAGACAGTCAGCTTAGTCCTGACCAGCAACCACAAGTGTCATGTGAGAGAAGGCAGGTGGGAAAATGGAGGGGTACTGAATAAACAGAAATAAGCATACTTGTATCCAGTATAGGTTCATAGGTAGGTACTAGGCTATCTGCCCGAAGGCATTTATAAGCCTAGCCGGAATGGGCAGCGAAAGCCAACACATTCCGGCTAGGCTTATAAATGCCTTAGGACAGATAGCTTAGTACCTACCTATGAACCTATTCTGGATATAGGTATGTTTATTTCTGCAGACAGCTTCCTGTAAAAGGCTTCCATGTACGAAAGCTGGGCACCTTGTCTTTCTTATGGGATGGCAACCTTTTGTATGACCCCCAACCTGTTTGCTTCCTAGGTGCTAAGGTGGAAAGAACTAGGACGATTGTAATGGCCCTATACAGTACTGATTTTCTCTTTTGAAGTAGCTGGAGAGGACCCCTACATTCAACCTACATCTGGTAAGACTTGCTGACCTAAAACTCTGTTTTGCTAATCTACCCAAACTCCCAAGACTTTTTACTTGACATCATGTATGATCTAATATACTGTCTCCTTAATCACTTTTAATAGAAATGCTCAAAATGTTGAAGTGGGTCAGGAAACTTAATGTAGGGAGTTCATGTGTAGCAAAGCAGTGACTATTCTCTATTTGATAAAGCAAGAGTTACCAGAACCTAAATAAAGCATGACCATTGGTGCTTCCTTTCTTGTCAAGATTTGATTTTGCATCAGTTTCCTTCTCTTTGGTTAAGGTACACATTTTGGCTATGTCTGCCTCTTGGTCCTCCCCTGGCAAAATTATTTGCTATTAAAACAGTTTCTTAAGTGGTCCCTGCATCTTTTTCCACCAAGTAGGGGTGTTCTCCTTTCTTGGGGCCTCATCTTTGCTCTTGAGAAATTGATCATGAAACTAATCGAACCAACAGCTTCTGTTCCACTGCTGCATATCTTACAAGAGAACTCTTAAAGTGGCCATTACATCTGCTAGGAGGATCTTGGCATTTCATGCCCCTTAAGTATAGGGAGTCTTTCACAATGGCACTACATGTACGGAGTTGGCCTAAGGATTATTTCAAGTTTCATGCCAAAGGTAGACGCAGCAGTGTCCCTCAGCCAGCCCATTTAACTTCCAGTTTTCTTTCCTACGTCAGAATGTAAATGGTTGTGCACTTAGATGGCCACATGCAATTTCAGGTATGATTTTGAACAAGGGAATGTAGGCAAAAAATAATTTTGTGCGCACTTGTCTCAGTAAAACAGGACAGCATGTAAGTGTATGGTTTCTGAATCATTGTCCAAGTGCATTTTTGTTTTGCTACCAAAAAAAAAAAAAAAGGGAAAAACTTTGAGGGGACAGTTTAATACATAGTCTGCCAGGATGACTACTGCATTGCCATCATTTTCAAGTATGTGTCTTTTCAGAACATTTTGAGGCAGGTACTTTGGAAAAGATGGAAGTAAAGGACCAAACTTTACACACAGTTCAGGAGCAGATTAGAGGGGTCTTTTCTTCCTTTGGCACCGATTTCCTCCTTTTTGTTACAAAGATTGCTTTGGGAATTTTCCTGTATGTTATGAATACTACTGCAGCGATGAGCCTGTAAAGAACAGACTACAGTGGTGTGAGCATACCTACCATGAAATTAGATGTTGGAGTAGGGTGACTGTGGCAGTACTAATGTCTACCAGAATTCTCATTTTGGTTTTCTTTATATTATAAGATCATCTTAGTAGCTATGGTGGGGTAGAAAAAAAAAGTAGTCCATGGTATGCGTCTTGAGTAATCCATGGTCTCTAGTGACTGATGCTGGCACTCTGACTTTTTGCTACTGATTGCCTACCTGTTTTCCTTTGCACCAATATTATTGACCTGAGAAAACAGGAAAGAGGAAGCTGGCTACAAGAAGCCCTATGACCCAGACAAGCAGTGATTTGTTAGTGGCTTGAGTGCTTTAGGAGTTGGGTAGGGAAGGGTGGGAGTGGGAGTCTGCCGTCAGTTTGCCTATTCTGTGGAGCAAAGGTAGTCTGACGCACTGCAGTACCAGTGCCCACTGGAGGAAGAAGCACATAGGATTTGTGGTTACCTCTGCCAGCACACATTCATGTGTGGTAGCCTTCATGGAGCACATGCAGGAACATTAATGGCAGCAAACCTGGTAAACCATCTTTTAGACTCTTGCGTCTGTGAGTGCTAATGTCATCTGCTGACAGGGAGAGATTAGGCATTAAACTATTAAGTCCCAGATGACTTCAGTGGATGACAACCTCTCATGATCAGCTTGGGAGAAACCAGAAGGGCTGAGGGTTGGCAAGCAGCAGGGGAGAAAATATTTAAAGAAGAAACAGAAAAGGGGGGGGGGGGGTTAGCAAGGTTTATCCTTTTGACTTAATCAAAAAAACAAAAAAAAAAGCGCAGACTGTGACTGCCCCTTTTATTAGGGAAAATGACAGACTGTGACTGCCCCTTTTATGAAGGAAACTTGCACTGCATTGGAGAGGAGCCAGTCAGGTCCAAAATGTCCACAGAGCATTGAGAGCCAATCCAGACAGGCATTTAATTGCCAGTGATTAATTCTAACAGGTGTCCTTCCATTTCACTGTTTCAGTGTTCATTACAATAAGGATCCCCTACCAAGGGTACCCCAGTGTCTGGCCAGTGTACCAAAACCTTTAGATTGCTTTAAAGTATGTTGTACGTCACACGTATGCTTCTTGCATAGTGTACGGCATAAAGGTGATATCTGGATGTACTATCCTCAGAACGTCTTTGCCGCCAGTCCGAACGTCATCTTTTGATTGTCTGAACACCCATTCCACTGCTGGTTCACCAGGCCATTACAGGTAGGTGCCCCGTCTGGGTTTTTGTTGACTTATCTTTCTTTTCTTATATTGTTGCTTTAGGGGTTTCATGTCATCCAAAAAGTGTAACTGTCAGTGTGGGAGACAGATTCCCCATAAAGACTGTGAAGAAAAGTGTCTGTTTTGCCCTGGCACTTTGCACAACCATACGTCCTGTTCTGTCTGTCACGCAGTTTCTTCTGTGGTGCTTTATTTTGAGAATCACAAACAAAGGGTAAAGTAACCTGGTCAGCAAACCTGGTAAACCACTGTAGCAGAATGTAAACCAAAAAATACCAGGACCACAAGATAATGTACAAATATAGTTTAATTGCAAGCACAACTTTCACAGTATCTCTGCTTCATCGGGCATAAAATAGAGATATAATAGACAAGAAAATTTTGAATATAATTTTATGCCCACCCATTTAGCGAAAGCTGATAAGTCAGTTATTTAAGTAAATAAATCTATTTTCTTAAAGCAGAATTAGATACATTTGACAAAAACAAGTAAAGATTAAAACATTTAAATATACAGTATAATATGTCAAAAACATATTAAAGTGTTCTTAAAAATGTCACGTTTTTATGTAATACAGTTTTGTAAAAATTTGAATTCTGGTTTTAGTGTAAACGTTTCATTTAAACCTGGTGGATAAAAAATTCTAGAGTGAAATCCATTTATTTTCTTGTGTCTCAGTCATGTTAATTTTACCACCCCCTCTAAGATATTTAGCAATATTTTCTAATGTCAGAAATCTAAAATTGTGAGTATTGATAGTACCACGTGTGTGTTCATATAATGAATTAGTCTCAGTCTTTCTTCTTATTTGTGATAAGTGACTACAAATTTGGTTTTTAAATCTCTGATCATTTTTCCTACATAAAAAGGACATTTAATGCATCTGGTCATGTGTATTAAGTCTTTAGTGTTACAATTTCCATGTGCTTGTATATAAAAATGTTATTCTTAATTGGATGAATACATGTCTTATTAAAAATGTACTTACAGAATATGAAAATATTTCTGTTATTGGTACTCGTGTTATTTAATCTCTGATCCATACTTTTTATTTGCTCGTTATAGCACAATCTGTTTTTTAACATAGTGTTTCTTTTATAACTGTTAGAGCTAATATCGCTCAGTGCAGGTACATGTGATAATATTAGCCACTATAGTCTAACTTTAGTTTTAACATTACTTGTATTTTGATCATAAGTTAAAATGAATCTGCAACTTGTATCTTTATTATTTTATTTCTTTATGGTGTGTTCAAACATTTAGGTGGAGACAAAGAATCACTATATTTCATTTTTCATTTGTTGTACATTCTCATTATGGTATCCCCTGCCAATAAAGTCTTTTGCTATATCATCCAACTGTTGTAATAATTATTTTTGTGTGTTTAGTCTACTAACTGTTGCCATTTGGTTTCTCACAATATTATCAAACGTAAAATTTGGATGCATACTATCTCTTGCTAGATACATGAAATGTCCTTCAAGGATGCATCTGCAGTCCTAACAAATGGGTTGTCCTGTCGTCAGGCAGCCCTTCGGTCGGCCGGATTCCAAAGTCTGGGTCTGGCCTCAGCTGATGTCGCACTTCACCCGACGTCATAGCTGCAGTTCTTTGGGTATAAAGGTATCAGCTGACGCCATTTTCCCCAGTCTTTCTTGCCGCGTGGCGCCCGAAGCAGAAGCTGTTCGCAAGTGCCGGTCGGTCAGAACCAGAGATTACTACTACCGAAGACTTCTAAAAAGCTAAGTACCCGCTGGGGACTCTTTCTTGCCTCAGCCGATGTCAGAAAAAGTGAATAACTGTTTAACTTGTGGGAAACAAATACCTCATAAAGATTTCCACTCTTACTGCCTACCTTGTTTAGGCCCAGACCACGACGTAGCAGCTTGTCTAGCCTGTGCTTCTTTCAACCGACGGACGCTTAGACGTCGGTCGGAATTTGTTGAGGAGTTTTTCGGCTCCGCTTTTGCTTACAATATGCCGTCGGAAACTCTGACTTCACAATTAACTAAAACGCGCAAGGAAAAGGACCGACACTCGCGGTCCGCAGTTTCGGCCGAAACCGCGGTTAAGCCAACCGCGAGTGTGTAGGTTTCGGCTGAAACCGAGCCCACGGTTCTTCGGCCGAAAGCTTGCCTCCAACCGAGGCCTCATCCAGCATGGCTGAATCTGCTACTGAAATCCCACCCGCTCTTGCAGGTTCACAGGATTTATCTGATACTATTCCTTTAGATATATCTACTCCTGCACGTGGAGCTGCTAGGCCCCCTGCATCCATGTCGATTAAGGCTTTTGCCAGGGCTAAAGCAGCAAAATCTACCAAAACTGTGCCTGCTAAGACCCCCTCTCACAGGCCTAGCTCTAGTTCTCAAATGCTTAGTCTAGCAGAGGATCTCATTTCTTTGATCCGGGGATCCCAACCTCACCCTGACAGGGCCTCTCACCCACCTCCAGAGAAGAGGCCTAGAGCAGAGCCCCCTGAGCCAGTTTCTTCAGATTACTCCTCTGATGATTCAGATAATACAAACCCTCCAGAGGGCCCTTATTCTCCTTATGAGGACTCTGATGCAGAAGACTCCATTCCTTCTGCCTCTCCGCCTGAGGAATTTTCTTTTGGGGAAACCTTGCATGCTATGAGGGAACAATTTCAATGGCAGGGCCAGGATTTTTCAGACTCTAGGAAAAGGCTTAGGACCTTTTCGCATTTGCCACAGCATAGGCCTTTAGCCATTCCTCCAGTACTTACTGTTGTGGATGATGCATTTAATGATGCTTGTACTGCTCCTGATTCTCTTCCTCCCGCCCCTGCTAAGCCCGACAGGTACTACAGGGTTCCGGACACACATTATCATTTGTATAAGGCTCCTTTTGCAGATCCTGAAACTATCTCCCAGGGACCCAAGGCTGTAGCAGCTACCTCTGCCAAAAACCCCCTCCCCTCTGAAAGGGAATCTAGGGCCTTAGAGAGATGGGGTAAAAAAGTTTACACTTCTGCTACTCTTTCGGCTAGGGCCTTAAACTGTCAATTCCACATGATTCAGTATCAGGAATTTATGTTAGATCAGTTAACTAAAAAACTGTCCTCGTCTGAACCATTAGACAAAAAATCTGTTCAGGAAGATATTCAGCAGGTCAGTAATCATTCCTTAAAATGCGGCTATGATGCACTGGAGGCTACATTTAGATCAGCTATGACTGGTACAGTGATCAGAAGACATGCATGGTTAAAAGAGCAGTCCTTACCAGACCATGTTAAATCAAAGCTCCTAGATGCTCCCATGGATAAGCTCAATTTGTTTGGCTCCCCTGCACAGCAGGTGCTGAAGAAGGTGGAAGAGAAAGCAAAATCTGTCCAGACAGTCAAGGATTTCTTACAGGTTCAGCCTCCAAGGTTTAGTAGGAACTGGCCTTCCAAGAATTGGTCCTTTCCAGACACCTCCAGAGCTCAGAGAGGCAGGAATAGGTGCCCAAGAGGCAGGGGTCAATCCAGAGGTGCCTACAGGGGTCGTCAGTGGCAGCCTAACAACCAGCGAAGTACTGCCACAGATCCAGCCACCACCACTTCCACAGGACAATCACAGTGACTTGGCTCTGAGACCGCCTACCAGGGAACAACTAGAAGCACCCTTAGGCGGAAAGCTAACCTTATTTCCAGTAAACTGGCATCACATCACAGGAGACAAATGGATTTTACAGACAATAGACCAAGGTTACAGGTTTCACTTCCATACTCTACCAAGGAAGAGAGGAATGCCAGACCTACCTCCAAATCAGAAGACAAAAGCTCTAGAACAAATACACCACTTACTAAGGATGAGAGCTATAGAAAGGGTACCGTCTATGGAACAAGGGCAAGGATTTTACTCCAGACTTTTCCTGGTGCCAAGAAAAGAAAACCAATGGAGACCTATTCTCAACCTGTCCACTCTAAACACATACCTCATTGTTCCAAAATTCAAAATGCTGACCCTACAGCAGCTTCTTCCCATGCTGGGCAAGGAGTCTTGGCTGGTAACTCTAGATCTCAAGGAGGCATACCTGCATGTCCCCATACGACCAAATTGCAGAAGATACCTCAGATTTCTTGCAGGATCAGAGCATTATCAATTCTCAGCATTGCCCTTTGGCTTATCTATTGCGCCCAGAGTATTCACGAAATGCCTGGCATCAGTAATTGCTCATTGCAGGCTTCAGGGAATTAAAATTTACCCTTACCTGGACGACTGCCTGTTACAAGCGGACAACAAAAACAAATTAGCAAAAGATTTGAAAAAGGTTATTCATCTACTGCAAGCCCTGGGATACACAGTCAATATAAAAAAGTCAAGGCTGATACCATCCCAAAGGATAACTTTCTTGGGTGCAGAGCTGGACACATCAAATCAAATGGCATCCTCACAGCAGAAAAACAGAAGCACCTTCCTCTCTATTTCATGGCATTAACAAAGCAGAACCAGCTAACAGCAAGGAAAGTCCTGCAAGCCCTGGGTTACATGGCATCCTGCATAATATTGATTCCACATGCCAGACTACATATGAGAAAGTTACAATGGTACCTAAGGAATTTATGGTCTCAGCACAAGCACAGCCTAGAAACCCAAATTCCAATAATCCCATGCCTGAAGCAAGAATTCCAATGGTGGGCTCAGGCCTGTTAATCGAACAAAGGGCTGCCCTTCCACAGCACTCAACCAAGCCAGACTATCACAACGGACGCCTCAGACCTCGGTTGGGGGGCACACATGCTGGACAAGTGCATACAAGGCTTATGGACTCAAGACCAGCTGAACCTACACATAAATCAAAAGGAGATGCTGGCAGTAAAACTGGCAATTCAGACATTCAGACCATTTCTTCGACAGGGTCAATTGCTGATAAGGACGGACAACACCACAGTTATGTGGTACATCAACAAACGGAGGCACACATTCATACCCTCTATGCCGGATGGCAATGGACCTCTGGAATGTGGCCCTGAGCTTCAACATTCAGTTACAAGCAATATTTGTACCAGGAAAAGAAAATATACTAGCAGACATCCTAAGCAGAACTACCACGGATGCCCACGAATGGATGCTGCATCCAGAAATCTTCAAATCCATTACAGGGAATGGGGACTACCAGAAATAGACTTATTCGCATCCCCACACAACCACCAATTGAAAAATTCTGCACGAGGGCATACCACCCACTTGCTTGGAAGGTGGACTCTATCTTTCAGTTGGAAAACCTGACCGCATATGCATTCCCACCTCTTCCTTTGATGCACAAGGTGCTATTGAAGATCAAAGAAGACCGCCCAAGGATCATCCTGATAGCTCCAGACTGGCCGAGGCAGCATTGGTACCCATTACTGAGGAGCATGTCTCGGGAACAAATATGGCCTCTGCCCCTAGTTCCCTTACTGTTAACACAGAACAACTTCAAAACCCTGCATCCAAACCTAAAACACTGCAGCTGGCTGCCTGGAACATTGCATAAGACAAAATAACCCAGATTTATCTCAAAGGGTTAAAGACATTATCTTGGAGGCTCGCAGACCCTCAACAAGGAAAACTTATTCAGCAAAATGGAAAAGATATCTCATTTGGAGTGCAGCAAAAGGAGAAAATGTGTCACTGGTAAACATAGCTAACATCCTGGAATACTTGGCAGAGCTTTTCCACAATGGCCTGTCCTATTCTTCCATTAAGATTCATGCATCAGCTATTTCAGCAGAATACAACATGGACCCTCCAGTCTTCTCACATCCTCTACTCAGGCAGTTTCTGAGAGGAATTAAAAATGTAAAACCACCAAGGAAGCCACCATTGCCCGCATGGGACTTGAACTTTGTGCTAGAAAAGTTGACACTCCCTCCTTTCGAGCCAGCAGCAACAGCAGAATTACAGTACTTATCGTGGAAAACTGCTTTCCTGCTTGCAATCACTTCAGCAAGAAGGGTTTCTGAACTACAGGCATTAATGGCAGTACAACCCTTCCTTATCTTCCATCAAGATAGTGTCCATGAGCACTAATCCTACTTTTATGCCAAAGGTGGTTTCCAGGGTATCTTTAAACCAAGCTATCCACCTGCCTACATTCTTCCCCAACCCACAGAACAGGGGAGAAAGACTATTACATACCTTGGATGTACATAGGCAATTGCGCTACTACCTGGACAGGACCAAGAGCAATAGAAAAACTGACCAGCTACTGGTAGCATATGCAACAGGAATGGAAGGAAAAGCAATTTCAAAACAGACAATCTCTAAGTGGATAGGAAATTGCATTAGATTTAGTTACTCTTACCATGGAAAGACAACTCCAGAAAACATCAGACCTCACTCCACAAGGGCTACAGCCACTACTACAGCTTTTTTACGAGGAGTGGCTACCAAAGACATTTTAGAGGCTGCTACTTGGAGCTTCGTGCATACATTTGCCAAGCATTATAATCTACCCTTATACTCCAGATCCTGAGCAGGTTTTGCCACTGCTGTTTTGCAAGGGATCTTAACTACACCATAATCTTATTATTCCTCCTCCCTCAGTTTGGCTATGGTATTCTACCCATTTGTTAGGACTGCGGATGCATCCTTGAAGGACATAGTACAGTTTTGTACCTACCATAAATGTAGATGTCCGAGAGGTATGCATCTGCAGTCAGGATTACCCTCCCTCCTTCCCCTCTGTGGTACTCCTAGGGTATTTGCCCATCTTCTAGCTAGCTGGGGGAATCTATTATGGTGTATTTGTTTGTATATATGTACATACATGTTTATTTTTATTTGCTCTCTCTTATTTGGAAACTTTTACATTTATCCAAATTTATCCTTCCTAGAGGGCACCTGGCATCTGGGGCAAGAAACACTGAGGAAAATGGCGTCGGCTGATACCTTTATACCCGAAGAACTGCAGCTATGACGTCGGGTGAAGTGCGACATCAGCCGAGGCCAGACCCAGACTTTGGAATCCGGCCGACCGAAGGGCTGCCTGATGACAGGACAACCCATTTGTTAGGACTGCAGATGCATACCTCTCGGACATCTACATTTATGGTAGGTACAAAACTGTACTTTTCTTTATATCCTTTTTATAAAGTGTTGTATCTAGCTGTCCTTTAGTATTTTTTCTTAATGTGATGTCTGAAACGTCCATACTTCTGTACTGTATGTTCTTTTTGAATTTTAAAAAGGATGTGTTGGTATGCAAATATGAAATGAACTCATTCAGATCACATAATGAGCCATCCCATAAAAGAAAGATGTCATCAGCGAATCTTTTATTAAAAAACGCATTGCTGTATATTAGGTTCTTAGCTAAAATTGTTTCTTGTTCCCATGTATTCATAACTATATTCGCTGCTGGGGTGCCCATAGCTACACCTGTTACTTGTTTTTATAGCATTTGTCTTGAAGTAGAAATACATTATTCTCAAGAATATTCTTAATCAGATCACATATTAAAATCTACATTTGTGTCATTCAGACACGTTTGATCTGAAATATGTTTTCTTATAATTTGGACACCCATTTCATTGGGAATGCATGTGAATAGCGAGTCCACATCAGATGTAACCATATAGCAGGTAAGCATACTGGTATTTCTAATCCATTCATATAATAGTTCCAAAAGTGAGAACTATCCTTTATAATAGTAGTAGAAGTACATAATACGTTTTTAAATTAATTTTCTAGATATGGTTTCTGTAACCCATCCCCCTCGCTGATACTATGAGTTAAAGTGGTGGATTAATTTGACATTTGTGTAATTTCAGAATACTGTAAATGATGGGAATGATTGCTCTTTCTACTAAGAGAGTTATAGATCTGTTGCTTGTATGTTTAATTGATGGGTGGGCATAACTATATATATATATATATATATATATATATATATATATATATATATATATATTCAGATTTGTCTTGCTTGTTTATTTTATCTGTTTTTCATGCCAGATGAAGCAGAGTTATCTGTCAAAGTTTTACATTAAACAGTCTCTATACATTATCTCATGGTCCAGGTATACATTTTTGATTTATCTTGAGAATCAACATATTAAGCTTCTTGCTAAAGACATGATGGATGGAACATCCCACTCAGAGGGACAGCCATCTGGGAAGGAGGAGGCCAAGAACTGCTGTTCAGCCTCCGCCAGATGTCCATCTCCAGGCAAGTGATAGCTAAGAGGTTCCCCAGCCTTCATTGTTGAAGTTTTCTGCTGCAAAATGGTTGGAGACTGGCAGGGATCTGACTGTAGGCATGTCCGAGGAGGCAATGCAGATGTTCAGGGGGAACTGCAGCTGATTTCCAAAAGGTCTAGGGGTATTCCCCAAGTTTTAGTCAGAGA
This sequence comes from Protopterus annectens, assembly GCF_019279795.1. Taxonomy (NCBI): domain Eukaryota; kingdom Metazoa; phylum Chordata; order Ceratodontiformes; family Protopteridae; genus Protopterus; species Protopterus annectens. The sequence continues at coordinate 2,364,376 of NC_056744.1, read as the reverse complement.
AGTGTGTCTACTACAATTATTGAATGCTGTCTGAGGTTGGAGCCTTCCAAATTTTTTTAAGGTGGATGTCCACTTAAAGAAAAGCAAAAGACTAAACATATTTTCTCAACTCCTAAGGATCCACAGAGTGAGTGGCAGTCCTTCACTCAGGAGTTGTTTAGTGCTTTGATGGCTTTAAAATCTTCTCATGGAGTTACAGCACCCCCCTGGTCCTCTACACCTCTTCAGAGATCCAGAGAACTGGATTCCTCTGAGGAGGAAGGGACAGATTCAGATGAGGGAATCCCTTGCTTACTCCACCTAGATTCCCTCTACTTTGGACTGTGTATCAGAGGGAAAGGAATCTATCAGTCTTGATACTCCTTTTGAAGAGATTTGTTTTGGGGAAACAATCTCCAGAATGATGGAGTTCTTTAAATGGGATTGTTCTCAAGTTTCTGAGATTATTTATTTTTTGTCCTAGTACCTGGAAGCTCTATGGTCAGAGCAGTACCACAAGACTCTCCCTTGCGTGTATCTTGTACTGATACTGCCAAACCAATTCAGACACGTCTCTGAGTAGCTTTAAGCTAATCAAGCCAGCAGGTCATCCTCCGAGCTTAACATAGATCTTTTATTTTTCAACATGCTGCAAAAGATTCTCCTGTACAATAAAAAAAAAATGACACGAAGACTCTTGGTTCTTCTTCAAATGAGATTCTCCTTTATTGTGCAATCTTTTCTCAAAGGTACTTCTTGGCTCTTATTTCCCAAGCCTGTCAGGTGATTTCTAATCTTCCAGACTCTGAAGGTAAAACGTCTGCCCTTTCCCTTTTAGGGACTTCCTCCCAGGTGGCTCATCATTCCATCAAGTGTAGTTGTGATGCAGCAGAAGCTTTTTCTAGTACCGCTGCTTTTGGGGAAGTGATGAAGAGATATTCTTGGCTTCAGCTTCGTCTTTGCTTGCTGACATTAAGGCTAACTTGATGGATGCCCCTCCAGATAATAAACACTTGTTTGGAGAAACCGCTGCTGACTTAAGTCCCTTCAGGGTAAGAGCAAGGCTTTACAGGAACTTAAATGTGTTTGTTTCTCCTGTGCCTAAATTTCAGAGAAACTACCCTAATAAACCAGCCTTTGTTCACGAGCAATCTTGCCCTCCTCCTAAGGGTAAAAAAGGTGGCAAGCAGGCTCCTCCTGCGAAGGCTACTCACACTTCTGTGCCTCAGAAGTCTCCTTTCCTGATAAAACAGGTGTTGTCTGACTATCCTAATTTTCCCAGCCACTGTCCTCTTTCTCTTCTCCCCCCCCCCTCCCTGTTTGGCTAAAGGTTTCTCAGGATTTGTGGGTTCTTTCCATGGTCTGCCAGAGGTATTTCATGGCCTGGAACTCTCTTCCCTCTTTTATGGAAATTCCTCAGTCCCCTCAAGAACAGCTGTCCTCCTTTCCAGGGGTCCTTCAAGATCTTTTGAGTCAGAGTACTGTTCAAGAGGTATCTGTTTCTAGTGCCCAGGAAGAGGGTACCTGAAGACCATTTCTAGACGTCTCTCATCTAAACACTTTTTTTGACGGTGTCCTCTTTTTGTGAATTGTCCCTTCAGACTTTTCCTCTTTTGCTTCCTCAGGCTTATCTGGTTTCTCTGGATCTCAGAGATGCTTATCTCCATATCCATATTCATCCCCTTTTCAGGAAGTTTTTACATTTCTCTGTTGCTTCCTGCAATTTTCAGTTCTCTGATTTGCCCTTTGGCCTTTCTACTGCCCCAGGGATGTTCACCAAATGCCTCACTCCTGTGATTGCTTTTTGCAGGCTTTTGGAGATCCAAGTCTTTCGTAATCTGATGACCTCCTGTTTCAGGCAACCGCTCCAGAGATCTTGCAAAATATTTTGCCATTACTCTTATGCAAAGCCTGGATTTCACAATAAACTTTAAAAAGCTTTTTCTGACTCCTTCTCAGGACCATGTTTTTCTAGGGAGCAGGATCCAGACTCTGACTATGCTGGCATCCCAGCCTCATCCCAAGGCCTTTACATTCATTTCCTTTTTTGAAACACTTCTTCCTCTGGCCTGTGTAACAGACAGGGAATTTGAGAGCTCTGGTGTTCTTGGCCACCACCATTCTTGTGTTCTCTCTGGCCAAACTCCACATGAGAAGGTTTCACTGGTTTCTGAAGCCAGTTTGGCTTTAGCATGCACGTCCCCTCGAATTGGTTGTTCCTCTTCTGTCTTGTCGCAAGAAAGAACTTCAGTGGCGGATTCAGTACTTGTCTCTAAATCCAGGGCTCCCTTTTCATCCCCCTCTTCCCTCTCAGGAACTGTACACAGATGCTTCAGACATGGGATGGGAGCTGCATTTGGCTCCCTTAAAGTGCAGGGTGTTTGATTGCCTCTTCAGCAGAAAGTGCACATAAATGTTAGAGGTGACAGCTCTTCTGGCTATTCAGGCTTTTCAACAGTGATGTGGTATTTAAACAAATGGTGGGGGGGGCAAGATCTTATCTTTTTTGATGGTTGGCACTTCTGGTGTGGAACTTGCTATTCAGTATCAAGTGACTCTTCAGGCAGCTTACACTTCCTTGGGTCAAAATATTATGGCAGACACTTTGAGCAGGTCCTTAACTCAGTCCCATGAATGGATGTTGCAAAGGGATGTGTTTCTGGACATTGTCCACCAGTGGGGTACTCCTCAAGTAGATAGTTTTGCTTCCCCTCTGAACAGACAACTTTCTCTTTTTGTGCCAGAGTCTCCAGTCCTGTGGTCTGGAAGGTGGGCACCCTACCTTCTTCTTGGAAGAGGATGTTTCTTTATGCTTTCCCTCTCCTTCCATTCATTCCAAAAGTCCTGTTCAAAATTCAACAGGATGGCCCCAAAATTTTTTGGCCGAGACAGCATTGGTTCCCTCTTCTGCATTTAGCCAAGGGCAGTCGTCACAAGTTTCCTCACAGGGTGAAACCTACTCAAACAAGACAAAGGATCTCTCATCCATTCCTCACCTGTCCACTCTTCAACTGACACTGTGGGAGATAGGATTTTGATTCCACATAGACACCATTTTTTCTGAGGACGTGCTTAGTGTCCTGCAGGAGGCCAGGAAACCCAATACTAGAAAATTCTACTTATCCAAATGGAAGAGGTTTTCTGTTTGGTATCTTTCTTGTAACCTGGATCCACTTTCTGTGGATGTTCCTTTGGTTCTCTTATCTGTGTGAACAGCTCAGTGCTGGATTGGCTTAGTCTTCTGGTAAGACCCACTTTTCAGCTATCTCTGCTTGTCTGCCTTTGTATATTCACTTAGCTTCTAGATTTGAAGCTAAATAATTCCTTAAAGGTGTCATTCATTTTAGGCCTGCCAGAAATTCTGTTTCTCCTCCCTGGGATCTTTAATTTTGTTTTGGAAAAATTGACTTGGGTTCCTTTTGAGCCTATAGCTTCAGCTTCCTTGCTCTTGGAAGATTGTACTTTTGTTAACCCTTACTTCTGCCAGATGGGTGTCTAAGCTTGAAGCCCTTGTAGCTTGTCCTCCTTTTTTGGTATTTCATAAGAACAGGGTGTCGTTGTGTATTGATCTTTCTTTTGTGCCCAAGGTGGTGAATGAGTTGTCTCTTGTCCACTTTTTTTTTTCTTCTCAGTCTGACAGGAGAAGGTGCTGCACATATTGAATGTGCATAGACAACTCTGATTTTATTTGGATTAGACCAATACTTTTCTTAAATCTGATCAACTCTGTTTCCTTTCATCCTAGGTCCTTAGGATTGACTGTGTCCAAGCAAACTATTTCTTCTTGAATTTCTAAAGCCATTTCTTTTTGGTAGCTCTTTCATGGTAAGAGCCTTCCTCCTTGTGTTAAGGCTCATTCTACTAGAGCTGTGGCTTCTTCTGGTGCTTTTTTCAAGGGTTTGGATGCTAACTGTATTCTTGAGGCAGCTACTTGAACTTCTGTACATACATTTACCAATAACTACAAGTTGGATGGAATTTCCAGAGCTAGAGCTGGTTTTGCCAGGGCTGTACTTCATGACTTCCTAAAGAGCTCTGCTGGTCCTTTCTCCTCCCTTTCTTTTCTTGAGCTTTGGCACTCTCCCTATTGTACTGAATACTGCAGCAGTGTAATGGAAGGACATAGTGTAGTTGTTTAAATCTTGCCATAACGATAGATGTCCTTCTCTTTACTGTTGCATTATTCACTCTTTCCCTCTGCCTCCTGGTCCATTTCTCTTCTGGATGTACTGATTACCTTACTTTTACTTTGAGTGGCTGCTCCTATTGGGGCTCTCAGTTGTGAGGATGGTATGTCTGGACGTCACCTTTATGCCGTATGCTACACAAGGAGCATATGTGTGATGTAGGGAGTACTTTAACGCAACCTAAAGGCTTTGGTATACTGGCCAGATGGGCTGCCCTTGGCCAGGTATCCCTTTTATAATGAATACTGCAACAGTGAAGATAAGGACTTCTACCATTATGGTAAGATTTTGCACAGCTGTACTTTCTCGATGTATATCTGATTTCACATGCTTCACTCTGCATATTTGGTTTGCACAGGTTCTTTCTTGCTCTGTTTCTGTCAGATTGTGGTTCTTTGGATTAGTTAACAATCCTCTTCAGTTTCAAAGGTGCCTTAAACAATGACCTTTATAATTTGCTCTGCAAGGGTTTATGATCTGCTGCAACCTGTAGAGTTCTAGACCTGTTTAGAGATTTTTCTGTCTACACATCTCTTGTGCATTTGTAAGTGTTTTGATATGTAGTTAAATAAATAAATTCTTCAGGTTTCTACAACTGAACCCTTCCAAACAAACATATATCGTCCAAAAACCGGATGTATAGGGACTAACGTGGATGATTAAAAGCACTAAGGACTTATTTATTTTTGTTTAAGCAATATTTTGATAAGTGTGGACTTTGTCCCCAATGTAGATATTTATGGAAAGCGACTGTGTCGTCGTCAATAAAATTAGAATAAATCTTGAGCGGTGTATTTGTAATACTTGTGGGGGGGGGGGTCATATGTGTTGCTTTGTGCCAGCAATGTAATGCGCTTTATATTGGCAAAACCAAAAGGCAGCTTAGGGATCATATTTATTGAACAGAATTTGTATATTAGAAATAAGAACATAAATAGTTCTTTATTTAAACATGTTTCACAATTTCCAACTCACGATTGTGTTTTGGGCTTGACATTGTTCATTAAAAAAACAAGGGGAGGTCCGTGGGATGATTTAATTGAAGCTAGAGAACTTGAGACAAATTAAATGTAATGATCTTGTGTCACCAGGACTTAATGAGCATTTGTCTATATCCAGTATTTTAAAATTGCGTTCTTATAAAGTTTCATAAGAACTTTTTACGCATTTTTATGGGTTTAAAATGGGATTTTGTGTATGCAGTTATTTTAATACATTGGTTATGTTATATAACGATGTGAACTGTGTTGAATAAATGTAATGCGATTTTTTTTTTTTTTTTTTTTTTTTGTCATGTAATAGGAGAGGGTTATTTAAAAGGCATTCATGTATTTTGTTTATAGATTCAGATGAACTCTATCAGTATAAATATATGAAAGCACTTTCAGTGGTTATTAAAGGTTTTGATTTGGTATTTGGCTCAGTCGTGCTCCTTCCTTATCAACTTGTATTTGTTGGTTTTGTGTAATGCCTTCGATGCTCTTTGTGTTTCACTGTTGCAGTTATCACATTTGGGTTATCTGCTTGCAGTAGCTCTCAGTTGGCCTGATTATCAAAGTCTTGGGTCCTGCGTCGGTTGCTGTCTCATCTTCCATGACGTCAGGTAGTCACGGGTATAAAGCATGCAGCCGACACCATTACATCTGTCTTTCTTGCTGTGCGGTGCCCGAAGCAGAAGCAGTTCACAAGTTCTGGTCAGCCGACTCCTGAAATTTTCGTTTTCGAGTTTCAAAACCGAAGTCTTCAACTAAAGCTAAGTACCCCATTGGGGAAATTTTTTCTTGCTCTAAACCAATATCAGTAAAGGTCAATAATTGTATTTCTTGTGGAAAGCAAATACCTCATAAAGATTTTCATTCGTACTGTATTCCCTTGCTGTCGGTTTTGTGCCTTATTTAAACAACAAACTACTAGTCTGTATATTTACACTTCTAAATATTTTGGTACTCTGTTCAATTATCCACATATGTATTCGGTAAGCCATCCGACTACCGACATTCTGAAAAAACGCAAAGGTAAATACAGAAACAGGCCACCTAGGTCCAAAGCTGCCAACGACACTTCTCCTAAACTAGTCGCCAGTTCGCCGGTACTCAGTGAGGCGCTTTCGCAGCCCCTGACACCCACTACTTCAGATTCGCAGGCCTCTACTGAGACCCATTCGGAGTCTGGTATGCCGCGAGATGCTTCAACTGTGGAACCTGCGGATGTCTCTACCTTGGATGGGTCCGGAGCAGCTGTGCAGACACCGGCTTCTGAGGTTGTATTCAGGCCTACTGACTTGCATATTAAACGCCATTTTCTTCTTCAAGGCCTAGAACTCGAACCATGCCTAGAAAACCGACGCACAGACTGCATGGTCAGGCCTCTTTGCCTAAAAAAACAAATGATAAGAATGGCTGAAGACCTTATTACTTTAATCAGAGGAAGCCAACCTTCCCCCTCTAAGACTTAGGACTGAATTTGCTTATGATACTTCTGATCAGGATTCTGAAATGTGTTTATTCGGATGACCAGGATTTACCCTTATCTACCTTTGAGGATTCTGATGCAGAGGACTCTATTCCCTCTGCTTCCCCTCCAGAGGATTTCTTTTTTGGTGAAACTTTGCATACTCTTAGGGAGCATTTTCGCTGGGAAAGCCAGGATTACTCTGATTCTAAAAAGAGGCTTAGGGATTTCTTACTCCTGCCCCAGCACAGGCCTTTAGCTATCCCCCCTGTACTAGGCATTGTTGATGATGCCTTTTCGGAATCTAGCTTGACCCCTGACTCTCTACCTTCTCCTCCCAGAAAACCTGATGGATATTACAGGGTTCCTGACTCTCGTGTTCCTTTGTAAAAATCCTACTGCGGATCCTGAGACTATTTCACAGGGACCCAAGGGCATTAAGGCTACTTCTGCCAAAAATCCTACCCCCTCTGATAGAGATTTCAGGGTGCTGGATAGATGGGGCAAGAAGGTATACACTTCTGCAACCTTGGCTATTAGGGTCTTAAACTTCCAGTTTCATATATTAAAGTCTCAACAGCATATTACTGGATTGCTTAAACAGAAAATTATGTTGATTCTTGACTGTGCTGAAAATAAGGATTTATAAGATTTAATGCATTCTGATGAACAAGTTGGAAAACATAGTTTGCAATGTGGATTTGATTCACTAGAGGCATCTTACATTGCTGCTGTCACTGGGTCTGTACTTAGAAGGCATGCTTGACTTGAGGAGCAATCTTTGCCAGATCATGTTAAAACTAAGTTGCTGGATGCTCCCTTAAATCAGGAACACCTGTTTGGCAACAAAGCAGAAGTGCTTAAAAAGATGGAGGAAAAAGCTAAATCTATGCAAACTGTTAAAGATTTCCTACAAATACAGCCTCCAAGATTTAGTAGGCATTGGCCCTCTAAGAATTGGTCCTTTCCTGCCTCTTCCAGGCCTTCTCAGTCCAAACCCAGAACCAGCAGAACACCCAGGCTTCAGTCCCAGGGTACACCCAGGACTAAGCAGTGGGGGATGCCCACTTCCAAATCAGAGAGTAGTAAGACTCTCCCCTATAGTAAACTGTCTCGATGACTTAACTTTGAAACTTCCAAGCCCTTCTCAGCTGACTGCCCCTTTAGGAACTCATTACCCAGGACAAATGGGTTTTAAATATAGTTTCCCAAGGATACAGATTTCACTTCCACACGTTACCAACTCCAAACGATTGGCCAGATCTACCCCCAAATCAATGGGCAGATGCTCAAAAGCAAGTACTTTCTCTATTAAGCATAATGGCTATTCAAACTGTACCAGAAGAGGACAAGGGACAAGGCTTCTACTCAAGACTTTTCCTGGTACCCAGAAGAAGACAACTCATGGAGTCCTATCCTGGACCTTTCTGTCCTAAACACCTTTTTGGTGATCCCAAAATTCAAAATGCTAACTCTTCACCAGTTGCTTCCTATGCTAGGCAAGGATACATGGTTGGCAACACTGGATCTAAAGGAAGCCTACCTGCACATTCCAATCAGGGAATCTTGCAGAAGATACCTACGCTTCAAAGTAGGCTACATGCATTATCAGTTCTCTGCACTGCCCTTTGGCTTATCTACTGCACCCAGGGTATTCACAAAGTGCCTTGCTCCAGTCATTGCTTTTTGCAGGCAAAGAAATATTCAAATGTACCCATACCTGGACGATTGTCTAATTCAGGCAGAAAGCCAGGACATACTTTTGAATCATCTGGCATTTGTGCAAAATGAATGAAACTAATAGATTTAGCCATTTGCTAAATAGTTATTGTAGATTTGTAGATGATTGTTTTTTACGTGGACAGGGACAGTACTTGAATTAGAGAGTCTTGTGCAGTATTTGAATAGTACTACAGATTTTTTTGAGTTTAAAATGGAATACTCATTACATGAGAAAGTTTTTATAGATGTAAGTATTCAGAAAAACTATGATATAGTAGTAACTAGGGTACATAAGAAGGAAGTATATGCTGAAAGATATCTTAAGATGAACAGTATGCACCCATCACATATTTACAAGGGAATTTTAAAGTCGCAATTAATAAGGGTTAGTAGACTTACTACTGAGGAAAATAGTTTTATAGAGCAGCTTAATAAAATGAAGGATGAATTTGTTAAAAGTGGTTATTTAACAGATGTAAATCAAGCATGTGATGAGGTTATACAAGGAAGAAAAAACATATATAAACCTATCTTTGGATTCACAAATACGGAACATCGAGATCAAATAACAGAAGGTGGTGAAAATAAAATAAAAGATAATGTTGTAAGATTTGTTACAAGTTATAACACCAACACCATAAAAGTTCGTAAGATTATTGAAAATAACTGGGTGATACTGATGGCCCAACCGGAATTGAGGGACATCCTGGGTTTGAGACCAAGATTTGCCTACAGGAATGGGCAATCAGTAAAACAGATGCTCTGTTATAAAGATTTTATTGATGTTCCAAAAAATATACCAACTAAAATAGGAACATATAAGTGTCATAATTGCACTTGTATGGATATATATGAAACAATAGGATATTTTCAGCATCCCTTAACAAATGAAGAATTCACCTTTAAATGTAGGGCTGACTGTAATACGACAAAATTAGTTTATTTAGCAACGTGCACACAATGTAGTGTATTTTATGTGGGAAAAACATGTAGGAAATTAAAGGATAGAATAATAGAGCACAAGTCTGAAATGAAAAGAAAAGTTGAATCAAATGGGTTGTATAGGCATATAATGGACTTCCCAGATCACACTTTTAAATTTAGAGTTATTTGTGTGTTAACTCTAGGACCAAGGGGAGGTGATCTAGATAACTATCTACAAACAAGGGAATATGAATGGATAGTTGGTTTACAAGCAGATAAACCACCTGGTCTTAATAGTGCTGTTAGTATAAAACCAATTTTGATAAATAGGCAAAAACAATATCTTTGAATGTTTGTGGCTCTGTTACTTCCTATATGTTTATATATTGTTTACATTTTTATATTTTATATTGTATATGTAAATGTTTAGTATTTATAACAATCTTTTTAATGAATGTTTTCAATGAATGCTTATAAAAGTTAGATTTTAACTAATGTTTAGGATAGGTTAATTGTTCATGTTCCTTTAAGTATTTTGGTTGGCTTAATCATGTGATAGAATTAATCCTCTATTTAAAAGTAATGAATGGATGTATTTTTTATATGCTGAGGAAAGGTGTAGACCTGAAAGCTTCATTAAATCTTGACGTGTGGTGACTTTCGTGTGTTTTTTGGATTTTGCTGAACAACTAAGCGTGTTTTATTTGTGCAAAAGGTGCCAACTTGTCTGGGGTACACCATAAACTAAACGAAATCACATCTTGTACCCTGTCAACAAATTATATATTCCTGGGAGCAAGCTTGAACACAACTTCCCAGATGGCTTTCCTCACGCCAGAAAAACAAATTCAGTTGACAACTTACTTCAAACAAATGACCACAAAAACCCTGCTATCTGCAAGGCAAATACTGCAAGCCTTGGGGTTCATGGCCTCTCCTGCATTCTCCTGATTCCACATGCAAGACTGCATATGAGGAAACTACAATGGTATCTAAAAAGCCTATGGTGTCAGCATTCTCTGGATCTATAAGCAATGATTCCTATCATGCCTTGCCTACAGTTAGAGTTCCTTTGGTGGGCAGAGGCCTGCCACCAAAGCAAGGGACTACCATTCACTCTACCCGCTGCCACCCAAACCCTAACAGACGCATCAGACTATGCATGGGGGGCTCACCTGGCAGGGAAGCGCATTCAGGGCAAATGGAACCCAAGTCACATGCACCTGCATATCAATCAAAAAGAAATGTTAGCTGTACAGAATGCACTGATAGCCTTCAAGGATCACATTCTTTTAGGACAATTAATAGTAAAGATGGACAACACCACTGTTATGTGGTACATAAACAAGCAGGGGGTACCCATTCATACTCCCTCTGCAGAATAGCCATGACTCTGTGGAACACAGCCCTGAGCTACCAAGTGCATCTACAGGCTCAATTCCTGCCAGGAAAGCTAAATACATTGGCAGACAAACTAAGCAGAAATCTCATGGACCCACATGAGTGGAAACTGGAACCAAATTCATTCAACATGTTGATAAACAAATGGGGGAGCCCAGATATAGACCTGCTTGCCTCCCCCCAGAACTACCAACTGGACAAATTCTGCACAAGGACACCCCACAAACAAGCTAGGAATGTGGATGCCCTGTCCTTCAACTGGAAAAATCTATCAGTTTATGCCTTTCCTCCTCTGCCTATCCTTTCCAAAGTACTACTGAAGATCAAACAAGACAAGCCAAGGAAAATACTGATTGCACCAGACTGGCCATGCCAACACTGTTACCCCCTCTTGTGCAGTGTGTCACTGCTGGCTCCATGGCACCTGCTTCAGACCCCCACCCTGCTGTCCCAGCAGGAGGGCCTGTTTCTGCATCCTCAGCTTCAAACCCTGAACCTGGCAGCCTGGCTATTTACTTAATCTCTCCGTTACCATCCCTCAGTAAACAAGTGTTGGATGTCATTTTGTAGGCAAGGAGGCCTAGCACTAGAAAATCGCATGCTGAAAAATGGAAAAGATTCTGTTCCTTGAACAAAACTCAAGGGATGGGCACAGCAGCGCCCAATTTACCTCAGATTCTTCAATACTTAACTGAGATGCTTCACAAGGGCCTTTATTTTTCCTCCATCAAAATTCATGCCTCAGCCATTTCAGCTCATTACAACACAGAACCATCCCTCTTCTATTATCCACTGCTCAAGCAGTTCCTCAGAGGAGCCAAAAACTTAAGACCACCCAGGAGAGCCCCAACTCCAGCCTGGGACCTTAATTTTGTATTGGAAAAACTCTCTCTACCTCCTTTTGAGCCAGTTGCAAGTGCAGAGTTAAAATTCCTTTATTGGAAAACAGCCTTCCTTGTAGCAATCACTTCAGCAAGAAGGATATCTGAATTACAGGCCTTTATGGCAGTGGAACCTTTCATCATCTTTCATGTGGACAGGGTGTCCCTCAGGACCAATCCTTACTTCATGCCCAAGGTAGTATCCAGTGTGGCTCTTAATCAGTGCATTCATTTGCCAACCTTCTTTTCTAATCCACAGAACAAAGGGGAACAGATACTACAGACAACGTAGATTTTACTTGGACAGGACTAAACCTCAAAGGAAAGCTGAACAACTGCTGGTGGCATTTGCTGCAGAGGCAAAGGGGAAGGCCATTCAAAGCAAATCATTTCCAAATGGGTAGACCATTGCATTCATTTCTGTTATAAGCACCATGGAAAACCTACCCCACAGGGGATAAGACTACACTCAACCAGGGCTGCATCTTACCTCTACAGCCTATCTCACAGGTGTTCCTACCAGGGACATCCTAGAAGCTGCTACCTGGAGTTCTGTACGTACTTTCACCAAGCATTACCATTTGCCAATTTTCTCTAAATCCAGAGCTGGCTTTGCCACTGCAGTCTTGCAGGGCCTTATAGCTGGTCCAAATACTAAATTCCTCCTCCCTTCCTTAGCTTTGGGAATCTACCCAAATGTGATGACTGTAACAGTGAAACACGAAGAACATAGTACAGTTGTGTACACTTACCATAAATGTAGATGTTCGAGTGTATTCACTGTTGCAGTCCTGATTACCCTCCCTCTAGCAGCCTGACTTCTTTCGGCTATACCTCTATTCTCCTTTACTATGCTTAAAAGCTTTTTGGTGTATTTGCTTTTTATATATATATATAATTGCTTCCCATTAGGGGGGCACCTGACGTCTGGGGCAAGAAAAACTGATGTAATGGTGTCGGCTGCATGCTTTATACCCCTGACTACCTGAAGTCATGGAAGAGGAGATGGCAACCGACTCAGAACCCAATACTTTGATAATCAAGGCCGACTGAGGGCTACTGCAAGCAGATAACCCAAATGTGATGACTGCAACAGCGAATACACTCGGAACATCTACATTTATGGTAAGTGTACACAACTGTACTTTCTTAAAATTCAGTTAATATTGCTTGAGGAGGGTAGTGATGCATCGGTGGTCGACCAGAGAATACTAGGAGGAAGTTGGCAATTCTAAGTATTATATTACAAATTAATAGGATAGAGAAAGAGGCAGTATAGGGCATTTTGAATGGTAGGGGGAGATTCAAGGGCTGTGAAAGCCATTTTTCACATCCTGTAACATACTGGTTGAAAACACAGCTCTGTCACAGAGTATACAGTTTCTGGAATAATTTTAACAGCTGTGGAGAAAAGGTGGATAATATGGACTTGAGAGAAAATTCAACAGAAATTATGAGTAAATGGGTGGTAGAAAGCTTACTTGTCTGCATGTGATGTTTTCAAAGCATCTTTACACAGAAGGAATTGTGGTTATCTAATAGCTTCCCTGGGGTAGATTATGCTGTGAAATGTAACAGTGGTGAAATTAAAGAGCAGATGGAATAGAACTGAAGCCGAGATGTAGAAATAGGATATTATTTAATGAGTGGTTTGAAACAGCCACAGGACAATTAGAGGGGCAGAAAAGCTAAGGCCGATCAGCTTATTTGTTAGTACTTCAGCATTTGATAACCAGATAGATGAACTGGTCTGACAACAACCCAGATGAAGAAGCATCGAGTTGCATTATGTACAGAATATTGAAGCAAATTATATTCAACAGATAAGCAATCTGATGTCGATTTTCATTTTATCCTTGACATATGGTTTTGGTTTTCTGTTATCGGAACTGACTCTGCCATTACTACAGCTCACTCTGACCCAAAACCTCCAACTTCACTTCTAACCGTAATTCCCGTCTCCCAACTACCTCAGATCTTGTTTGCTGCTTTTCCAGACAGACGTGTTCACCAGAGCTCTCAAGCTTTGTTTTTTTGGTTAGATGTTCTTCGTGTTTCACTGTTGCAGTCATTACATTTGGGTAATCTGCTGGCAGGTTGCCCTCAGTCGGCATGAATATCAAAGTCTTGAGTCCTGCGTTGGTTGCTGTCTCCTCTTCCATGACGTCAGGTTGTCAGGGGTATAAAACATGCAGCCAACGCCATTTTCTTAAGTCTTTCTTGCCGTGCGGTGCCCGAAGCAGAAGCAGTTAGCAAGTGCCGGTCGGCCGACTCCTGACATTTTTGCATTCGAGTTTCGGAACCGAAGTCTTCAATTAAAGCTAAGTACCCCATTGGGGAAGCTTCTTATTGCTCCTTACCGATGTCAGTAAAAGTTAATAATTGCATTACTTGTGGGAAGCAAGTAACTCGTAAGGATTTTTATTTATACTGTATTCCTTGCCTAGGCCCAGATCATAATGTGCCTTGCTGTCGGTTTTGTGCTAGATTTAACCAACGCACTATTAAGCGTCTGTATATCTTTGCTTCAGAATATTTTGGAAACCGATTTAATTACCCTGAAATGTCATCTGATAGCAATCCGACTACTGGAGTTGACAAAAATCGCAAAGAAAAGGACAGAGACAGACCATCGAGGTCCAAAACTGACGACGAAGCTTCTCCTAAGCCAGTCGCCGGTTCGCTGGTACTCAGTGAGGCACTTTCACAGTCCCTGATACCTGCTACTTTTGAGTCACAGGCCTCTACCAAGACCCATGTGGAGTCCGGCATGCTGTGAGAATCCGAATATTGTACCCGCGGATGTCTCTCCCTCGGATGGGTCCGGAGCCGCTGAGCAGGCACTGGCTTCTGAGGGTGTTTTCAGGCCTCAGCGTTTCTATTTGAAACCGACGCCAGCTTCAAAAACAAAGACAAAAGCAACTTCTAAGGCTAAAAAAAACGACGCATGAGCCACGTGCTCAGGCCTGTATGCCTAAAATTAGATGATCAAAATGGCTGAAGACTTAATTACCTTGATCAGGGGTTCCCAACCCCCCCCCCCCTCGATAAGAGGTCTAGGCAAGACACTGACTATGAATCTTCAGATCAGGTTTCTATTTCTTTTGATTCCTCTTCAGATCAGAAATTTTCTATACCACCCTATGAGGATTCAGATGCAGAGGAATCCATCCCATCGGCATCTCCTCCTGAAGATTATTCCTTTGGAGAAATCTTGCATACTTTAAGGGAACATTTTCATTGGGAGAGTCAGGATTTCTCGGAATCCAAAATGAGGCTTAGGGATTTCCTCCTTCTTCCTCAGCATAGGCCTTTGGCTATACCTCCTGTATTAGACATTGTTGTTGTGTTTTCAGAATCAAGCATGGCTCCTGATTCCCTACCTCTGGCTCCTAGTAAGCCAGACCGATATTACTGGGTTCCTGACTCCCACAAGTTTTTATTCAAAAATCCTGCTGCTGACCCTGAAACTATCTCACAGGGTCCCAAAGGTGTAAAGGCCTCAACAGCTAAGAATCCTACCCCCCCCCCCCCCGATAGAGATTCCAGGGCGCTAGATAGATGGGGAAAGAAGGTTTATACAATGTCCTTCAAGAATGCAACTGCAGTCATAACATGTGGGTTGTCCTGCCTCAGGCAGCCCTCGGTCGGCCGGATTCCAAAGTCTGGGTCCGACGTCGGCTGATGTCGCATTTCTCTCCGACGTCAGAGTGGCTGGAGTACATAAGCATCAACCAATGCCATTTTCTTCAGTCTTTCTTGCCGCGCGGTGCCCGAAGCAGAAGCAGTTCGCAAGTGCCGATCGGTCAGCTCCTGTATTCTACGATACCGAAGTCATCCAAAAAAGCTAAGTACCCCATTGGAGACCTTTTCTTGCCTCAGCCGATGTCAGAAATTACTGAAAAAGTTAACAATTGTCTTTTTTGCGGTAAACAAATACCTCATAAGGATTTCCACTCTTACTGCCTCCCTTGCCTGGGCCCAGACCACGACGTCTCGGCCTGTGTAGTCTGTGCTCGCCTCAACAAGCGCACTCTCAGGCGCCGGGCGGAGTTCGCTGAAGATTTTTTCGGCGACAAATTTGCTTACACCATGCCGTCGGATCTTCCGACATTGCAAACTCCCAAAAAGCGAAAAGACCGGGACCGACATCCTCTGCCCGTGTCTACCACCGACTCCACGCCAAAACCTAGCGCGAGTACTCCGGTTCCCTCTGAGACGGTCTCTCCACTGCTCCGAACTGAAGACACCGCATTACCGACGACTCCGATTCCAGACATTACTCCGACGCCAGTTATAGACTTTCCTCCGGATACCGAAACAGAGGAAATGCCAGAGACCATTGCTGTAGACAAGGTCACTCCTGCACGTGGAGCTGCCAGGCCTCCTATGGCCATGTCTATTAAGGCCTACACTAGGGCTAAGGCAGCCAGCAAAACAAAGCATATTACTTCCAAATCCTTACCTCAGCCGACTCTGGAGACACAAATTATGTCCATGGCTGCTGATTTAATTTCTATGATTAGAGGTTCACAGGCCCATCCTGAGAGAGCATCCCAGCCTCCTCCTGATAAAAGGCCCCGGGTTGAACCCTCTGACCCTTCTCCTTCAGATGAAGACTCTGAGGGCTCTATCCACTCTGATAGCCAGGAAGAGCTCTTCCAGACCTATGAGGACTCGGATGCAGAAGATTCCATACCTTCGGCCTCCCTTCCTGAGGATATTTCTTTTGGGAAAGTTCTGCACACCATGAGGGAACATTTCAAGTGGCAGGGTCAGGAATATTCTGATTCTAGGAAACGCCTTAGGACTTTCCTTAAGAAGCCTCAGCACAGGCCCTTAGCTTTTCCTCCTGTACTTGATATTCTGGATGATTTGTATTCTGATTCTAGTGCTACCCCTGATTCTCTTCCTCCTGCTCCAGCCAAGCCAGACAGGTATTACAGGGTCCCAGAAACTCATTCCCATTTATTCAGGGCCCATACTGCTGATTTGGAAACTATTTCACAGGGGCCTAAAGGAGTTTCAGCCTCCACCTCAAAAAATCCTTTGCCCTCCAACAGGAAGCAAGGTCATTAGAGAGATGGGGTAAAAGGTTTACACTTCCACCACCTTATCTATGAGAGCTTTAAATTGCCTTTTTCATATGTTCCAATATCAGGATTATCTCTTAGAAGATTTACAAACAACATTAGCTTCTCCTGATCCTTTAGACAGGAAGACTTTGCAGGAAGCTGTACATAACACTCAGCAAGTAAGCAATCACTTCCTACAGTGTGGATATGATGCACTGGAAGCTTCATGTAGGGCAGCTATGACAGGGGCAGTGATGCGTAGACATGCTTGGTTAAAAGATCAACCTCTACCAGATCATGTAAAAGCAAAACTTCTGGATGCACCTTTGGAAAAGAACAAGCTTTTGGTGCAAATGCTAAGGATGTGTTAAAGACCATCGAAGAAAAAGCAAAATCAGTTCAGACTGTGAAAGATTTCCTCCAGGTTCAACCCCCCAGATTCAGTAGGAATTGGCCTTCAAAAAACTGGTCCTTTCCTAATCCAGAAAAGTTTCAAAGGGGTAAGAACAGACGTGGCCGAGGAAGAGGCCAATACAGAGGCCCTTACAGGGGATGACAATGGCAGCCAGGAAACCAAAGAAGTGATGCAGGGGTTTCACCTGCCCAACAACCACAAACTCAATGACTTTCCTCTACTACCGCCTACCAGGGAACAACTAGAGGCTCCCTTGGGTGGGAAATTATCTCTGTTTGCAGAAAACTGGCACAGACTGACAAAGGACAAATGGATTTTGGACATTATAGACCGAGGGTACAGGTTTCATTTTCATACCTTACCAAGAAAACAAGGCATGCCAAATCTACCTCAACATCAAAGGGCAGAGGCTATCAAGCAAATCACTCTGCTGACTCGAATGAAAGCAATAGAAAGAGTTCCACAACAAGAACTCAAGACTGTTCCTTGTTCCAAGAAAAGAATCTCAATGGAGACCAATACTGGACTTGTCCGCATTAAATACCTTTCTCATAGTACCAAAGTTCAAAATGCTGACTCTACAGCAACTCCTTCCCATGCTGGGCAAGGAGTCGTGGCTGATTACTCTGGACCTCAAGGAGGCATACCTGCATGTCCCTATCAGACACAGCTGCAGAAGATACCTCAGATTTCTTGCAGGGCCAGAGCATTATCAATTCTCAGCATTGCCATTTGGCTTATCTACTGCGCCCAGAGTATTTACAAAATGCCTGGCTTCAGTAATTGCTCATTGCAGGCTCCAGGGTATACAAATTTACCCGTACCTGGACGACTGCCTCATACAAGCGGATGACAAATTGATGTTGACAAAAAACCTGGATTATGTCATACGATTACTTCAAGCTCTGGGATACACAGTCAACTTCCAAAAGTCAAGACTGCAGCCATCCCAGCAAATAATCTTCTTAGGAGCCAAACTAGACACAGCCTCTCAGATGGCTTACCTGACAGAAGACAAGCAAGAGAAGTTAACTCAATACTTCAAAGGTTTAGCAAAACTCACCCAGATGACTGCAAGGAGATTCCTACAGGCCCTGGGTTACATGGCATCCTGCATTCTACTGGTTCCATTAGCAAAACTACACATGAGAAAGCTTCAATGGTACCTAAAAAGCATTTGGTCTCAACACAGCAACGACTTGGAGACGATCATACCACTCATTCCATGCCTACAAAAGGAATTCCTATGGTGGGCCTCGGTGAGCCAGGAAAACACAGGTATGTCATTCAAAAAACCACAGATAACACAGACCATGACTACAGACGCCTCAGACCTCGGATGGGGGGCGCACATGGAAGGCAGGTGTATACAAGGACAATGGTCTCCAAAGGAAACACATCTGCATATAAACCAAAAGGAAATGCTGGCAGTAATGCATGCTATCGAGGCTTTTCAACACCAACTACAGCAAGGCCATTTAATGATATGGACAGACAACACCACTGTGATGTGGTACATAAACAAGCAGGGGGGCACCCACTCTTACCCCCTTTGCAGACTGACAATGCAGCTTTGGGAGAAATCAATGAGTCTAAACATCCAGTTACAATCCCAGTTTGTTCCAGGAAAAGACAATGTGTTGGCGGACAGCCTAAGCAGGAATTTCACAGACCCACACGAGTAGAGGGTACATCCGAAGGCTTTCAGACAACTCACTTCGACATGGGGCAAGCCAGAAGTGGACATATTTGCTTCTCACCTCAATCATCTTCTACCAAAATTTTGCACAAGGACATACCATCCAAAGGCTTGGAAAATAGATGCCCTTTCATTCAACTGGAACTCCCTAGCAATCTATGCATTCTCACCTCTGCCACTGATGACCTCAGTATTACTAAAGATCAAAGCAGAGAAGCCCAAGGGAATCATAATAGCTCCGGATTGGCCAAGACAACACTGGTGCCCACTACTACGGAGCATATGTCACACCAGGAGGTGGGCCCTCCCTCAGTGGCCTCTAATTTTGACTCAACACAATTTCGAAACACTGCATCCAAACCTTCAGACACTGCAGCTAACAGCCTGGGAGATCCCATAAATAACTTCAGCTTATCTCTCTCCAAGGAAGTTCAGCGGATACTAACAGAGGCTCGAAGACCATCCACCAGAAAGGTTTACTTAGCAAAGTGGAAAAGATTCAGCAATTGGAATACCAGCAAGGGACATGATGCATCATTACTGAACATCCCACTTATCTTGGAATATTTGGCAGATATGTTACAGAGTGGCCTCTCATATTCTTCAATAAAGATACATGCATCTGCTATTTCAGCCAGATACAACACTGATCCTCCTGTTTTCTCTTACCCTTACTAAGACAATTCCTCAGGGAATCGAGAACATTAAGCCACCAAGAAAGGCCCCAGTGCCAGCCTGGGACCTCAATTTTGTCCTAGAAAACTGACTCTACCTCCTTTTGAGCCAGCAGCTTCAGTTGACTTGCAATTTCTCTCATGGAAAACAGCCTTTCTGTTGGCAATTACCTCAGCAAGAAGGGTTTCGGAGCTACAGGCCCTAATGGCAATACCACCCTTTATTATTTTCCACAGAGACAGGGTTTCATTAAGGACCAACCCTACTTTTATGCCAAAGGTGGTATCTAGGGTTTCTCTAAATCAAGCCATTCATCAGCCTGCTTTCTTCCCCAATCCTGAGAATAAGGGGGAAAGACTTTTGCATACCTTGGACATTCATAGACAACTTCGATACTACCTGGACAGAACCAAGGCCAGTAGGAAGTCTGAACAGCTTTTGTAGCTTACGCCCTGCAGTCCAAGGAAAAGCAATTTCAAAACAGACTATTTCTAAATGGATTGGACATTGCATCAGATTCTGTTATTCCTTTCATGGAAAGACTGTTCCAGCCTATGTCAGACCACATTCCACCAGAACTACAGCCACCTCTACAGCATTTTAAGAGGGGTGCCTACAAAGGACATTCTAGAAGCTGCTACATGGAGCTCCGTGCATACATTCTCCAAACACTACAATCTCCCTCTATATTCCAGATCCAGAGCAGGCTTTGCTTGCAGTCCTGCAGGGTTTGATTGCCACACCATCTCTTTCCTAGAGCATACCTCCGTATTCTACCCACATGTTATGACTGCAGTTGCATTCTTGAAGGACATAGCACAGTTTTGTACCTACCATAAATGTAGATGTCCGATAGACATGCAACTGCAGTTGGGTTTTCCCTCCCTCCATACCCCTCTATGCCTAGGGTCCTCCTATCCCCTTACTCTTAGCTGGGGATATCTGTTATGGTGTATTTGTTTTATTGCTCATGTATTTGTTTGGAATCCTGTTTTTGTCTTCCAATTTGATTACAGCCTTCCTTGGAGGGCACCTGGCATCTGGGGCAAGAAACACTGAAGAAAATGGCGTCGGCTGATGCTTATGTACTCCAGCCCCTCTGAACATCAGCCGCGTCGGACCCAGACTTTGGAATCCGGCCGACCGAGGGCTGCCTGAGGCAGGACAACCCACATGTTATGACTGCAGTTGCATGTCTATCGGACATCTACATTTATGGTAGGTATAAAACTGTACTTTTGCAACCTTGGCAATTAGGGCCTTAAACTGCCAGTTTTATATGCTTAAATATCAACAGCATGTTATGGGATTATTGAAACAGAAAATTATGTTGATTTCTGAATGTGTGGAAAATAAAGAATTATAGGAATTATTGCATACAGCAGAACAGGTTGGAAAGCATACTTTGCAATGTGGTTTTGATTCCGTGGAGGCCTCGCTAAATTGTTGGATGCACCTTCATTCCCTTGGATGTGTCTACCCCATACGTGGTGCTGCTAGGCCTCCAGCAGCCATGTCCATTAAGGCCTTTGCCAGGGCCAAAGCAGCCAAAACTACTAGAACAGTGCCTGCTAAACCCCTACAACCCGGCCCTCTTCTAGTTCACAAATGCTTACTCTGGCAGAAGATTTAATTTCATTAATTAGGGATCTCAATCCCACCCAGACAGGGCCTCTCAGCCCCAGAGAAGAGACCTAGGGCAGAGCCCCGAGCCTGTGTCCTCTGATGATTCTGCTGATGAATCAGACATAACAGACCAGCCAGAGGCTCCTTTCTCCAATTTTGAAGACTCAGATGCTGAAGAATCCATTCCAGCTGCCTCCCCACCAGAAGAATTTTCCTTTGGGAAACTTTACATGCCATGCGAGAGCAGTTCCAATGGCAGCAGCAGGATTTCTCAGACTCCAGAAAAGACTTAGAACCTTTCTGCACCTTCCACAACACAGGCCCTTAGCTATACCTCCTGTGCTCTCTGTAGTGGATGATGCCTTCAATGATGTCTGCTGTGCACCAGATTCTTTACCTCCAGCCCTGCCAAACCAGACAGATTTTACAGGGTACCAGACACTCATCACCACCTTTACAAGGCCCCTCTTGCAGACCCGAAACTATATCCCAGGGTCCCAAGGCAGTAGCTGCGACCACAGCTAAAAACCCTATTCCTTCTGAAAGGGAAGCCAGGTCTTTAGACAGATGGGGCAAAAGGTTTACACTTCAGCTACTCTCTCAGCTAGAGCTTTAAACTGTCAATTTCACATGATACAATACCAAGAGTTTATGCTTGATCAGTTAACGAAAAGCTATCCTCTGATGAATCAATTGATAAGAAATATGTATTAGAAATGGTAAATAGCATACAACAGGTTAGTAACCATTCCTTAAAATGTGGCTATGATGCACTGGAGGCTTCATTTAGATCAGCCATGACTGGCACAGTGATAAGAAGGCATGCATGGCTAAAGGAACAAGCTTTACGGATCATGTTAAAGCTAAGTTATTAGATGCTCCTATGGATAAGACCAGCTTGTTTGGTACACCTGCCCAGCAGGTAATGAAGAAAATGGAAGAAAAGGCAAAATCTGTTCAAGCGGTTAAAGATTTCTTGCAGGTCCAACCCCAAGGTTTAGCAGGAACTGGCCTGCCAAAATTGGTCCTTTCCTGACTCCACAAGATCCCAAAGGGGCAGGAATAGGCGTTCCAGAGGCAGAAACCAATCCAGAGGAGGTGCCTACAGAGGGCGACAGTGGCAAGGTAACAACAGAGGCACAGACACAACCACTGCCACTATAACAACACAGCCACAGTGACTTCACTCTAAATCCGCCTACCAGGGAACAAATAGCAGCTCCATTAGGCGGCAAATTAACCTTATTTTCAAAGAACTGGCACTATATCACAAAAGACAAGTGGATTTTACAAACCATAGATCAAGGTTACGGTTCCACTTCCACACTTTACCAGTCAAAAGAGGAATGCCAAATCTACCTCCAAATCAAAAACAGAGGCTCTACAACAGATAATGCAGTTAGCAAACATGAGAGCTGTGGAAAGAGTGCCAACAACAGAACAAGGAAAGGGATTCTACTCAAGACTATTTCTAGTTCCAAGAAAGGAAAAAAGTTGGAGACCTATTCTCGACCTGTCCACCTTAAATACATACATCATTGTCCCAAAATTCAAAATGCTGACCCTACAGCAACTTCTTCCCATGCTGGGCAAGGAGTGTTGGCTGGTAACTCTAGATCTCAAGGAGGCATACCTGCACGTCCCCATTCGACCAATCTGCAGAAGATACCTCAGATTTCTTGCAGGATCAGAGCATTATCAATTCTCAGCATTGCCCTTTGGCTTATCTACTGCGCCCAGAGTATTCACAAAATGCCTGGCATCAGTAATCGCCCACTGCAGACTACAGGGAATTCAAATTTACCCATACCTGGACGACTGCCTGCTACAAGGGGACAACAAAAGCAAGCTGACAACAGATTTACAAAGGGTCATTTACTTGCTACAAGCACTGGGATACACAGTCAATTTACAAAAATCAAGGCTGATCCCATCCCAGACAAGGACATTCTTGGTGAATTGGACACAGTAAAACAAATGGCTTTCCTAACTGCAGAAAAACAAAGAGAACTCCCTCTTTACTTCTTGGCACTAACAAAACAGAACAAGTTAACAGCAAGAAAAGTACTGCAGGCCTTGGGCTTCATGGCATCATGCATAATCTTGGTTCCACTTGCCAGACTACATATGAGAAAACTACAGTGGTACCTAAAGAATTTATGGTCCCAACACAGGCACAGCCTAGAAACAGAAATCCCACTAATTCCATGTTTAAAACAGGAGTTCCTATGGTGGGCTCAAGCATGCCAGTCAAACCCAGGGCTACCCTTTCGCAGATGTCAAGCAAGCCAGACCATCACAACAGACGCTTCAGACCTAGGATGGGGCCCACATGCTGGACAAATGCGTGCAAGGATTGTGGACGCAGGATCAACTTCACCTGCACATCAACCTAAAAGAAATGCTGGCAGTAAAACTGGCAATCCAAAACTTCAGACCATTTCTCAAAGAGGGCCAGTTGATAAGGACAGACAACACCACAGTCATGTGGTACATCAACAAACAGGGAGGCACTCATTCATACCCCCTATGCAGAATGACATTGGAGCTGTGGAACCTGGCACTCAGCTACAACATCCAGTTACAGGCAATATTTGTACCGGGAAAAGAAAACACTCTAGCAGACATATTAAGCAGAACCACATCGGATGCCCACGAATGGATGCTACACGGACATCTTCAAGACCATCTCAAAAAATGGGAATGCCTCAGATAGATCTATTTGCTTCCCTCTCAATCACCAGCTCAAAAAGTTCTGCACAAGGACTTTCCACCCACTAGCATGGAAAGTGGATTCGCTCTCCTTCAGCTGGAAAGGCCTAACAGCATATGCATTCCCACCTCTTCCCTTGATACACAAGGTATTACTAAAAATCAAGGAGGAGCCCAGGATAATCCTAATAGCTCCAAACTGGCCAAGACAACACTTGTACCCACTGCTGAGGAGCATGTCTCACAACAATATGTGGCCAATACCCCTGATGCCTTTGATGTTAACCCAGAACAACTACAGCATCATGCATCCAAACCTAAAAACGTTGCAACTGACTGCATGGAACATCACATAGCAGCAGCTAATCCAGAACTTTCCCAGAGAGTAAAAGACATTATTCTTGAAGCCCGCAGACCTTCAACAAGAAGGAACTATGCAGGAAAATGGAAAAGGTTTGTCATTTGGAGTACTGAAAGAGGAAAAGATGTGTCCAACATAGATATGCCTAACATTCTGGAGTATCTGGCAGAACTTCTACATTCAGGCCTGTCCTACTCCTCCATCAAGATACATGCATCAGCTATATCAGCAGAATACAGCTTTGATCCACCTGTTTTTTCACACCCATTACTCGGACAGTTCCTCAGAGGAATCAAGAATGTAAAACCTCCAAGGAAACCACCATTACCAGCTTGGGACTTGAACTTTGTGCTAGAAAAGTTGACACTATCACCCTTTGAACCAGCAGCAACAGCAGACCTACAGCATCTATCATGGAAAACCGCCTTCCTACTGGCAATAACCTCAGCCAGGAGGGTTTCTGAACTCCAGGCCCTAATGGCAGTACAACCCTTCCTAATCTTCCATCAAGATAGTGTCCATGAGGACTAATCCTACATTTATGCCTAAGGTGGTATCCAGAGTGTCTTTAAACCAGGCAATACACCTACCTACCTTCTTTCCCAACCCACAAAACAGAGGGGAAAGAATACTGCATACCTTGGATGTACATAGACAGCTACGCTACTACCTGGACAGAACAAAAAGTAGCAGAAAAACTGATCAGCCTTTTGTAGCCTATGCAACAGGAAGGGAAGGAAAAGCTATTTCCAAACAGACAATCTCCAAATGGATAGGAAATTGCATACGATTCTGTTACTCCTTCCATGGAAAACCAATTCCACAGAACATAAGACCTCATTCTACAAGGGCAACAGCCACTACCACAGCCTTTTACGAGGAGTGGCAACCAAAGACATTATTGAGGCGGCTACTTGGACCTCCGTGCATACATTTGCCAAGCATTATAATTTGCCTCTATATTCCAGATCCCGAGCAGGGTTTGCCACTGCTGTACTGCAAGGGATCCTAAACACACCATAATCTAGTTTCTTCCTCCTCCCCTAGTTGGCTATGGTATTCTACCCAGTTGTTATGACTGCAGATGCATCCATGAAGGACATAGTACAGTTTTGTACCTACCATAAATGTAGATGTCCGAACTGGATAGCATCTGCAGTCAGAATTACCTCCCTCCTTCCCTCTGTGGTACTCCTAGGGTGTTTACCCTCCTAATAGCTAGCTGGTGGGGAGTCTTTTATGGTGTATTTGTTGTATATATGTACATACATGCTTATTTTTGTGTTTACCACTATCTTTTGGAAACATTGGCATCAATCCAAAATTTTAGCCTACAAGAGGGCTACTGGCATCTGGGGCAAGAAACACTGAGGAAAATGGCGTCGGCTGATGCCTTTATACCCGAAGACCAACAGAGATGACGTCGGGTGAAGTGCGACATCAGCCGAAGCCGGACCCGGACTTTGGAATCCGGCCGACTGAAGGGCTGCCTGACGACAGGACAACCCAGTTGTTATGACTGCAGATGCTATCCAGTTCGGACATCTACATTTATGGTAGGTACAAAACTGTACTTTTTCTCTCACCCCTTACTAAGACAATTCCTCAGGGGAATCAAGAACATTAAGCCACCAAGAAAGGCCCCAGTGCCAGCCTGGGCCCTCAATTTTGTCCTAGAAAAACTGACTCTACCTCCTTTTGAGCCAGCAGCTTCAGTTGACTTGCAATTTCTCTCATGGAAAACAGCCTTTCTGTTGGCAATTACCTCAGCAAGAAGGGTTTCGGAGCTACAGGCCCTAATGGCAATACCACCCTTTATTATTTTCCACAGAGACAGGGTTTCATTAAGGACCAACCCTACTTTTATGCCAAAGGTGGTATCTAGGGTTTCTCTAAATCAAGCCATTCATCTGCCTGCTTTCTTCCCCAATCCTGAGAATAAGTGGGAAAGACTTTTGCATACCTTGGACATTCATAGACAACTTGATACTACCTGGACAGAACCAAGGCCAGTAGGAAGTCTGAACAGCTTTTGTAGCTTACGCCCTGCAGTCCAAGGAAAAGCAATTTCAAAACAGACTATTTCTAAATGGATTGGACATTGCATCAGATTCTGTTATTCCTTTCATGGAAAGACTGTTCCAGCCTATGTCAGACCACATTCCACCAGAACTACAGCCACCTCTACAGCATTTTTAAGAGGGTGCCTACAAAGGACATTCTAGAAGCTGCTACATGGAGCTCCGTGCATACATTCTCCAAACACTACAATCTCCCTCTATATTCCAGATCCAGAGCAGGCTTTGCTTGGCAGTCCTGCAGGGTTTGATTGCCACACCATCTCTTTCCTAGAGCATACCTCCTCCCCAGCTAAGCTATGGTATTCTACCCACATGTTATGACTGCAGTTGCATTCTTGAAGGACATAGTACAGTTTTGTACCTACCATAAATGTAGATGTCCGATAGACATGCAACTGCAGTCGGGTTTTCCCTCCCTCCATACCCCTCTATGCCTAGGGTCCACTCCTATCCCCTTACTCTTAGCTGGGGGTATCTGTTATGGTGTATTTGTTTTATTGCTCATGTATTTGTTTGGAATCCTGTTTTTGTCTTCCAATTTGATTACAGCCTTCCTTGGAGGGCACCTGGCATCTGGGGCAAGAAACACTGAAGAAAATGGCGTCGGCTGATGCTTATGTACTCCAGCCGCTCTGACGTCTGAGAGAAATGCGACATCAGCCGACGTCGGACCCAGACTTTGGAATCCGGCCGACCGAGGGCTGCCTGAGGCAGGACAACCCACATGTTATGACTGCAGTTGCATGTCTATCGGACATCTACATTTATGGTAGGTACAAAACTGTACTTTTGCAACCTTGGCAATTAGGGCCTTAACCTGCCAGTTTTATATGCTTAAATATCAACAGCATGTTATGGGATTATTGAAACAGAAAATTATGTTGATTTCTGAATGTGTGGAAAATAAAGAATTATAGGAATTATTGCATACAGCAGAACAGGTTGGAAAGCATACTTTGCAATGTGGTTTTGATTCCGTGGAGGCCTCGTGCAGAGCCGCAGTTACTGGAGCTGTGATTAGAAGGCATGCCTGGCTCAAGGAACAAAATCTGCCTGATTATGTTAAAGCTAAATTGTTGGATGCACCTTTACAGCATGATACTCTGGTAATAAGGCAGAAGAGGTTTTAAAGAAAATGGAAGACAAAGCTAAATCTATGCAAATTGTAAAAGATTTCTTACAAGTACAGCCACCCAGATTCAGTAGACACTGGCCTACAAAAAAGTGGTCCTTTCCTGTGTCCGACAGAGCCTCATGGGGCAAATCCAGGCACTCAAAAGGCTCTAGATGCCAATCACAAGGTTCTTACAGGTCAAAGCAATGGGGTACATCCACCTCCAGATCTGGGGGAAACAAAGCACAGCCCTACAGTAAACAGTCTCAATGACTTCCCTCTGCCATCACCAAGAACTTACCTTTTGGCAGCCCCCTTAGGGGGAAAATTAGCACTTCATGCTCAGAATTGGCAGTTAATAACCCAGGACAAGTGGGTACTAAACATAGTATCCCCGGGATACAGATTTCATTTCTGTACCTTGCCAATTCCAAACAGTTGGCCAGATCTGCCACAAAAATCAATAGGCAGAGGCACAGAAACAAGTTACATCCCTCATGGATATGGGGGCTATTCAGCCAGTACCAGAACAGGAAAAAGGGCTAGAGTTTTATTCAAGACTGTTCTTGGTACCCAGAAAAGACCATGCCTGGTGCCCAATACTGGATTTATCGATTTTGAACACATTCTTGGACACCCCAAAATTCAAAATGCTGACTTTGCAACAGCTTCTGCCCATGCTGGGCAAGAACCCTTGGTTAGTGACTCGACTTAAAAAGAGGCATACCTGCATATCCCAATAAGGGAATCGTGCAGAAAATACCTCCGCTTCAAGGCTGGTTTCATGCATTACCAATTCTCTGCACTGCTTATCTACTGCGCCCAGGGTCTTTACAAAATGCCTGGCACCAGTAATGCAATTTGCAGACAGAAGCATACAAATCTAGCCTTACTTGGACGACCGTCTCATTAAAGCAGAAAACAAGAATATTCTTCTTCATCTGGCATTTGTAAAAAGGCTTCTAACATGCCTAGGGTACAGAATAAATGAAAAGAAATAACTGGTACCCTCTCAAAAGATTACATTCTTGGGTGCAAGCTTGAATACAACTGCCCAGATGGCTTACCTTACGCCAGACAAGCAAAGGCAGCTGACTATTTACTTCAAACAGATGGCAATAAAAACCCAGTTATCTGCAAGACAAATTCTGCAGGCTTTGGGGTTCATGGCATCCTGCATTTTACTAAATCCATATGCAAGACTGCATATGAGAAAACTACAGTGGTATCTAAAAAGTTTATGGAGTCAGCATTGTCACAGTCTGGCAACAATGATTCCTCTCGTTTCCTGCCTACAACAGAAGTTTCTTTGGTGGGCAGAGGCATGTCACCGGAACATGGGACGGTCTTTCACTCTACCCCCTGCCACCCAAACCCTAACTACAGACGCATCAGACTATGCTTGGGTGGCCCACCTGGTGGGGAGATGCATTCAGGGAATATGGAGCCCAAAACAAATGCATCTGCATATCAACCAGAAAGAGATGTTAACTGTTCAGAATACCCTGACAGCCTTCAAGGACTTCAGCCAGGACAACTACTGATAAAGACGGACAACACCACGGTTATGTGGTACATAAGCAGGGGGGTACACATTCCTACCCTCTTTGCAGACTAGCCATGGCACTGTGGGACACCGCCTTGACTTACCAAGTACATCTTCAAGCTCAATTCCTGCCAGGAAAACAAAATACTCTGGCAGATGACCTAAGCAAAAATCTTATGGACCCTCAAGTGGAAACTGGATCCACAAGTCTTAAGCATGGTAACAGAGAAATGGGAGAGTCCGGACAGAGATCTATTTGCCTCTCCCCAAAATTATCAACTGGACAAATTCTGCACAAGGACTTGTCACAGACAAGCATGGAAAGTGGATGCCCTATCCTTCAGTTGGAAAAACCCATCAGTCTACGCCTTTCCTCCTCTGCCTCTTCTTCCCAAGGTCTTACTAAAGGTCAGACAGGAAAAAACAAAAAGTGATCCTAATTACCCAGGACTGGCCTCGCCAGCACTGGTACCCAATTCTAAGGAATTCCAAGGAATGTCTCAACTACCTCATTGGTACTTGCCTCAAATACCTCATCTACTGTCTCAGCAGAGCAATCAAATTCTGCACAGTCAACTCTGAACCTGGCAGCATGGCTGATCATGTAATTATTCAAACAACTCCTCTCAGTAAATCTGTGATGGATGTCATTTTGGAAGCCAGAAGGCCTAATACTAGAAAATCTTATGCTGATAAATGGAAGAGATTCTGTGCTTCGAACCAAGCACAAGGAACGGACACAGAAAGCCAAATATTCCTCAGATTTTACAATACTTGACTGAGATGCTTGACAAGGGCCTATCTTTTTCATCAATAAAAATCCATGCCTCTGTCATCTCGGCTCATTACAACACAGAACCTCCCATCTTTTCTCATCCTCTGCTAAAACAGTATCTTAGAGGGGCCAAAAATTTAAGGCCCCCCAGAAGATCACCAACTCCTGCATGGGACATCAATTTGGAAAACAGCTTTCCTTCTGGCAATCACTACAACAAGAAGGGTTTCAGAACTGCAGGCCCTCATGGCTGTGGAACCTTTTATTACATTTCACCCGGACAAGGTGTCCCTCAGGACCAATCCTTCCTTTATGCCTAATGCGATTAGTGATCACTGTCCCTTTCAGTACCCTTTGGTATATTCTCTGCTATCATTGTTAGCCATCTTCCATGCACTTTGGTGTAACTCTTGAACTATCATTGATTTTGTTGTGTCTTTCGGCTTTTCCCGGTAAGGGGTCGCCACAGCGGAACTCCGGTCCGCTAATGATCGGCAGTAGATTTTTACGTGCTGGCTTGCCAGGCCTAATGCACAACCTTCAACGAAGGAACGCCCATTCACGCATGTCGCCGCACAGAAGACACACTAACTGAGAATCGAACAGGCAACATCTAACTGTGAGGCGACCACTACCACAGCACCACCGCCGCAGTGAAATATCATCATTGATAGTTTTTTAAATCCCCCTCCTTTTTTAAATTAAAAAAAAAAATACTTTTTTTTTTTTTTTTTAGTGTTTTTTTTCTGTCTCTCTTGTGTGTATGTTCCTGCCCTTTTGTATTATGGCTGAGAAAACTAAGGCCCTTCTGGCTTAAAAAAAAAAAATGCCAGGAGTTTTGCCATGAAATACCTCTATCGGATTTACTTCTGTTATATGTTTATTGTTTGGGTCCTGTGTATTTACAGGAAGATTGCAGAATTTGCCATGGCTTTGAGCTGTAGGGCTCTTGTTAAAAGAAAAAAGTTAATTTTGAAATGTTTGATTCCTTCCGTGTTTGGAGAAGCCATATCTGCTCAAGACGAGAGTAAAATGGATATTTCTTCCATCAGCACCTACATCTAAGAAGCTTAGATCCTCTGCTCCTAAACGTTCTTCGGAACTGATGGACAAAGGCTCTAAGACTTCAGTACTGGGAAAAAATTATCGGCACTGACCATTCCTGTGCCAAAACCCTTGATGCCGAAGGCTTTGGCACAATAAATTTTGCCTTTGGGTTCTTCATCGATGCTGACTACATTTTTGCAGACTGAGTATAGTGCAAAAGGAAGTTTTACTCAGGACTAGTTACTTCCACATCTGTTGACCCTTTTATGGGCAAGTTACCTTGGGCGAGTTACCTGAAGTTTTTCTTCAGAGACCTAAATCACCCTCTCTGTTGTCAGTCCGTTCCACCAAAAGCCTTACAGAACTCGACGTGGAGAGACTGGTGAATAAAATTTTGTGGGGGAGAGCTTTTACAGGACTCCCTTCAGCTCTGGCTCCTATGGGCTCAGGAGCCAAACCTTCATTCACCCCTTTAACCACTCCGAGGCTTCAGAATTTACAGCTCAGTCATCTGGTGCTGATTGTATTGGTTCCTGAGATCTCTCTTGCTTAGTTACCAGTAATTGCCCTGAGTTCTTCGGTTGTTTCAGATCCGAAGACCTTCCGGAGCTGTATTCGTCCTGTCAACTCCGAGGGGTAGGAGTCTTCTCCAGTTTTTTCTGTGGCGTCTGTGCCCCCTGAAGCATCGGCATGGTTTAGTTCTGCTTGGGCTTTTGTTTCTGGGGCTGTTTCTTTAGAGCGGGGAGTGACCATGGTTCTGAGGTAGTCTATCTCTGTTCTGGGCTCCCCTGTTCAGGGGGGGCCAGCCTTTGAGACAATGGAGAGGGCCTTGTCTCTTACAGTGACTCAGTTGGCCCCTTCCTTCTCGGAGCAGATAATTGCCTCACACTCAGTTTTTCGACCCATCTCTCCAATGGGGCAGCGAGTACCAAAACCTCAGGAAACTCGGATACAGATCCTGTCATCTTCTGATAGCTGTCCAGACTATCCCTTGAAGAGGTTCCGCGGAAGAAGTGAAAGAAGAAGTACTTGCATTACTTACAGGAATCTGTCACAGGAGATGCTGATCTTGATGAAGGGGGGGGGGGGGTCCCCAAGGTCACACCCTGATGATGTCTCCTTTGGAGACATCCTGGAAATTTTGAAACAGATGGGTGACTGAAAGTTCCAAACCCCTACCTCAGAGGAATCCGTTTACCTGTCTGCTTTCGGTACTTACCTGTCTACCTCTTGGGTGACTCTGCCCACTGACAAATTCATTCAGTTGATTTCTCAGCAGGCATGGAAGGCTCTGGACACCATTGAACCCATCCCCAAGAGACCAAACAAAATTTTATTTGCACCTAAGGATAAACCGTTCTGGGCTAAAGGTTTAGCAGTAAATGCCATGGTTATGGCGGCCACCACAAAAAAGGAACTTGCTGAGTAAAGTTCATCTATCCATCAACCTAACAGAGTCTCGGCAATGGATAGATTTGGGAAGTGGGTTTATGCTTTATCGACCTTTGCCTTAAGGTCTTTGAATTTCCTGGCACATTTTACCAGACATCAAAGGGATCTGATCAAGGAGTTGTCAGATACCCTGGCAGGAACTGTAACTGGAGGAGTCCAAGAAAAGGTCGACTCCTTTGGCCACCCTGGAGACAGTGTCAAACTCTTCCATGAGATCCATTGTGCATGCAGCCGAAGGGACCACCAGAGCGGCCGTTTCAGGCATAGCCGTAGAGCGACATGCCTGGATGCATCTGTGTGACTTTGCGGAACCATTTAAGTCTTCATTCGTCAATGCACCTTTTGACGGGTCTCTGTTTGACCCAAAAGTTAGTGAGAGACATTATGCAGGTGTAAGAAGGATGGTAAGATCCTTTCTACTGTGGGAGTGCATTTTTCCATCCCCCAAAAAAGATTCTTTTTCAGGAGTCAGCGGAATGGTGGAAAAAATGTGGTTCAAAAAATCCCAAGGGCCTTCCCAGGACTCGCATGGTACAAGTTCTCCTGGGGCAGAGGGGGAAACTACAATGGAAGACACCGTCCACATGGCAGATTTGGTCTGCAGAACCAGGGCTTCAGGGACTCCTTCCCAGGTAAGCTTTTTCAGCATTCTTGAAAGGAGGGTCTGATTGTCTTCCTCTGGAGGCAGTCTGGGGATGCTTATCCTTGCACCAAAATGCCTGGCTAAATATAGCCACAGATTCCTGGGTGCAGCAAATTTTTTCCAGCGGTTATACCATACCCTTTCCCCTTCCTCCTATATGCAAAAAAATCCCCTATGTGCCACCCAGTCAGAGGGAACCAGCAGTTCTAGAAATACAAAAACTGCTTAGAGAAGAGTCATACGGGATGTTGCACCAGACCAGAGAGGATCTGGTGTTTAGTTGAGATTCTTTTTAGTGCTAAAAAAGACAGGGACTGGAGACCAGTTTTGGATTTCAGTGTGTTGAACAAAACCAGTTCAACAAATGAAATTCTGGATGGTCATGATACAGTCCATTCTTCCATTTTTGGAAAATGATGACTGGATGTGCTTTATAGATCTTCTGATTGCATATTACCGCATAAAAATGGACAAGCACCCCAGAAAGTTCCTCCTCTTCTGGCTGGGAGCCAGTCATTAACAGTTCAGGGTGCTGTCTTTTGGTCTCACCACAGCTCCCAGGGTGTTCAATTGTATGGCAGTAGTAGCAGCTCACTTGAAACTGCAAGGATTCCGGGTGTTTCTGTACTTGGACGACTGGCTCATTACCACTGTGGCCAGGCATCCATTGATAGAGGCAAGAGATTACGTTTTCAAGACTTGTGTGTACCTAGGAATAACTGTAAATCATGAAAAATCTCAAATGACTCCACCTCAGAGTTTAGAGTTTATAGGGGCAGTACTCAATACAATGACAACCGTAGCATCCCTTCCTCCATTGAGACTTCAAAACATTATAACTCAGGTTCTGAAAATAATCCACGGCAAGAAGATACCCACTCAACAAATTTTTACAGGCCCTAGGTTCTATGGCTGTGACAATAACTCTGGTTCCCCTAGCCAGATATCACATAGGTTCATAGGCTGGTACTAGGCTGTCGGCCCTAGGGCCTATACAAGCCTAGACATAACAATTCCCTGGCTATTTCTTCTCTCACTATTTACGTTCCTGGATCCCTGTCTAGCAGGGTGACTGACGTGATCCCTGGGGGGAATTTCCTTTCTACCATCCAATCATCAAGGTTCCTTTTGAAGAGGGGCAAAGAGGTGCTCTGCTTGACATGTATGGGCAATCTGTTCCAGATTCTGGGGAGTCTCTGGGTCAGGAACCTATCCCTCCAGCATGTTTTGTGTATTGTGATGACAAGGTTTAGATCCCTGGAGCGTGTGGCTCTGAGGGATTGGGATTTCTTTAAGTGTAGCATGCCCAACAGCTCTGGGTTTGACATGGCCTTGTATGTTAAGCAGAGATCGCCTCGGAGTAGACGATATGCAACAGAGTATAGCTGGAGTTTTTTAAGGCTGTCAGCATAGGGCATTTGGTTTAGGCCTGTGATTCTTTTAGTGAAGTATTTCTGCGGCCTTTCCAGTTGTTGCACATGTCTTGAGAGGTACATACCAAATAAGGCATTGTATTCTATAATGGGTCTAATGAGGGATGAGTACAGTGGGACAATGACCTCCTTTTTTCTTGATGAAAAGCCCTTAGTGATGAGGTGTGCCACATAGAAGGATTTCCTGACTGTTGTGGTGATGTGGTTATTGAAGGTGAGACCACTGTCCAAGTCTCTTATCACACTTTCAGTGTTTAGTGTACTGCTACCCATGTGGTAATTCACGGGTACATGTTTGTTCTCAAAGGGGATAACTATACATTTCTTGGCATTGAGCTTGAGCCCATGGCTCTGGCACCAAGCATCTGTTTCTTTAAGGCCCTTTTGTAGAGTATCCATATAATTTGGGGATTCAATAATGGCTCCCAGTTTGCTGTCATCTGCGAACTTTGTTAGCCAGAGTCTATTAGTGTTGGCCTGTACTTCAGAAAAGTAGATGCCAAACAAGAGAGGTCCCAGGACTGAACCCTGAGGTACTCCACTTGTCACTTGTCTGGAGCTGGATTTGGAGTACGCTACTTTTACAGTGTGGGTTCTGTAAGTAAGCCAGTTGGCAACCCATAGTGTGACACAGGGATTAATGCCCAGCTTAGTAAGTTTATCTATGATTCCAGAGTGGGGGATGGTGTCAAAGGCTTTGGCGAGGTCCAGATTGGCTATGTTGACTGCCTTACCCTCGTCCATGGCTCTGGAGACTGATTCAAAGAAGTCAATCAGGTTCAGGAGACAAGATCGGCCCTTCACAAACCCAAACTGGGTGGGGTCCAGTGTTTTAAGGTTGCTGATGTCTTTGTTTATAAGTTCCATGATAATACATTCCATGGCCTTGCAGGTCAGGCTCGTCAGACTGATGGGGAGGTAGTTCCCAGGATCCAAGGTGGATCCCCTCTTGTGGAGTGGGATAACTGTAGCTGTGCGCCGTTCAGTGGGCGCAAAGCCTGAGGTGAGGGTATGATTAAACATGACACTTGGTTGAGGTGCCAGTTCATTTTGTAGTTCATGTAGTACACAGCCCGGGATGTCATTTGGTCCTATGGATGCTGTATTCTTAGCTTTGGAGAGTGCATTTTTTACCTGTGTGGTCGTTATTAACTGAATTTGGTTATTTTCTGGTATTGAGATGGGCCATTTAGGGAGTGAGAGGGGGATGAAGTTGCAAATTCTACAGTGGCTGCTGGTACCTCAATGGTCTATGCAATACCAGTCCATTTTGGACCAATCACTGATGACCAGTCCTTGCAGGAAGGATCTAGCCTGGTGGATTTACTCCAAGGAAATTCTCCTGGGCCATCCCTTTTCTCCCAGAACCCAAAGCCATAGTGACCACGGATGCCGCCCAGATGAGGTGGAGTGGGGGGCATTTTCTGGGCAAGACTGTCCAAGGCACTTGGCCTCCCTTAGAGGCCAACATACATATCAATGTTCTGGAACCTGTAGCTGTGGTTTTAGTATTTCAGGCTTTTCAGACAGCTCTTCCTGTGGGAACAATTGCACTTCAGACAGTACCTCAGTAGTTTGGTATATCAGCAAATAGGAAGGAACCAAATCTTACCCCCTTTGTCAAGAAGCCCTCATTGTGTGGCAGTGGGTGATCTCTTCCAACTGCTTTCTGATAGAAACCCACATTCCGAGGAGTTCCAGTGTAACAGCAGACAAACTGAGCAGATGTGTTCTCCAGCTTCCCGAGTGTTCTACCAATTCAAAAGTGATGGAAAAGATTTTCCGTCAGTGGGGCCACCCTTGCTGAGACCTGTCTGCCTCTCCCCTAAACAACAAGTGCAGCAACTACTTTGCCCTGATTTCCTCCTCCGGGGAAGTCACCAAGAGGTGCTGTTCTCCACACTTGGCCCTCTAGACTCTTATATGCTTTTCCCCTCATACCTCTAATTCCAGAATTCTTACAGAAAGCACTCTGGTTGAAGAGCAAAGTAATCCTCATAGCTCCATTTTAGCCTCAACAGATCTGTTTCCCCTGTCTTTGGCCTTATCTAATTCAACTACCGTGGCTTCAGACCTTCGGTCTCATCCAGACTGACTAGTTCACCCAGGCATTCTGAACCTCAAGCGACAGCATGGTTCCTCCAGTTTCACTAGTTGCCAGGCATCTTAACCTTTCTTCCCCAGTGCGCCAAGTTCTCCTAGCTTCTCATAAGCCTTCTACCCGGAAACTGTATACTAGTAAATGAGAGACTTGGCATCTGGGCTCTTGAAAGGGATATTGACTCTTTTTCCGCTTCTGTTGATATCTTAGATTTCTTAGTCTTTCTTTTCAATACAAGAGTTTCCCCTTCTACATCAGAATACAACTACCAGCAATTTCAAATTTCCATGAGGTTTGGAAGAACATTCCTTAGCTTCTCATAGACTTTTGGAAGTTATTTTTAAAAGGGACACTTTTGCTGAAATCTCCTTTCAAAGATACTATTCCACCTTGGGTCCAAAACCTAGTGTTGAAAACCATTGTACATTCTCCCTTTGAACCATCTGCAGACTTTAATGTAAAGTGCGTGTCATGGAAAACATTATTTTTTGGTGGCAATGACCTCTGCTAGAAGAATTTCAGAAATTCAGGTCTTATCATGTAAACCACTTTATTTGATTTTGCACAAAGACAGCGTTTCCTTATGAACAAATCCTACTCTTCTACCTAAAGTAATGTCATAGTCTAATATCAATCAGACTATTAGTTTATCGGTATTCTTTCCAATCTTTTCAAATGGAGATTAATACTGTATACATTTGCTTCTCCCCATACTTTTATTACTGATTACAAATTGGATTTGGTCTCTAGGGGAAAGGCATCCTTTGGTTCAGTGGTGCTCAGGAATATCCTTCCATGAGTCCTCCCAAAGTCTAAAATGAAAATTGACATCCGATAAAGAAGTTAAGTACTCACCATAACATTCCATCTGTGTTGTCCATTTTCACTTATCCTCGACTGCCCCTGGTCTTTGAAGGTAATTAAGGCATAGCAGATACGGCCTTTGTTGAGGCTTCTTTATCTTTCAGTCTATATCTAATCTGCAGACTCGATCTGAGGTAGTTGGGAGAGAGGAATTATGGGTAGAGGTGAATCTTGAGTGGTGTTGGTCAGCGTGAACTGTAGTAACAGCTGAGTTGGTTCTGATATGGGAACCAAATCCATATGTCAAGGATAAATGAAAATGGACAGCACAGATGGAATGTTATGGTGAGTACCTAACTTTTTAGAAAGTCCAGCCAAAAGTTGGTGCAACTGGCAGTTTCTGGTTGGTAGCTTCATTTCCTTGCATTTCCACTTGATGTGTGAAAATTTCTTTTAAGTTTGTAGTAATTCCTTAATTTTTACTGTTAGTACTAGTTGACAGCACTGGGACTGAAACTGTGTTATTGCTACAGTAGCCAGCAAATGGTCATCAAAAATTTTTTATAATTGTATCTTCGACTCTCTAAAGTGTACTGCTACCTGTAATGTGAAACTTACTGAGATAAATGTAGGTTTTTAAATTGCAACTATAAATAAATATATCCTGTAATCATTTCAGCACTGTTAGGAAGCTAGGCTTTAAGCACTGAAATCAGATAGCATTGTTCTTATTGCAGCACTTTTGCCCAAAGCCTTTCTATTGCATAGTTTCCTTATGACCTTTTTTAATCTCAGCAGCAGCTTAGCTTAATTAACAGTATCAAGATTTAGTGGTGCTGCGGTAGCGTTGTCGACTCACAGTAAGACGTTGCCCTGTTCTATTCTCAGCTAGAGCGTCTTCTGTGTGGAGACATGCGTGAATGGGCGTACCTTCGTTGAAGGTTGTGCGTCAGCAACTCGGCACGTAGAAATCTACTGCCAATCATTAGCGGACCGGAGTTCCGCTGTGGCGACCCCTAACTGGGAAAAGCCAAAAACAACAACGACGACAACAGCAATGTTTTGTTTTGCAGGAAATTGTGTATGATGTAATAAATGGTTTTCCATTTGTTTGTAAGTTTTAACCTTTAGACATGAGATTTCTTACTTTAAAATGTGTAATTAGTTTTAAAACCAGCCTTCTGCAGAAGAGGAGGCTACTCAGGAGGATTAGTGTCATACAAGACCACAAGTAAAATTTTCTCGAGTCTTACAGCTCAAAAAATGAGTCGCATAAAAAAGGGAAATATTTGTGATCTGCATTTTTGAAGCATTTATCCTTCTCAATATTGTTGGTTTGTGTGATGCCACATTTCATTCTGTTGCTGTGAGATATTTATGAACTTCTTAACTTCTCCAAGGCAGTTTGCAAACAAGGTGTAATGGTACCTATGAACAAAATGTGTAATATTGTAGTGCTTTGGGTACAATGCTTAGCATTGTTCTAGTTAAATGCACTCAAGAACTGCAAATCCAGCAGTACAGAAGTGGAAGGAAGTAACACTGTCTAGTGCATACTCATTCTGAGTAGATGGATTTTTGTTTTTGCATTTTCAAATGAATGCCTCCTGACTTAAATTAGGAATTGTGTTCATTAAACCTTTGTACAAAGGTGCTTTGATAGCACCAGTAGCTTGTTTAGAGTTTAAATTTATGAAAATTCTTATGTAAGAAAAGCAGGAATGACCACGATGAACGAGTTCTTGCAGATAGGTTGTGCACTTTCAGTATTTGCATTTTTGACCGTTATAGGTGTATGAAGGGCAGCAAGTAACAGTACAGCATAAGGAACATTTAAAGAGTTGTAGGTTTAAAGAGCCAGTGATTCATTATAAACTGTAAGGAACAAAATAAAAGTATTTAACTGAGTTGTGGTTAAGGAGAATTGGGAAAGATGTGCAGCAGGTAAGGGTGATAAAGGATAGTGAGGGAAACGTACTCACAAGTGAGGAGTGTGTGTTGAGTAGATGGAAAGAGTACTTTGAAGGGCTGATGAATGAAGAGAATGAGAGAGAAGGTTGGATGATGTTCTGATAGTGAATCAGTAAGTGAAACAGATTAGCAAGGAGGAGGTAAGGACAGCTATAAAGAGAATGAAGAATGGAAAGGCTGTTGGCCCAGATGACATACCAGTGGAAGCATGGAGGTGCTTAAGAGAAATGGCAGTGGAATTTTTAACTAGATTGTTTAATGAAATTTTGGAAAGTCAGAGGATGACGGAGGAGTGGAAAAAGTATTTTGGTACCTATCTTTAAGAATAAGGGTGATGTGCAGAGCTGCAGTAACTACAGAGGGATAAAATTGATCAGTCACAGCTTGAAGTTATGGGAAAGAGTAGTGGAAGCTAGGTTAAGAAGGGAGGTGATGATTAGTGATCAGCAGTATGGTTTCATGCCAGGAAAGAGCACTACAGATGCAATGTTTGCTCTGAGAGTGGTGTTGGAGAAATACAGAGAAGGTCATAAGGAAGTTGCATTGTGTCTTTGTGGACTTGGAGAAAGCATATGACAGGGTGCCTAGAGAGGAGTTGTGGTATTGTATGAGGAAGTTGGGAGTGGCAGAGAAGTATGTAAGTGGTACAGGATATGCACGAGGGTAGTGTGACATTGGTTAGGACTGCGGTGGGAGTGACTGATATGTTTAAGGTGGAGGGTGGGATTGCATCAAGGATCAGCTCTGAGCCCTTTCTTATTTGCAGTGGTGATGGATAGGTTGACAGATGAGATCAGACAGGAGGCCCTGTGGACTTTGATGTTTGCAGATGACATTGTGATCTGTAGTGAGAGTAGGGAACAGGTGGAGGAGACCCTGGAGAGGTGGAGATATGCTTTAGAGAGGAGAGGAATGAAGGTCAGCAGGGCTAAAACGGAATATATGTGGTAAATGAGAGGGAGGGTAGAGGAATGGTGAGGATGCAGGGAGTAGAGTTGGTAAAGGTGGATGAGTTTAAGTACTTGGGATCAGCAGTTCAGAGTAATGATGAGTATGGAAGAGAGGTGAAGAAGAGAGTACAGACAGGGTGGAATGGGTGGAAAAGAGTGTCAGGAGTGTTTTGTTTCAGACTGGTACCAGTAAGAGTGAAAGGGAAGGTCTACAAGAGGGTAGTGAGACCAGCTCTGTTATATGGGTTGGAGACGGTGGCATTGACAAAAAGGCAGGAGTCAGAGCTGGATGTGGCAGAGTTTAAGATGTTAAGATTTGCACTGGGTGTGACTAAGATAGACAGGATTAGGAGTCAGTATATTAGAAGGTCAGCTCAGGTTGGACAATATGGAGACAAAGCAAGAGAGACAAGATTGCATTGGTTTGGACATGTGCTAAGGAGGGATGCTGGGTATATTGGGAAAAAGATGGAGCTGCCAGGTAAGAGGAAAAGAGGAAGGCCTAAGATAAGGTTTATGGATGTGGTAAAGAGAGGACATGCAGGCGGTTGGTGTGACAGAGCATGATGCAGAGGACAGGAAGAAATGGAAACAGATGATCCTCTGTGGCGACCCCTAACGGGAACAGCCGAAAGAAGAAGATGATGTGGTTAAGGAGAACAGAGCTTAGGAAGGTTCATTAGGGTTAGCAACTTGATGTAAAAATAGTCTCTTGGTGATATGGACATTGACATCCACCCATGATTTTTTAACATTAGTCTGTGTTACATGGGTTGAGAACCCAAATTGTTCCAAAAATGCATGCTAATGGTTGAACTGGTCTTAGTGCCCATACTGGCCATTGTGTGACCATCATAAAGTTCAACAACTTTGGGTCAGTAAGCTACTGCTTGGGCAGTGTCCATTTACCCAGATTGAGTTACCTTGGATAACTAAGCAAAAGTTGGACATAAAGCTTAGCAACTTGCTAACAGTGAACTAAAGATAGCTGCATTTGCATATTGACTGATAGGAGTTTGCTTAGAAGTGGACAACATGATGGTAAGGAGTCCAGATGTTGTGTATACAAGACACCAGGTAGAAGAAAAGTAGAAGTCATGGCCTAGGATCCAGAGTCTACTACTGAAGGGGATGACCGGGTAGCAACAGTGTGAGAGTTCCAGGTGAGAGGCTTTTGAAAATGGTGAAGGAAGCCGTCAGAATTAATGATAGACTCATGGCAGTTTGACTTCAGTGTAAAGATGGAACAGTATTTATGATGATCAGTTAATGCCCCACAGCAGGCCTGCATTGATGAGGAGGAGAGGAAATTTAGGCAGCAACTGTAAGGTTTCCTCAGTAAAGCAGGGCAGAATGAGTTTGTCTTGATAATTTACAAACTGAATGCTCATGTTGGGACAGACTGAGGATTACCTGGGTGTACATGGTTGGGACAACAGGAATAATGGAGAACCATTCTGGACATCTGTCTGACAAATGGCTTAATGGGGCCACAAGATTATATAAAAGTGGCCAGCAGGCAGCTTAGGTAATCTTACTTCTCATATGAAAGGGCACTAGGGTTTAATCAGACAGCAGTGTCATCTGTACTGAAATAGTTTGGCCCAGCTTAAACTATTAGTGCCCACAAGTAGATGTAGGCAATGGTCAGGGAAGGCTCCATGATCAGCAGAGAGTAGTCTGAACACCATGCAGACGACTGGAACATAGCACAAGTCCAAAGAAATAGTCATTGCCTCAGTGCTTCTGGAAGGAGAGGAAACAGTTGGAGAAGGAGAAAGCATTTCAAGACAGCATGTGAAGTTGTCGGAACAGATCAGTGTTTGTGCCAGGTGTAGAAATAAGGAAAGATGGTGGAGTACAGAAGTCTTGGATCTGATGAAAAGAAATGAGAGGGAGGGTAGAAGGAGGCATGCTGGAAGAAGTTGGATGAAAGAAGACTGAACAGACTGAGGTGGTTTACCAGTTGGCTAACAGAAAAGCTAAGACAGCAGTTGCAGGGGCAAACAACAAGACTTCAAAGAAAAGCTACCAACCGTAACTCTGCAAAGTAAAGAAGGTCTTTGAGGTTGCGAGACAGTGACAGAAAGGCAAAGAAAATAGTTTGCAGGCACTATTCCAATGGACGCCAGGAACCATCTGCTAATTAATGAGGATGTCAAAGGCAGATGGAAAGAGCACTTCAGTAGGCTTTGTAATGAAGAAAAGCCCACAGAAACTGTACTGTGAATGAGGAAAGAACACTTTCTAGAAGAGGTGTGAAGTGCACTGATGAAAAGAGGCAGACTAAGATGAGGTCACAGCTGATGTGAACAAGATTTTGGGTGCATTAGGGGATAAATGCCTGAGAGCACTCTATGGAGAGAGAGGCACTTTGTAGATAACTGGAGAGTAAACATTCTTGTCCCATTGTACAAAAACAACGAAGATATTGCAACTGCTAGCAGTACAGATGTGTCACTCTTGTCATACTGCATGAAGTGTTGGAGAGAGTGGTAAATGGATACCCAAAATAGCAGAAGGGAAGATTGGGGGGCGGGGGGGCGATCAGTTTGGATTCAGAACAAGATGCAGAAGAACTGACCCTTTGTTTGCAGAAAGACAGTTAACTAGAGAGGAAGATAGAGAATGAAGAGAACCCACCTGGGCATTTCTAGACATGGAGAAAGTGTATGAATTAGTGCATGCTGTCTATAATGGATTCTTTGACAAAGTATGAACAGTATTTAGTCTCTTATGGGTGGGTGTGTATTAGGGAATAATGCAGAGCCCACTACTGTTCATGCTGGTGATGGATTATATCTGCAAACAGATTGGAAGGGGTATATCAACAAAGTTACTGTATGCAGAGTGTGGTGCTGCAGGCAAATTCTGAACAGGAAGTACAACTAATGATTGGCAACAGGAATGCAAAAGTGGAGGTGCATGGAGTGAAGTCTAGTACAGGCTAGACAGTGATCATGGCAGCAAATGGAGGTTTAGATGCAAGAGTAATAGTGGAAGAAGTAAACCACTTCAGTTCTCTGGGAGATGAGGTTAAGGAGAAATCTGAGTAAGGAGGTCAGAGCTGGAATGAGATGTGATGCAGCCAGCTGGCACAGAGTCAAGAGTACTTTGTGATTAGAATAATGCCAAGGAAGTTGAAAAGTCAGGTATACAAACTGTTGCTTCTGTATGTCACAAAAACCTGGGCATTGAAGGCAAAACGGCCAAGGGAACCTTGAACTGACGAGATGAAGTGCCTGAGAGAGATACGGTACACACTGCAGGGGACAGACAAAGAAATGAAGATAACAAATATGAAATCAAGGTAGCTCCAATAATATGAAGATAAAGGAGAACAGATTGTAGTAGTCAAGTAATGTGCAGTTAAGCAGACAATGATTAGGTAAAGCAAATCTAGGAGCAAGAGAAAATCAGGATATTAAGTCATGAGATGGATGGATTGCATAAGAGAACACCAGTGAGAGGTGGATTTGGCTGTCAAAGTAGGTAAGAGTGTGTTGGCACTGAATCAAAATGGGTGACATCAGTTGATGCAGTACTGCAAACCCATTAAAAATGGGAAAAAGAGGAGGTGGAGGATTTTCTCAGATCATAAAAGCACTTTTGCGCCATATAATGACCAATATTCCCCTTTGTGCATATATTTTATAGCTTCATAGATTGGTTGTTGCCTGTACCGCTGTGAAGTATATGCTGAACAGGAGGGGTTCTAACACTGAGCCCTGGAGAGCGCCACTTGTAACAGGTTTAGAGTCAGACTTTTCTCCTGCTACTCTTACCATGTGGGTTCTGTTTGTGAGCCAGTTGGCAACCCATCTCATGACGTAGGGGTTTATGTTCCGGCTGGTGAGCTTGTCTATAATACCTGAGTGGGGAATAGTGTCGAAGGCCTTTGCGAGGTCTAGATAGGCTGTGTGGACCACCTTTCCCTCGTCTATAGTCTTGGTAACTGTCTCGAAGTCCACCAGGTTTAGGAGGCATGATCTACCCTTAACAAAGCCGAACTGGGTTGGTCCAGTATTTGGAGGTTTCCAGTGTCGCTGTTAATGAGATCCATGATGATGCGCTATGGAGACCAAGCTAGTCAGGCTTATAGGGCGATAGTTCCTGGGGTCCATTGTGGCTCCACCTTTGTGGAGAGGAATAACCGTTGCTGTGCGCTGCTCTGTGGGCATGTAGCCTGTGAAGAGGCTGAGTTTTAAACAGTGTGTTTAGGTGAGGGGTTAGTTCATCTTTGAGCTTGTGTAGGATGCAGCCTGGGACACCATCTGGTCCCATTGATGCTGTGTTTTTGGCTTTGGAAAGGGCTGTTTTAACCCAAGTGTCTGTGATTTCAGGGGTACTACATTCTTCTGGTATAGTTATGGGCCCTTTTGGGGGTGAGGTTTGCACTGAACCTGACTGCTAGGATGTTGCTATATCGGTCGGTTTAGTGTAGTTTGTGCCATTCTGCACTAACTCCAAGCAGATTCTTGACATAGCTAAAGAATGCCTTGTGGTTATCTTTGGAGTCCATGGCACTTTTTCTTTTGAAGCTAGCCTTGGATGATTTTATGAGGGAACGTAGTTTCTTGCTGATGCTGATCAGGGATGTCTGCCCTTCTTGGGATTTTACTCTCTTCTGTACTAGTTTCCTCCTCCTATTGTATAGCTTGCTTAT
Organism: Protopterus annectens; assembly: GCF_019279795.1. NCBI lineage: Eukaryota > Metazoa > Chordata > Ceratodontiformes > Protopteridae > Protopterus > Protopterus annectens. Next base: position 2,319,685 of record NC_056744.1, on the reverse strand, counting down.
GGCAGGGGTCCACCAAACTGGTTTCCTTTTCTTGGAGGAGTGAGTCTTGGTTTTGTTTGGGATAGCATGATCCATACATTCTTGTAGGTGCCCATAGAGTGCATTAGTGAAGGATTTTGCAGCTTGGACAGTGTTATCCTTTAGCATGGGGGGGCTTTGAAACTTCCCACCTCGGTCTTAAGTAACGTGAAGTTTGCTTTTGAAAAGTTTTTCACGGTGGTTTCTTTGACTTGGGGTGGTGGTGGAATGTGGATATCCAGAGTGATTTGTTTATGGTCAGATATAACCAGCATGAGGTTGATCTCCGGTGTGGAACACTGGTCGCCCATGTTGGTGATGACTAGGTCCAATATGCTGTCACCTGCTGGGAGGGTTAACCAGTTGATCCAGGGCATTTGAGTTTATAAATTCTAGGAAATGTTGGACCAGGGAGTTTGTACTTGAGTAGTTCTCCCAGTTAATGTTTGGATAATCGAAATCACCCAATATCAGGGTATTTGGTAGGACCTTTGTTTCCCAGTGTTTCCAGGAATGTGGAGTGGGGGTCCTAGGACATGGTGGGTGATCTGTAGCAAGCTATAATTTGAATAGCAGTTTTGCCCATTGTTAGTTGCACATGGATGATCTCTGAAGCATCGTGCTGTGTCAGTAACCTGAAGGTGTGGGTATCCTTGATGAATATGGATACTCCCTCGCCTTTTATATTTTGGTCCAGGTTTTGTGGCTGAAATGTATGGTATGAGTTGTAGCCTGGTAGTGCTCTGGGGTGCTCTCTGGAGCCTTAAACCAGGTTTCTGTTACTGCACATATATCTATTTTCTCCATACTGAGGAGTGCCCCGAGTGCGTGCATTTTGAGGTTTAGACTTCTGGCATTGAGCATTGTTACTTCTGCTGTTTACATCGGTGGATTTGTCTTTTGAGCTTTGCCTAAGAAAGGCACTATGGGGGTGGCAAGAGCCTTGGCCAGTATTTGAAAGCCTAAGGGTGACAGGTGAAAGCTGTCTGTAGCAAAGCAGCGTAGCTTGTCGAGCATGTCATCCCAGGCTGACTGACACTGGATCCCCTTTGAATGACACCAGAAGCTTAGCCAATTGTTGAAATTGATAATTTTTTCTCTATACCGTGGTATCATTCTTGGTGAGGGCAGGATGCTACTCATGGTCAGGGTCATACCAGCCTGGGCTACGTGATCAGAGAGCTCCTCCATGTCTCTTTTTATGTAGTCCAGGGAGATACGGCTCTGGTCATTCACACCAACATGGACAATGACAGTCATATTTGTACTTGTTCTGGAGTGACCTGAGTGCTTGTGTTATGTGGCGGATCCTGGCACCTGACCATCAACTAACCGTAACCTTCTCCTTGTTCAGCCTAGTGAGTGGGACGTCTGTGTGCCTGACTATAGTCACCTATTACTAGTATGTTGGGTATGTTATTTTGCCTTAAGGGCTGTCATTGTGTGACACACTGGTTTTGTGAAGTATGTGTTTCATGGTTTGTGCTGGGGGGGTGGAGGTTGCTTGGATGTCTGCTTTGGAGGTCTCTGTTGCTTTTACAGATTTTTATTTAGAGTCTCCGAGTATGTTTTTGTGTATTTGTGTTTTTTTGCCAGTGCTGGTTTTATAGGTCTTTGTGGGATTGGTGGTGTGATGCAAGGAATACCCTTCTCTTGACTGCCTGGTCCAGTCTTGGGTTGAGAGAGCTTAGCCTCCAGTTTGGCTGTATAATTGCATCTCTCGCATGTATTAGTGTTTGGTGGAAGGAGGAGAGGGTTGTCTGTGTACATGAGGCAATTGTAACATTGCCTCAAAATGCCCAGATTCACCAGTTGGACTGGAGAGTACACCTGAAACTGCCTTTGAACATGCCTGGTGTTAGGTACAGTGAACTGTTTTACTGATTGGCTGGTAAGGTTGAATAGAGAGCCTTGTCCTTCTGTACAGTATAGGCGGGTCTAGTGCCAAGGTTTATTAGTGCTTACTATGAGTTTTGGGCAAGTGCAGGGATGAGAAGTGAATGATTTGAGTGCTTAAGTTGAAAGTTTGTCTAGTTCCAAGGGAAAAATTGAATAGATTTTGTGGAGCCGGGAGCAGTTATACCCTAGTTAACCGCCGCTGCCCACCATGCAAAACCACACAAATGCGGGTTTTATAGCAGGGAAATGAAAGAGATGAAAATTAGCCCAAAATGGCCAATAAAACTACTAATTACTGGGCTGAAACCACTCCTCCGGGGATGGATACGCTGCTCAAAGCTCCTTCTCTCACAGTGAACAGAGAAACTTCCTTCTATCCAAGTAAGGTATGGACAAACACAGAAACTTGCAACACAGCCCTGAATTCAGCACTAACCTGAAAACTCGACTAAACTAGCTTAGAAAAGTGGGAAAACAAGTATATTTTTTATGTTTTTTTCAGAAAAACACCTAATTTGATATGCTACAGTGCTAGAGTGCAGCACCTTCACATCACTCGCATACTTGAACTTTGGCACAAGCTTGATCCCCGAGGTGACGTCTGTCTTTGCTTAAATCCTCGGAGTACTTTGCTGCCATATTCTTGAACTTAGTTGTCATGATTCACTCAGGTGTATGTCACTCATGTTACTAGTTTGTCCAGCTGAGTAGTGCAGTCTACTGTATCAAATGCAAAGCTAAAAAATCTGCTTGCAGTTTTAGGTAGAATTCTTACATAAACGAATCCTTCTGTTTAGGCATGCTGTTGAATGGTCATTTGTCCATCACTTCCAGGAAAAAAAAATCCAGCTTAGCCTGAGTCAGCGTCTTTCTTATTTCTGCTATACAGTTAAGGAGTAAGGAAACTAGTGGGTCTGTAATTCCGAGCTCTTTAATTTTGGGGTCTGGCCCCCAATCTTTACTTTTCCTTACAAATTGGAAATACGAAGGTACATCACCCAGACCTGCAGGTACATCCTCAACCTTTACATTTATTTTAAATATATGTTGTAGGGCCAGTGAAGTTTTGCCACCCAGTACTTTACACATTCCATTGGAGATGTTATGTAGTTTTTCAGATGTGTTTATTTTTAACCTGCTCAAGACTGTTCTGTTAAGTAAAGTGCTGCAACTTGCCTGTTGCTTTAAGTATGTCCTATGTAAATCCATATAACTGTCTTCTTTCATCTTGTTTATTTATTAACCATCCCGTCCATTAAGAAATCCTCTTCTCTTGTGTTATGATTTTTTTCCATTCTTTATTTATTAACCATCCCGTCCGTTAAGAAGTCCTCCTCTGTGTTACGATTTTTTTTCATTATTTTATCAGTTTATAAGAAAGAAATGCAGTGATCTTGTTTTCTTTAACGTGATTATTTCTAGTATTCAGGGCAGTAATGATTCTGTATCTTAACTGTCCTGCATAGCTGTGTGATCATTTGTTCTAATTTGCTGCATATAAACTGAATTCTTTAGTTGTGACAGTGTTTTACTTGTATCTTTTTACCTCTCCTTATAGTAGAAACCTGACTTTTCTTTCTACTTAGTTCTCACCGTACTCTACGCTGCAGATTTATCAGGTCTCTTTTCTGTACCCATTGTTGCAGGTCATCTGTCTCTTCAGTAAGTTGTACATGCATGCAAATTGCAATTTTTTCCACACCTTAACTGTATAAAGTGGACAATTAAAGTTGTATCTTATATAATGTCTTACAATTGCGTACTCTGAATTTTCTGTTTTTTTTCCCCTCAGAGATAGCTGTGACAGCCTTAAATATCGTATCCGTGCTGTTAACATACACCAGAGGTGACCACAGGGTTGAACTTATTTACATAGGTTCATACTAGGCTATCTGCCCAAGGGCATTTATAAGCCTAGCCCATAGTTATGTGGCTTTCGCCACCCCTTTAGTTTGAATAAAAACTATGCCTATCATTTTGCTGTGCCTCTGTCAAGCAGTAACACTGAAGTAATCCCTGGGGTATATCTGCGATCTCCCATCCATTGGTCAAGATTCCTCTTGAACAAGGCCAGCGAGGTGCTCTGCCTCACATGTACCGGGATTTTGTTCCACAGCATAGGGAGTCTCTGGGTGATGAATCTGTCCCTCCAGCACGTTCTATTTATAACCGTGTCAAGGTTTAAGTCTCCGCCCTTGTGGTTCTGAGGGATCTAGGATTTCTGAGGTGAAGCATATTCATCATATCTGGGTTTGACATGGCCTTATATGTCAGGCACAGGTCACCTCTGAGCAAGCGGTATGAGACTGAATAGAGCTGGAGTTCTTTCAGTCGGGCAGCATAAGACATATTTTGAGACGCTTTATCCTTTTGGTGAGGAACTTTTGGGGCCTTCCAAGCTGCAGCAGGTGTCGGTCAGATACATTCGAACGGGCATTGTACTCAATCATAGGTCTAATGAGTGATGAGTACAGGGGACGATGACCTCCCTTGATCTAGATGTGAATCCCTTCATGATCAGGTGGGCGATATAGAAGGTTTTCCTAACTACTTTAGCAACATGAGTGTCAAACGAAAGGCTACTGTCAACCTGGGTCCCCAGATCCCTGATGACTTTTTCTGTGCTCAGTGGATTGCCACCTATATGGTAGCTAGGGGTAACCTTGTTTTTCCCGAAGGGTATGACTATGCATTTTTTGGCGTTTAACTTCAGGCCATGGCCCTGGTTATCCGTTTCTGTGAGGCCCTTCTGGAGGATATCTGTGTCAGATGTGTTTTCAACTATGGTGCCCAGTTTGCAGTCATCTGCAAACTTTGTCAGCCATAACCCTCCTGTGTTTGCTTGTACTTCAGAAAAGTAGATGCCGAACAAGAGTGGACCCAGGACTGAGCCCTGTGGGACACCACTTGTGACAGGCTTTGAGTCTGACATGGCTCCAGCAACTCTGACCCTGTGGGTTCTGTCACTTAGCCAGTTTGCAACCCATCTTGTGATGTATGGGTTTACATTCAAGCTGATGAGTTTTCGATGATACCTGAGTGGGGTATTGTGTCGAAGGCCTTTGCCAGGTCGAGGTAGGCTGTATGGGACTGCCTTTTCCTCATCAATGGCCTTGGTGACTGTCTCGAAAAAGTCAACCAAGTTTAAGAGGCAGGATCTGCCTTTGACAAAGCCAAACTGGGTTGGATCCAAAGTCTGCAAGTTCCTATGTCTTTATTTATGAGTTCCATTATGATCCTCTCCATGGCTTTGCAGATAAGGCTCATCAAGCTAATGGGGCGGTAATTTCCAGGGTCTGTGGAGGCACCGCCCTTATGAAGTGGGACCACAGTCGCCGTGCGCCACTCCTTGGGTATGATCCTGAGGTGAGGCTAAGATTAAACAGCTGTCCTAACTGTGGGTTTAATTCCTCGTTGAGTTCGTGAAGCACACAGCCGGGGACACCATCTGGTCCCATGGATGCTGTGTTTTTTGCCCTAGTGAGGGCAGTTCTCACCTGGGCGTTGGAGATGTTTGGGAGACTACAACCGTCAGGAATAGATATCTCTCCTTTGGGGGGGGGGAGAAGTTTGCACTGAACCTGTCAGCCAGTATGTTGGCAATGTGTGTAGGTTCAGTAATTTTCACATCATTTTGAACTAATTCTGAGCATATCTGGGAGTTTCCTCCTAAGTTTCTAACATAGCTAAAGAAGGCCTTATGATTGATACAGAATCTTTAATATTTTGACTGTCAGCATTGACAAGACTTTGTTCATCAAGGGGTGAACTATTTGAGACAGTAGAACATTTCCATTAGTGGTGTTTTCCTTTGCAGTAAGTTTAGTGGTAGTCCGTATGGAATTGTGTGCTTGTCTCTCTTAAACATCTCCAACCAACATGACCTGTAAAATGACACTAAGTAGAAAAGCAGTTTGGTTGCTGTATTTTGTGTGGATGAGGAAAAAGCCTACTAACATTATCTGAACAGTTACCAAGCCGAGTGACTTGGGATACACTGCATTAATGCTACTGTTGTTACGATAGTCTGTCAGCAACATTCAGTAGAGTGGTCATCAAATATAAGCTTTGCTGGACTGGCAGCATATTAGGATGTCTGATTCTGATCTCTCATAGCAGCTTTTGTACTCCTTTTATGTGTAGCCGGGAAGTCCTGTGGATAGTTACTGACAATGCTACAGATACTCATTGAAGGCATACCTCAAAAAACTAACTATTGGCATCACATGTTTGGGGACATTAGCCATTTACTAATCCCAGTGGCACCAGAAGTCAGTCAAGCAGTAGATTGTTTTGAACAGAAGCAGCTTACCTTCCAAATGGGGAAAGGAAAAGGAGCATCAGTGGTGTCCTGTATAGTGACAATTGCGTTTATTTATTTTTTAATCAACGCTCTATATTCTGTACTTGATAGCATTTCTCTCAGGGTCCCTTAGTAACCATGGCAGAAAACATCTGGTAATTAGGTGATTGCCACTGAGTACTTAATTACTTTGGGTTGTGGAACATACTTCTCAACCTCTCGGTGCAAGAAAACTGGACAAAGCCTGACAAAATGGGGAGACAAATGCCCAAAAAGAGGGACATTTTTTAAATATTGTTTTTATAAACTTAGAAAGTTGCTAGAATAACAAGAGTCTGATTTAACATCAATTTTCTGAAGGATTTGAAGTCTGAAGCTCAAACGTATGTCATTATTTAGTGACTCCAGTTCTCGGATCATCCCAGTGATTTTCCAGAAAACCACAAACTTTGAGTAACAGACCAAAAATAAGAGCCAAAAATCTGGACATTCTGCGAAAATCTGGACAGTTGAGAGGTCTGGTTGTGAAATGTAGATGCTAGGAGAGACTTGCCCTGATGAGGATACTGCCAAGCAACATCTGTCAAAATGTTTACTCACAGTGCAGTGTATTTCAGCAAGCTTAGCAAGGAATTGCTCCCATGTTTGATTCTGGTTACCTCATCTTTAACTTGCTCACCAGAAGACTGAGCAAGTTAGTCACAGACCAACAGTCTTTTCTGGAAGCATATATTTGTGGCTAGTGCTACTTGTGTGTTTGGACTGATATAAATTAAGTACATCCAATCATATATTTTAAGAATTTGTTTGTATGGTGTTCTATTCAAAACCATTTCAAAGAATGTTTGTATACAAGTGCTTACTTCAGACTGCCAGGCAAGGCAAGAGCGCAAGGGCCCACTCTTTCTCTTACTGGAGATGGTCCTCTCTTGTCTGCCACTAATGCTGTTTGCACGTAGAAAGCATGCATGTTTTTACACATGCTTTCTCTGTCTGCTAGTGGTGCTCACGGTACTGGCAATGTATATTCAACAGAACCCTGCTGCTTGGGTGCAGCTCTTATTGCTCACCCAAGGAAATCCAGGCATGAACATCCTGCAAGGGAGGTTAAACCCAGCAGTAGCATTTCACTCCTATCCTGCCTGGACTGTTCAGCACTCACATTACTAGTTATAAGTGGGTTATCTGTCACATTCAAAGCCTCATCCCTGTATGCCACAGTGAAAGACAAATTGACCGTTTTCTGTAGCATTTCCTATCTATAAATCTTTCAAAACAAGACAGTACTTTGTCCCTTTTTGTCACCTGAAAATTGTTGAAAGTCAAGACCATCTCTGTTGAGCTTTTTTAAATCAGATAACTGTAATACATCCTGTTATATTTTCAGAAATCCTTGATGTTGCAGTCTTTGATTCAGAACTGATTCACAGAATGTTAATATACACGTGCATATTTTATTATTTCTCATTCCTAGAATGAGTTCATATCTAATCCTGTTCAACAAAAACTTGTTGTTTATAACCACTGCTTCTCTAAATACTTCGTGCTATGCAGACATGGATATAGCACCCCTCCAGCTGTTGCATCTCCCCCACTTTGTTGCTAGTATTTTGTAATAAGTAGTGCACATTAGTGTTGTGCATCCCAGGAAAATGTCAGACCACCCCTTTTACTGCAGCTGACCCTCAAGCAGTTGGTGGAAAGTTTCTCATAGCTGACCACCCGTAGTGCTGTGTGTAATTATTATTTGGCATAGCTCGATGTTAATGACCACCTACTGTACTCATTATCAGCAACAGCCCTCTTTTTCTCATTTTTCTACATGGGGTCGGGGTAGTGTGTTAATTGTCACCATCTCTCTCGATTCAATGACACTCTTGTCTTTTTCGACACTCATGCCGGACTGTCGCAACTCTTCTTTCACACAATCCATCCACCTCTCTTGCTGGATCTCCTTACTTACCTTCTTCCTGTCTGATGTTCATCGTGTTACCCTGCTGCAGTCATCACACTTGGGTTATCCTGCCATCGGGCGGTCCTGCAGTCAGCCCGAATTCCAAAGTCTTGGTCCGGCATCGGTTGCTGTCGCTTCTTCCCTGACATCAGTGCGCCAGGGGTATATCAGAGGCATTCAACGCCATTTTCTTCTGTCTTTCTTGCCGCGTTGTACCCGAAGCAGGTTCGCAAGTGCCAGTCGGCCGACATCTGAGATTTTCTAATCTTGTTTCAGTCCGAAGTCTTCAAAGCTAAGTACCCTGTTGGGGAACCTTTTCTTGCCTCAGTCCGATGTCAGAAAAAGTTAACAATTGCATTTCTTGTGGGAAGCAAATACCTCATAAGGACTTTCATTCTTTTTGTATACCTTGCCTAGGCCCAGACCACGACGTCACTGGTTGTCGGTTTTGTGCTAGGTTCAATAAGCAAACTATTAAGCGATGCTTTGATTTCGCATGATACTACTTCGGTAGGAAATTTAATTACACTATGCCGTTGGAGCAACCGACTACCGGCGTGCATAAAAAATGCAAAGATAAAGGCAGCCTGGATCCAAGCCAGACTCCGAGCCCTAGGCTGGGCTGGTCGCCGGTTCTCCGGTTTTCAGTGAGGTGCCTACACAGCCCCTGGCTACCCCTGAATTGGATCCCCACACCGCTTCGGATTCGCCAGCAGAGAGTTATAGGCTGACGCAGCCATTTTCTTTAGGCCCTACCGACGACATTGTAGTAGGAGAAGCCGGTGCTGTAGAAACACCTTTGGTTTCTGAAGGTGTCTTCAGACCGACTACTCTCACCATAAAATCTTATGCTAAGCTTAAGACTCCTCTAAAACCAAAAAAGACTACTCTTCAGTCTCCAGGTCAAGGCCCTATACCTAAGAAACAAATGCTTAAAATGGCTGAATATTTAATTTCTTTGATCAGAAGTTCCCAGGTCAAGGCCCTATACCTAAGAAACAAATGCTTAAAATGGCTGAATATTTAATTTCTTTGATCAGAAGTCCCCCCCCCCCCCCAGACAAAAGGCCTAGACAGGAGGAGGATTATGCCTCCTCTGATCAAGTGTCTGTTTCCTCAGGCTCCTCTGCGGAACAGGATTACTCCTTATCCCCTTATGAAGATACTGATGCAGAAGACTCCATTCCCTCAGCTTCTCCCTCTGAAGATTATTCCTTTGGGGAAACCTTACATACCATGAGGGAACATTTCCACTGTGAAGGTCAGGACTAATCCGACTCAAAGAAAAGGCTCAGAGTTTCTTTTACTCCCCCGGCACAGACCCCTTGCTATCCCCCCAGTTTTAGACATTGTGGATGATGTTTTCTTAGAATCTAGTCTAAATCCAGATTCTCTGCCTCCTGCTCCAGCCAAACCAGATAGATACTATAGAGTGCCTGACTCACAAAAATTCCTATACAAAAGCCCTGTTGCTGATCCAGAGACAATCTCCCAGGGTTCCAAGGGGGCTAAGGCTTCTATGGCCAAAAATTCTGTACCCTCTGAAAGGGACTCCAGAGCACTAGATAGGTGGGGGAAGAAGGTTTACACCTCAGCTACTCTAGCTACGAGAGCACTAAATTGTCAATTTCACATGCTTAAATACCAGCAATTCCTAATGTCTCAAATAAAACAAAAGATGGGCATGCACCCTCAACAGTCTGAATTCAAGGAAATGCAGGATCTGTTGCATGCAGCTGAACAGGTGGGCAAACATACTTTACAATGTGGTTTTGATGCCTTGGAAACATCCTCTAGAGCAGCTGTTACTGGGTCTGTTATACGTAGGAATGCCTGGTTAAAGGAACAATCTCTGCCTGATCATGTTAAAGCAAAGTTACTAGATGCACCCTTACAGCAGGATGTCTTATTTGGGGTTAAAGCAGAGGAGGTTTTAAAGAAAATGGAGGATAAGGCAAAATCTATGCGGACGGTCAAAGATTTCTTACAAGTACAGCCCCCAAGCTTCAGCAGAAATTGGCCAACAAAAAATTGGTCCTTTCCAGCTTCTGACAGACCACAGAGGGGTAAATACAGGTGCCCAAGGGGCAGAGGACAAGCACAAATCCCTTACAAACCTCACCAATGGGGCACTGCAACACAGAAGGGAGGAGAAGACAGGCCACAAACTACTAGAAGGCAAACACAATGACTTGTACCTCAAACTGCCAAGCAACTCTCTTGGCAGCTCCCTTGGGAGGAAAATTAGCACTTTTTGCAGACAACTGGCGCATCGTCACAAAGGACAAATGGGTCCTAGACATTGTCTCACAAGGATACAAATTCCATTTCCACACCTTGCCAAGGATAAAAGGAATGCCAAACCTGCCACAAAATCAATGGGCAGAGGCACAAAAACAAATTGCAGCTCTCATGGACACGAGAGCCATTCAACTGGTACCTACACAGTAGCAAGGCCAAGGATTTTACTCATGGCTCTTTCTAGTCCCCAGAAAGGACAATGCTTGGAGACCCATTCTGGACCTTACAGTTTTAAACACCTTCTTGCAAGTACCCAAATTCAAGATGCTAACACTACAGCAGCTTCTTCCCATGTTGGGCAAGAAAGCTTGGCTAGTAACGTTGGACCTCAAGGAGGCATACCTGCATGTCCCTATCAGACAAAATTGCAGAAGATACCTCCGTTTCATTGCAGGTTCAACCCATTACCAATTCTCTGCACTGCCCTTTGGCTTATCTACTGCGCCCAGGGTCTTCACAAAATGCCTGGCACCAGTAATTGCATACTGCAGACAGAGGAATTCAAATATACCCATACCTGGACGACTGCCTCATCCAAGCAGAAAGCAAGGACATTCTCTTACAACACCTGGCTTCTGTAAAACATCTTCTAAGTTGCCTAGGGTACACAGTGAACGAAAAGAAATCAAAACTAGTGCCCTCACAAAATATAACATTCCTGGGTGCCAACTTGAATACAACGGCCCAGATGGCTTATCTGACGCCAGACAAACAACTACAATTAACTCAATACTTCAGAGCAATGGCAACAAAGACCCAACTCCCTGCAAGAAAAATTCTGCAGGCCTTGGGCTTCATGGCATCTTGCATACTACTCATACCATTTGCAAAACTGCATATGAGGAAATTGCAATGGTACCTAAAAAGCGTGTGGACTCAACATAGCCACAGCTTGGAAACAATGATACCTCTCATTCCCTGCCTTCAACAGGAGTTCCTATGGTGGTCACAGGCTTGTCACCTCAACAAGGGTCAGCCTTTCACCTTACCCCCAGCCAGGCAAACTATGACAACAGATGCATCGGACTATGCCTGGGGGGGCACACATGGCAGGACAGTGCATTCAAGGCATATGGACTGCAGATCAAAGGAATCTGCACATCAATCAAAAAGAAATGCTAGCTGTACAAAATGCTCTGACAGCCTTCAAGGACCTCTTACATCCAGGACAGCTTATCATAAGGACAGACAACACCACAGTAATGTGGTACATAAAGAAGCAAGGGGGTACACACTCCTACCCTCTATGCAGGCAAGCAATGACCTTGTGGAACACAGCACTGGCTTACCAAGTTCAATTCCTGCCAGGAAAAAAGAACACATTAGCAGATGACCTAAGCAGAAACATCACGGATTCCTACGAGTGGAAACTGGATCCACAAGCATTTGCAATGATAACTCAAAAATGGGGGCTCCCAGACAGACCTATTTGCCAGCCCCCAAAACTATCAACTAACAAAATTTTGCACAAGGACTTTTCACCATCAAACTTGGAAAGTGGACGCACTCTCATTCAGTTGGAAAATGCTGACAGTATATGCCTTTCCTCCATTACCCCTTCTCACAAAGGTGCTGAAAGTCAGGAAGGAGAGACCTCGAATGATGCTCATTGCTCCAGACTGGCCACGCCAGCGCTGGTACCCACTATTAAGGAATATGGCCCAGGGCCCCCCATGGATTCTACCACAACTTACCCATCTGCTCACACAGCAAGGCAATCAGATTCTACACAGCCAACTCAAAACCTTAAACTTGGCTGCATGGCAAATCACCTAAGCAACCAGCTAGCTCCTCTCTCAAAAGCTGTTATGGATGTTATTCTGGAGGCCAAGAGGCCCAGCACCAGGAAAGCCTACTCAGACAAATGGAAAAGGTTTTGCGCCTGGAACAAAGCTAAAGGCCAAAATACCCTTCAGCCTGACATACCTCAGATTTTGCAATATTTAACTTGGATGTTACACAAAGGGCTTTCTTTTTCATCTATTAAAATCCACGCCTCAGCTATTTCAGCTCACTACAACACGGATCCTCCCTTATTTTCACATCCACTCCTAAGGCAGTTTCTCAGAGGGGCCAAAAACGTTAGGCCTCCCAGGAGAGCACCAACACCTACTTGGGACCTCAACTTTGTTCTGGAAAAACTTACGCTACCTCCTTTTGAGCCAGCTTTCTCAGCTAACTTAAAGTTTATATCATGGAAGACTGCCCTGCTGCTAGCAAGTACTTCAGCGAGAAGAGTTTCATAGCTTCAGGCACTAATGGCAGTAGAGCCTTTACTCATTTTTCATCAAGACAGAGTTTCTCTATGAACTAACCCCTCCTTTATACCTAAGGTGGTATCCAGTGTGGCTCTAAATCAAACCATCCATTTACCCACCTAATTTCCAAATCCACAGAACAAAGGAGAAAGACTCCTGCATTCCTTGAACGTTCACAGTCCGCTACGTTACTACTTGGATAAAACTAAGGTTTTCAGAAAATCTGACTAGCTTTTTGTATCCTATGCTACAGCATCACAAGGAAAGGCCTTCTCAAAACAGACCATTTCCAAATGGATAGGACATTGCATACGTTTTTGCTACACCCACCATGGAAAACCAGTTCCTGCTAGCATAAGGCCCCACTCTACCAGGGCAGCAGCTACATCTACAGCCTACCTCAGGGGGGTGCCAACCAAGGATATTCTGGAAGCTGCAACTTGGAGTTTAGTACACACCTTCACCAAACATTACCACTTACCACTTTACTCTAAGACTAGAGCTGGCTTCGCCACTGCGGTTTTGCAGGGCCTTCTAGCCTCCTCTAAGCCTGTTTGACTCCACCACCCATCCTTAGCTTTGGGATTCTACCCAAGTGTGATGTCTGCAGCAGGGTAACACGATGAACATAGTACAGTTTTGTACCTACCATAAATGTAGATGTTCGAATGTATACCCTGCTGCAGTCCAGGTTACCCTCCCTCCATCCCCTCTGAACTAGCTGAACTTATCTCTACCACTCTATCCTATACTACCTCTGTGGTGTATTTGCTTGTGCCTAAGGGTTTTGTTTTATTTTTATATAGCTATATATATATATATATATATATATATATTTTTTTTTTTTTTTTTTTTTTTTTTTTTTGCCTACCTATTAGGGGCACCTGACATCTGGGGCAAGAAAAACTGAAGAAAATGGCATTGGATGCCTCTGATATACCCCTGGCGCACTGACGTGACAGCAACCGACGCCAGACCAAGACTTTGGAATTCGGGCTGACTGCGGGACCGCCTGACGGCAGGATAACCCAAGTGTGATGACTGTAGCAGGGTATACACTCGAACATCTACATTTATGGTAGGTACAAAACTGTACTTTCCAAATCCTCTTCACGAGATTGTCTTTTGCTTTTCTGCACATGTCTGAACTGCCGTAATCTGTGCTCTTTGATCTTTTTTGCAATCTTTTTGCTTGTGTTCTTATGTCCTCATTTCTTTGTCCCACAGTGTGTATCCTACCACCCTTCTCAGGCACTTAATTTCCATCTCCTCTAGCTTCCTCATCTGTTCTGCCTTTACTGCCAGGTTTCTGTACCATACAGTAGTACTGGTCGCACCACTGTCTTGTACACCATACTTTTCAGCTTCTTTGGCATTCTTCTTTCAGACTACACCCGAGACTCTATGCCATTCAGCTGCAGCTCCTCCGATTCAGCTTTGACCTCTTCATTCAGACTTCCTTTCTCCTCAGCCATCCCTCCCAGATACTTGAAGCTCTTTACCTGTTCCGCTATTTTCCCTTGTATCTCAATTCTCAGCTTTTTCTGATTTCCCCAGTTTGCTGTCATTATCATTAGTGGACCAGAGTTCCGCTCTGGCAACCCCTAACCGGGGAAAAAGCCGGAAGACTCAACAACCACTGTCTTATCTGTACTCAGTGTCATCCCATGTGCCTTCTGTTTTGCTTACTATTCCCCTACCCTTTGCTGAAGTTCTTGCTCAGAGTCTACGTAACATGCCACATCATCTGCATACAGCAACATTGTTAATCTGCCCCCTCTAGCCTGTTTGCTAATGTAATCCATCACCAGTATATGAACACCAGTGGCCTCAGAGCTGAACTCTGGTGCACACTCACTCCCACTTAGAACCCCTCTGTGAGGCCGAACACTGTTTGTACTTGAGTCATTAGGTCCATGTACATAGCCAGTACTAATTCTACCAGTGTTTCTGGGACTTCAAACTACTGCAGTTCTTCCCAAATCAGCTTTCTTGTGGCCTTGTCATATGCTTTCTCCAGGTCTAGGGATGCGCAGTTGGACTCTCTCCTCATCTAGCTTCTTCTCAAGTACCTGTCTCACTGCAAGCATTGGGTCAGTTGTGCTGCATCCTGATCTTAATCCAAACTGCTCATTTCCCATCTTACTTTATACTACTCTATGTATCCATTTATCAGTCACTCTCTCCAGAACTTTTATGCAATATGATAGAAGCTTGATGCCTGTGTACTGCCCACAGTTACGGATGTCTCCTTTTTTCTTGTACACTGTCTACTGTACTGTGTGCTTATTACTTGCAGTGTTTTTTGGCACTTACTCATCCATCTGACATCTGACGTTTTCATTCAAAGATTTTTGGTGGCCCAACTTGAGGCAATTAGGACAGATGCGCTTTACTTTGTTTATCGCTTATATTTGTGATTTATTTTGCATATAAATTTTCTGGTGTTCTGGATTTATTTTACTTTAAAAAGAATTGTGTGGTTGCAACACAGCTTCTTGTATCCATTTCTTTTACTGCTTTTTTTGTGTTCTTGGTACAGCTCTGCACTACTGCTATTTTTTGGTTGTTATTTTGTATCTTACGGCCAGTTAAGGTTTTTTTTTTTGTTGTTTCATGTGAGACTGTGAATAAACATTCATGCTTAAATATTTAAGGCAGGATTCATAAAGGTTGCTACAAAGTATACCTTTTCTGAATTCAGGAACAGCCCTAATTCTTGTGCTGTCTATTCACTCACAAAAGGATTAGGTTCATAGGTTCATAGGTTTATACTAGGCTATCTGCCCTAAGGCATTTATAAGCCTAGCCCAAAGTTTTGTGGCTTACGCCACCCCTTATATGAAAAAATACTGTACCCATTAGTTTGTTGTGCCTCTGTCCAGCAGTGACACAGAGATGATTCCCGGGGTAAACCTACGATCTCCCATCCACAGGTCAAGATTTCTCTTGAGCAGAGCCAGCGAGGTGATCTGCCTCACATGGACTGGGATTTTATTCCACAGTATAGGGAGTCTCTGAGTGATAAATCTATCCCTTCAGCACGTCCTATTTATATCCGTGCTAAGGTTTAAGTCACTTGCTCTAGTGGTTTTGGTGGATTTGGATTTTTTGAGGTGGAGCATGTCCATTAATTCCGGGTTGGACATGGCCTTGTATGTCAGGCACATGTCACCTCTGAGCAGACGGTATGCGACTGAATAGAGCTGGAGTTTCTTCAATCTGGCAGCATATGACAGATTTTGGAGTCACTTTATCCTTTTGGTGAGGAACTTTTGGGGTCTCTCCAATTGCTGCAGATGTCAGGTGAGATACATCCCGAATGGGGCATTGTACTTGATCATTGGTCTGATAAGTGAAGAGTACAGGGAACAATGACCTCACTAGATCTGGATGTGAATCCTTCATGATCAGGTGGGCAATGTAGAAGGTCTTTCTAACCACTTTAGCATCGTGAGTGTCAGAAGAAAGGCCACGGTCAACCTTGGTCCCCACGTCCCTGATAACCTCTTCTGTGCTTAGTGGATTGCCACCTATATGGTAGCTTGGGGTTACCTTGTTTTCCCGAAGGGTATGACTGTACATTTTTTGGCGTTTAACTTCAGGCTATGGCTCTGGCACCAGCTATCTGTTTCCGTGAGTCCCTTCTGAAGGATATCCGTGTCCGATGCACTTTCCACTATGGCGCCCAGTTTGCAGTCGTCTGCAAACTTTGTCAGCAAAGTCCTCCCATGTTGGCCTGTACTTCTGAGAAGTAGATGCCGAACAATAGGGGGCCAAGGACCGAGCCCTGTGGGACGCCACTTGTGACCGGCTTGGAGTCTGACATAGCGCCAGCAACTCTAACCCTGTGGGTTCTGTCTTTAAGCCAGTTTGCAACCCATCTTGTGACATATTGGTTTACATTTAAGCTGGTAAGTTTTTCTACAATACCCGAGTGGGGTATTGTGTCGAAAGCCTGCAAGGTCGAGGTAGGCTGTATGAACTGCCAGTGTCTGCAAGTCCCCTATATCTTTGTTTATGAGCGCCATTATGATCCTCTCCATAGCTTTGCAGACCAGACTTGTTAAGCTTATGGGGCGGTAATTACCAGGGTCCGTAGAGGCACCGCCTTTGTGGAGTGGGACCACAGTTGCCGTACGCCACTCCTTGGGCACGTATCCTGTGGTAAGGCTGAGATTAAACAGCTGCCTTATGTGCGGGTTTAATTCCTCATTTAGCTCGTGTAGCACACAGCCGGGGACACCATCCGGTCCCATTGATGCTGTGTTTTTAGCTTTCGAGTGAGCAGCTTTCACCTGCGCATTTGAGATGTCTGGGAGGCTACACTCCGCTGGGATAGTTATCTCTCCTTTAGGGGGGGGGGAGCGGGGTGAAGTTTGCACTGAACCTGTCTGCCAGTATATTGGCAATGTCTGTGGGTTCAGTGATTTTTGTATCATTTTGGACTAATTCTGAGCATATCTGGGAGTTTCCACCCAGGTTCCTAACATAGCTGAAAAAGGCCTTATGATTGTCATTTGAATCCATGGCAATTTTTCTCTGAAAATTGGCCTTAGTTGATTTTATGAGTGCTCGTATTTTTTTACTAATAATGATCAGGGATGACTTCCATTTTATGGATTTTGTTCTATCATGCAATAGCTTTCTCCTCTTATTGTAAAGTTTGTTGATGGCTGGGGTCCACCAGACTGGACGTTTGCCCTTTGTGGAAAGAGTCTTGGTTTTATTTGGGATTGCCTGATCCATGCAGTCCTGGAGGTGTTCATAGAAGGCATTTGTAAGGGCTTCCGCAGCTTGGGTTGTGGTTTCCACTGGCTCAGGGGCCTTGAAGGATACCACACCAGTCTTGAGTAGTGTGAAGTTTGCTTTAGAGAAGTTCTTCACTGTGGTCTTTTTTGTTTGGGGTGGGGGCAGGATGTGGATTTCCAGTGAGATTAGTTTATGATCAGATCTCACCAATGAGGGATATACTTCCGGTGTGGAGCATTTTGTCCCCATGTTTGTGATAATGAGATCTAGTATATTTTCTCCTCGTGGGAACAGTGACTAGCTGTTCCATGGCATTTGAATTTATGAACTCCAGGAACCGTTGGGCTAGAAAGTTAGGGCTTGAGTAATGTTACCAGTCTATATTAGGGTAGTTGAAGTCACCCAATATGATGGTGTTTGGAGATACATTTATACCCTCCAGTGTCTTCAGGAAGGCTGTGTGGGGTTTCTGAGTTTGAGAGGGTGGCCTGTAGTATGCTACAATTTGTACAGCAGTTTTGCCTATGGTTAGTTGCACCTGGATGGTTTCCGAAGCTTGTGTTGCCACCAACCTGGAGGTGTGGGTATCCTTTATGAATATGGATACACCCTCCTTTGTGGTGTGGTCCGGGTTTTGGGGCTGGAGCATGATATCAGGTAAAACCTAATAGTGCCGGGGTGCTCTCAGGAGCCTTGAACCAGGTTTCAGTTACAGCACAGACATCGATGTTCTCCATACTGAGAAGGGCCTCGAGTCGTGCATTTTGAGATTTAGACTTCTGGCATTGAGCAGCATTACCCTCAGTTTCTTCCCATTTTTGTTTTCTAGGGTGGTAGGTTTAGAATTTGAGCCTTGCCTAAAAAGGCACTATGGGGGAGGCAAGAGCCTTAGCCAATATCCGGAATCCCAGGGGTGACAGGTGCAAGTCGTCCCTTGCGAAGCAGCGTGGCTTGTCAAGCATGTCATCCCAGGCAGACAGACACTGGATCCCCTTTGACACCAGACATTAAGCCAATTGTTAAAGCTGATCATCTTGTCTCTATATTGTGGCATCATTCTTGGTGAAGGAAGGATACTGCTCAGGGTCAGGGTCGTACCTGCCTGGGCTACATAATCAGAGAGCTCCTCTGTCTCTTCATGTAGTCCAGGGAGGTACGTCTCAGGTCGTTCACACCAGCATGGACAATGACTGTGTCATATTTGTACTTGCCGTGAAGTGACCCGAGTGCTTGTTTTATGTGGCAGATTCTAGCGCCTGATAGGCAGCTTACTGTGACCCTCTCCTTGTTCAACCTGGTGAGTGGGACGTCAGTGTGTCTGACTATGGAGTCACTTATGACAAGTATGTTTGGTGTTGTATTTGGCCTTAAGGGCTGTGACTGCTTTGCACACTGATTTTGTGGTTTATTTGTTGCTTGTGGGGTGTCTTGAGGTAGCAGTTGTTTGGGTGTCTGCTTTGGAGGCCTTTGCTGTTTTGGTGAATTTTTACTCAGAGCCTCCGAGTATGTCTTTGTGTGTTTATGTGTTTGATTCAGTGGTGTGGTAGCATTATGTGAGGCTGGTTTTGTGGTGTGTGTAGTTGCTTCTCCTCCTGTCTGGTCTTGCCAGTCCTGAGTTGAGAGAGCTCAGCTTCCAGTTTGGCTAAATAGCTGCATCTCTCGCAAGTATTTGTGTTATGTGGGAGGAGGAGAGGGTTGCCTGTGTACATGAGGCAGTTATAACATTGCCTCAAGATTCCCAGATTCACCAGCTGGACCGGAGAGGAGATTGACAACTGACCTTTGGACATGCTAGAATAATATTGGGAATTCCTTAATTGAAAACAAGGGCCAGTGGGTAGTGAGGGTGTAGTGCTTTTAATTTTTAGTGCTGACTTGTATAATTGCTTTAGTGAGCAAGTGCCAGGTAACTTGAGTGCAATGTGTTACAAGTAACTAAATGCAAAAATGACAAACAGTAACTTTCTTTCAAGTGAAACAAGGAAATAAGTACAGTAAGCAATGCAGATATCACTAGTGATCCACAGAAGCTGAGAAGCGTATTAGGTGGAATTAGCGTTCCAGGGAAATAACAAGCAAACAAACAACAAGCATATAAACGAAGCTAGATTCAGCAGGCCTGGATCTAGTTTATGCTACAGCAAACAAGGTGTACCAATTTCAGTAAGATACAGTTCAAATATTCAGGCACTATAAACCTTTAACCAGAAATTCCCAGCTCAGAAGGGCAGAGTCCAGCCTCTTCTCCCACAAGAGTGCAGACCACGAACCTTCTTAATGTAAAATAACTGGCCTGAAGCCCAAGTGCTTAAACCAGAACTAATACACTTGGACACTGGGCTCTCAATCAGCAGTTCCCAACTTAGAAGGATGAAAGCTACATGTCCTGCCACCACAGTGCTTGCCACAAACCTTCCTAATGTAAAACAACTAGTCTGAAGCCCAAGTGCTTAATCCAAAAGACTTAGAATGATAGCTACACTTTAATCAAGTTACAACCAAGCAGTAATAAATACAATTGAATACTTTAGAGAATGTCTGGATTAGTGCTCAAGTTACACAAACAAAGCTAGATCCAGCAGGCCCGAATCCAGTCTATGCCACAGCAAACAAGGCGCACCAACTTCAGTAAGAAGCAGTTCAGATATGCATGCACTATAAGCGTTTAACCAGAAATTCCCAGCTCAGAAGGGCAGAGTCCAGCCTCTCCTCCCACAAGAGTGCAGACCATGAACCCTCTTAATGTAAAATAACTGGCCTGAAAGCCCAAGTTCTTAAACCAGAATTAATACACTTTTAGAATAACAGACACTGAGCCCTCAATCAGCAGTTCCCAACCTAGAAGGATGTAAGCTACCTGTTCTGCCACAACAGTGCAGACCACAAACCCTCTCAGTGCAAAACAACTGGTCCGAAGCCCAAGTGTTTAAACCAAAAGGCTTAGAATGAGTTACACCAAGCAGTAATAAATACAATTGAGTATTTTTAAGATGATGCAAAAGTAAAATGACGTAGGTAGAAACACAAGTACAGTAAAAGCAGATGAATTTTTTTTTTTTTTTTTTTATCTGAACAAGTGCTGAGATCAAAGAAACAGATTTGAGTGCTGAAACTAGAAAACTGGCTAGTTATAAGAAAAAACAAGCTAGAAGGCTTCCCTCAAACACAGAAGGGCTTGGGGGCTCAGAAGCCTACAAATAGTCTATACCACTTAACAGGAAAGGCAGGAAATAAGCTTAATTTTTTTGTCTGTTTCCCAGATGCTCTCTTTGTACACAGTAGGAGTGCCTGAAATCAGAATATGATCTCACTGCACTCAGTTGAGTGAGCAAATGAGATGGGCCCAGAAGGCAGGCTGAGGGGCGGGCAGTTTCAAGGCCACTAAGATTAACACCAAAACAAAAACAGGCAGGGTGGGTGGGAATAACTGAAGAGCAGAATTAAAACTGCCAGTTCAGTTAATATTCCTTCAACACAGTTTAAATCAAATTAAATACTGTATTTTTTTTTTTAAAAAGTGCAGATAAAGGTACTTAAATTGCACTAAGTGTACACTTTGCGGTAACCTTTATGAATCCAATCTTTAGTTTTTTTTGTTTTGTTTTGTTTTACTGACAAGGAGCTATTGAAGAAAGTAGTGTTCTTTAAGTGGACCACTTTTAGGTTATTACTGCTTTTGATCATTGTCTGCCATATTTGAAGGTTAATTTCTGAAGTTTTTCTCTCTTTTTTTTTTTTTTTGTTTTTTTTTTTTTTGTTTTTTTTTTAACACTTAGATGTTCTATTTTTCCTCTTACAGGAAAGAACGTCCAGTCTCATTAGGGATTTTTCCCCTACCTGGTGGTGATAGCTTGCTTACTCCTGATCCACAAAAAGAAGGTACAGAAACGCCCAGTACAGAACACTGGAAATTTCATGAATTAAGTCATCAACGCTCCAATACAAGTTTAAAGGTAAGTTGCTTTTGTAAGAGATTGTCTGAGTTTCTTGAGAGTATTGCTTGTGGAAGCACACTGTGATGAAATTGAGTGCTGTATGTTACATTTGTGTGGAATGCAAAACTAAGCAAGTTGTACGTTGGTATATTTCTTGAAAATTTGAATTGTGGATTGATAGCAAAGTTTACATTCCATGTTGTATTAATGTTAGATGTCCTTCAAGGATGCATCTGCAGTCCTAACAAATGGGTTGTCCTGTCCTCAGGCAGCCCTTCGGTCGGCCGGATTCCAAAGTCTGGGTCTGGCCTCGGCTGATGTCGCACTTCACCCGACGTCATAGCTGCAGTTCTTCGGGTATAAAGGTATCAGCCAACGCCATTTTCCTCAGTCTTTCTTGCCGCGTGGCGCCCGAAGCAGAAGCTGTTCGCAAGTGCCGGTCGGTCAGAACCAGAGATTACTACTACCGAAGACTTCTAAAAAGCTAAGTACCCCGTTGGGGACTCTTTCTTGCCTCAGCCGATGTCAGAAAAAGTGAATAACTGTTTAACTTGTGGGAAACAAATACCTCATAAAGATTTCCACTCTTACTGCCTACCTTGTTTAGGCCCAGACCACGACGTAGCAGCTTGTCTAGCCTGTGCTTCTTTCAACCGACAGACACTTAGACGTCGGTCGGAATTTGCTGAGGAGTTTTTCGGCTCCGCTTTTGCTTACAACATGCCGTCGGAAACTCCAACCGCAATTTACTAAAAGCGCAAGGAAAAGGACCGACACTCGCGTCCACGGTTTCGCCAAAACCGCTGTTAAGTCAATCATGAGTGTCTCTGTTTCGGCTGAAACAGAGTCCTCGGTGCTTCCTTCAACCGAAAGCTTGCCTCCTACCGAGGCCTCATCCAGCATGGCTGAATCTGCTACTGAAATCCCACCTGCTCTTGCAGGTTCACAGGATTTATCTGATACTATTCCTTTAGATGCATCTACTCCTGCACGTGGAGCTGCTAGGCCCCCTGCATCCATGTCGATTAAGGCTTTTGCCAGGGCTAAAGCAGCAAAATCAACCAAAAATGTGCCTGCTAAGACCCCCTCTCACAGGCCTAGCTCTAGTACTCAAATGCTTAGTCTAGCAGAGGATCTTATTTCTTTGATAAGGGGATCCCAACCTCACCCTGACAGGGCCTCTCACCCACCTCCAGAGAAGAGGCCTAGAGCAGAGCCCCCTGAGCCAGTGTCTTCAGATTACTCTTCTGATGATTCAGAAAATACAGACCCTCCAGAAGGCCCTTATTCTCCTTATGAGGACTCTGATGCAGAAGACTCCATTCCTTCTGCCTCTCCTCCTGAGGAATTTTCTTTTGGGGATACCTTGCATGCTATGAGGGAACAATTTCAATGGCAGGGCCAGGATTTTTCAGACTCTAGGAAAAGGCTTAGGACCTTTTTGCATTTGCCACAGCATAGGCCTTTAGCCATTCCCCCAGTACTTACTGTTGTAGATGATGCATTTAATGATGCTTGTACTGCTCCTGATTCACTTCCTCCGGCCCCTGCTAAGCCCGACAGGTACTACAGGGTTCCGGACACACATTATCATTTGTATAAGGCTCCTTTTGCAGATCCTGAAACTATTTCTCAGGGACCCAAGGCAGTAGCAGCTACCTCTGCCAAATACCCCCTCCCCTCTGAAAGGGAATCTAGGGCCTTAGAGAGATGGGGTAAAAAGTTTACACTTCTGCTACTCTTTCGGCTAGGGCCTTAAACTGTCAATTCCACATGATTCAGTATCAGGAATTTATGTTAGATCAGTTAACTAAAAAACTGTCCTCGCCTGAACCATTAGACAAAAAATCTCTTCAGGAAATGGTACACAACATTCAGCAGGTCAGTAATCATTCCTTAAAATGCGGCTATGATGCACTGGAGGCTTCCTTTAGATCAGCTATGACTGGTACAGTGATCAGAAGGCATGCATGGTTAAAAGAGCAGTCCTTACCAGACCATGTTAAATCAAAGCTTCTAGATGCTCCCATGGATAAGCTCAATTTGTTTGGCTCCCCTGCACAGCAGGTGCTGAAAAAGGTGGAAGAGAAAGCAAAATCTGTCCAGACAGTCAAGGATTTCTTACAGGTCCAGCCTCCAAGGTTTAGTAGGAACTGGCCTTCCAAGAATTGGTCCTTTCCAGACACCAGAGCACAGAGAGGCAGGAATAGGCGCCCAAGAGGCAGGGGTCAATCCAGAGGTGCCTACAGGGGACGCCAGTGGCAGCCTAACAACCAGCGAAGTACTGCCACAGATCCAGCCACTACCACTTCCACAGGACAATCACAGTGACTTGGCTCTGAGACCGCCTACCAGGGAACAACTAGAAGCACCCTTAGGCGGAAAACTAGCCTTATTTTCAGAAAACTGGCATCACATCACAGGAGACAAATGGATTTTACAGACAATAGACCACGGTTACAGGTTTCGCTTCCATACTCTACCAAGGAAGAGAGGAATGCCAAACCTACCTCCAAATCAAAAGGCAAAAGCTCTAGAACAAATAGACCATTTAATAAGGATGAGAGCTATAGAAAAGGTACCGTCTATGGAACAAGGGCAAGAATTTTACTCCAGACTTTTCCTGGTGCCAAGAAAAGAAAACCAATGGAGACCTATTCTCGACCTGTCCGTTCTAAACACATATCTTATTGTTCCAAAATTCAAAATGCTGACCCTACAGCAACTTCTTCCCATGCTGGGCAAGGAGTCTTGGCTGGTAACTCTAGATCTCAAGGAGGCATACCTGCACGTCCCCATACGACCAAATTGCAGAAGATACCTCAGATGTCTTGCAGGATCAGAGCATTATCAATTCTTAGCATTGCCCTTTGGCTTATCTACTGCGCCCAGAGTATTCACGAAATGCCTGGCATCAGTAATTGCTCATTGCAGGCTTCAGGGAATTCAAATTTACCCTTACCTGGACGATTGCCTGTTACAAGCGGACAACAAAAACAAATTACAAAAAGATTTGAAAAAGGTCATTCATCTACTACAAGCCTTGGGATACACGGTCAGTATAAAAAAGTCAAGGCTGATACCATCCCAAAGGATAACCTTCTTGGGTGCAGAACTGGACACATCAAATCAAATGGCATCCCTCACAGCAGAAAAGCAGAAGCACCTTCCTCTCTATTTCATGACATTAACAACGCAGAACCAGCTAACAGCAAGGAAAGTCCTGCAAGCCCTGGGTTACATGGCATCCTGCATAATATTGATTCCACATGCCAGACTACATATGAGGAAGTTACAATGGTACCTAAGGAATTTATGGTCTCAGCACAAGCACAGCCTAGAAACCCAAATTCCAATAATTCCATGCCTGAAGCAAGAATTCCAATGGTGGGCTCAGGCCTGTCAATTGAACAAGGGATTGCCCTTCCACAGCCCTCAACCAAGCCAGACTATCACCACGGACGCCTCAGACCTCGGTTGGGGGGCACACATGCTGGACAAGTGCATACAAGGCCTATGGACTCAAGACCAGCTGAACCTACACATAAATCAAAAGGAGATGCTGGCAGTAAAACTGGCAATTCAGGCATTCAGACCGTTTTTTCGACAGGGTCAATTGCTGATAAGGACGGACAACACCACAGTTATGTGGTACATCAACAAACAGGGAGGCACACATTCATACCCTCTATGCCGGATGGCAATGGACCTCTGGAATGTGGCCCTGAACTTCAACATTCAGCTGCAGGCAATATTTGTACCAGGAAAAGAAAATATGCTAGCAGACATCCTAAGCAGAACTACCACGGATGCCCACGAATGGATGCTGCATCCAGACATCTTCAAATCCATTACAAGGAAATGGGGACTTCCAGAAATAGACTTATTCGCATCCCCACACAACCACCAACTGAAAAAATTCTGCACAAGGACTTACCACCCACTTGCTTGGAAGGTGGACTCCCTATCTTTCAGTTGGAAAAACCTGACAGCATATGCCTTCCCACCTCTTCCTTTGATGCACAGGGTGCTACTGAAGATCAAAGAGGACCGGCCAAGGATCATCCTGATAGCTCCAGACTGGCCGAGGCAGCATTGGTACCCATTACTGAGGAGTATGTCTCGGGAACAAATATGGCCTCTGCCCCTAGTTCCCTTACTGCTAACACAGAACAACTTCAAAACCCTGCATCCAAACCTGAAAACGCTGCAGCTAGCTGCCTGGAACATTGCATAAGACAAAATAACCCAGATTTATCCCAAAGGGTTAAGGACATTATCTTGGAGGCTCGCAGACCCTCAACAAGGAAAACTTATTCAGCAAAATGGAAAAGATATCTCATTTGGAGTGCAGCAAAAGGAGAAAATGTGTCACTGGCAAACATAGCCAACATCCTGGAATACTTGGCAGAACTTTTCCACAATGGCCTGTCCTATTCTTCCATTAAGATTCATGCATCAGCTATTTCAGCAGAATACAACATGGATCCTCCAGTCTTCTCACATCCTCTACTCAGGCAGTTTCTCAGAGGAATTAAAAATGTAAAACCACCAAGGAAGCCACCATTGCCCGCTTGGGACTTGAACTTTGTGCTAGAAAAGTTGACACTCCCTCCTTTTGAGCCAGCAGCAACAGCAGAATTACAGTACTTACCATGGAAAACTTCTTTCCTGCTTGCAATCACTTCAGCACGAAGGGTTTCTGAATTACAGGCATTAATGGCAGTACAGCCCTTCCTTATCTTCCATCAAGATAGTGTCCATGAGAACTAATCCTACTTTTATGCCAAAGGTGGTCTCCAGAGTATCTTTAAACCCAAGCTATCCACCTGCCCACATTCTTCCCCAACCCACAGAACAGGGGAGAAAGGCTATTACATACCTTGGATGTACATAGACAATTGCGCTACTACCTGGACAGAACCAAGAGCAATAGAAAAACTGACCAGTTACTGGTAGCATATGCAACAGGAATGGAAGGAAAAGCAATTTCAAAACAGACAATCTCTAAGTGGATAGGAAATTGCATTAGATTTTGTTACTCATACCATGGGAAGACAACTCCAGAAAACATCAGACCTCATTCCACAAGTGCTACAGCCACTACTACAGCTTTTTTAAGAGGAGTGGCTACCAAAGACATTTTAGAGGCTGCTACTTGGAGCTCCGTGCATACATTTGCCAAGCATTATAATCTACCCTTATACTCCAGATCCTGAGCAGGTTTTGCCACTGCTGTTTTGCAAGGGATCTTAACTACACCATAATCTTATTATTACCTCCTCCCCCAGTTTGGCTATGGTATTCTACCCATTTGTAAGGACTGCAGATGCATCCTTGAAGGACATAGTACAGTTTTGTACCTACCATAAATGTAGATGTCCGAGAGGTATGCATCTGCAGTCAGGATTACCCTCCCTCCTTCCCCTCTGTGGTACTCCTAGGGTATTTGCCCATCTTCTAGCTAGCTGGGGGAATCTATTATGGTGTATTTGTTTGTATATTTGCTCTCTGTTATTTGGAAACTTTTACATTTATCCAAATTTAGCCTTCTTAGAGGGCACCTGGCATCTGGGGCAAGAAACACTGAGGAAAATGGCGTCGGCTGATACCTTTATACCCGAAGAACTGCAGCTATGACGTCGGGTGAAGTGGACATCAGCCGAGGCCAGACCCAGACTTTGGAATCCGGCCGACCGAAGGGCTGCCTGAGGACAGGACAACCCATTTGTTAGGACTGTAGATGCATACCTCTCGGACATCTACATTTATGGTACATACAAAACTGTACTTTTTGACCTACAGGTTAAGATGCAACAGTGTAATAGTAGAAACTGAATATGTACAATGCCATCAGTGTGTCTGTAATATTCCTGTGTAGTAAGTTTTGACGAATGAGCTCTTTATCACTTTACATTTCTACACAAGTCTGCTCACTGAACTATGGAGTGTGGTCAAGGAGATGACAGGCCAACTTTTAGGAGCGGGGCGACACTGAATGGACTATCATCTTGTTTGGGTCTTGAACAGTGCCTTGTTTTTCAGAAATGTAAGTGCTGTTGAGAAGATAGCATTGATTTCTCCTCCTGTTAGAATATTTGCTGATATTTGTTACTACAGAAAGTTGCTAGAAATGCCATAGTTATGTAGACCATGAAGGGAAGCCAAGAAACAGTTTTACTAATGATAAATGTGTTTCTTCCAGATTGGGGATACTTTTTGTAGTAATATTATACTTCTAGTCATTATACTAAATTACTTGTTCATAGGGAGGTACTAGGCTATTGGCCCTAGGGCCTATATAAGCCTAGCCAAGTAGGTACCCTGACTTTCGCCACCCAAGAAAGTTATTTTCCTGTGCCACTGTCGAGCAGAGCCACAGAAGTGATCCCCGGGGTGAATTTTCTATTTCCCATCCAGTCATCAAGATTTCTCTTGGAGTGCTAATGAGGAGCTTTGTTTGATATAGATAGGTAGCTTGTTCCAGAGTATGGGAAATCTGTGGGACAGGAATCTATCCCTCCAGCATATTCTGTTTATTGTGGTGACAAGGTTTAGGTCCCTGGAACATGTATCTCGGAGGGATTGGGATTTCTTTAAGTGGAGCATGTCCAACAGCTGTGGGTTTGACATAGCTTTGTATGTTAGGCAGAGATTGCCTCTGAGTAGGCGATATGCGATGGAGTTAAAGCTGGAGATTTTTGAGACTGTCTGTGTAGGGCATCGGTTTGAGGCCGGTAATCCTCTTTGTGAGGTATTTCTGTGGTCTTTCCAGTTGTAGATGTCTTGTGAGGTACATACCAAAAGGGGTGTTGTACTGTATAATGGGTCTAATGAGTAGAGGGGAACAGTAACATCTTTTTTTCCTGGATGAGAAACCTTTTGTGATGGTGTGCCACATAGAAGGATTTTCTGACTACTGTATCGATGTGATTAACAAAGCAGAGACTACTGTCCACCTCCAAAGCCAACTTCATGCTACTCAAGTCAGAAGTGACAAACTTCATAACACCCATGCAGACGGGAACTGAAAGTTCAACTGCTGAATCCTACACTAAGGCACTGTACGAGCACATCCACTCATGCATGAATCGTGCCATCCCAAATAGAACCAAAATGCTCTCATCCAAAAAAAGGAAGCCAATCTGGTGGTCCCCTGCCATAAACAAACTTTACAACAAAAGGAAGAAACTTTTGCAGAAAAGAGGAAAATCCCAGGATGCAAAAAACTCCCTTACTAGCCTCAGTAAGAAACTGCGATGCCTCATAAAATCCTCCAAAGCTAGTTACGAAAATAAAATTGCCAAAGATTCCAAGGACAACCACAAAGCATTCTATAACTATGTCAAGAATCTAAATGGCAATGCTCAGATCTGCTCTGAGCTAAAACAGAATGGCATTAAATATACTGATCCAAAGGATATTGCCAATATCCTGGCAGATCGATTCAGTGCCAACTTCACCCTCTCACCCCTAAATGGCCCATCTTAATACCGAAGATTGCCAAATTCCAGTAATAACGCACACAGGTACAAAACGCACTCTCTAAAGCCAAGAATACAGCATCCATGGGACCAGATGACATCCCGGGCTGTGTACTACATGAACTACAATATGAACTGGCACCTCACCTAAGTGTCATGTTTATTCATAGCCTCACCTCAGGTTTCGTGCCCACTGAGTGGTGCAGAGCTACAGTTATCCCAATCCACAAGGGGGGGATCCACCTTGGATCCCGGAAACTACCGTCCCATCAGTCTGACAAGCCTCATCTGCAAGGCCATGGAGCGTATTATCATGGAACTTATAAACAAAGACATTGGCAACCTTCAAACACTGGACCCCACCCAGTTTGGGTTTGTGAAAGGCCGATCTTGTCTCCTGAACCTGATTGACTTCTTTGAATCAGTCTCCAGAGCCATGGACAAGGGTAAGGTGGTCCACACAGCCTATCTAGACCTTGCCAAGGCCTTTGATACCATCCCCACTCTGGAATCATAGATAAACTTACTAAGTTGGGCATTAATCCCTATGTCACCCAATGGGTTGCTAAATGGCTTACTGATAGAACCCACACTGTAAAAGTAGCCGACTCCAAATCCAGCTCCAGACAAGTGACAAGTGGAGTACCTCAGGGTTCAGTCCTGGGGCCGTTCTTGTTTGGCATCTACTTCTCTGAAGTACAGGTCAACACTAAGGGACTCTGGCTAACAAAGTTTGCAGATGACTGCAAACTGGGAGCCATTATTGAATCCCAAATGATGTGGATACTCTACAAAAGGGCCTTACAGAAACAGATGCTTGGTGCCAGAGCCATGGGCTCAAGCTCAATGCCCAGAAATGTATTGTTATCCCCTTTGGAAAAACATGTATCCATGAATTACCATATAGGTGACAGTACACTAAACACAGAAAGTGTGATAAGAGACTTAGGGACACAGGTGGACAGTGGTCTCACCTTCGATAACCACATCGCCACAACAGTCAGGAAATCCTTCTATGTGGCACACCTCATCACGAAGGGCTTTTCATCCAAAAAAAAGGAGGTCATTGTCCCACTATACTCATCCCTCATTAGACCCATTATAGAATACAACGACCCATTTGGTATGTACCTCTCAAGACATCTGCAACAACTGGAAAGGCCTCAGAAATACCTCACTAAAAGAATCACAGGCCTAAAGCAGATGCCCTACGCTGACCGCCTTAAAAAACTCCAGCTATACTCTGTCGCATATAGTCTACTCAGAGGCGATCTCTGCTTAACATACAAGGCCATGTCAAACCCAGAGCTGTTGGACATGCTACACTTAAAGAAATCCCAATCCCTCAGAGCTACACGCTCCAGGGATCTAAACCTTGTCATCACAATAAACAAAACATGCTGGAGGGATAGGTTCCTGACCCAGAGACTCCCCAGACTCTGGAATAGATTGCCCATACATGTCAAGCGGAGTGCCTCTTTGGACCTCTTCAAGAGGAACCTTGACGATTGGATGGGAGAAAGGAAATTCACCCCAGGGATCACGTCAGTCGCCCTGCTAGACAGGGGTCCAGGAAAGTAAATAATGTGGGAAGAAATAGCCTGGGAATTGTTATGGCTAGGCTTGAATAGGCCCTAGGGCTGATAGCCTAGTACCAACCTATGAACCTGTGTCCCAAGATCTCTTATCACACTTTCGGTGTTAAGTTTACTACTGCCTATGTGGTAGTTTA
The DNA here is from genome assembly GCF_019279795.1 of Protopterus annectens. NCBI lineage: Eukaryota > Metazoa > Chordata > Ceratodontiformes > Protopteridae > Protopterus > Protopterus annectens. Next base: position 2,289,049 of record NC_056744.1, on the reverse strand, counting down.
TAGGTGCAGAGTTTTTACCAAAGGGGATGACAGTGCACTTTTTGGCATTGAGCTTGAGGCCATGGCTTTGACACCAGGCATCTGTCTCAGTGAGGCCCTTTTGTCGTTAGAAGTTTTGATTATGGCTCCTAGTTTGCAGTCATCTGTGTTAGCCTGTACTTCAGAGAAGTAGATACCAAACAGGAGAGGACCCAGGATTTAACCCTGTGGTACTCCACTTGTCACTGGTCTGAAGTCAGATTTGGAGTCTGCTACTTTCACAGTGTGGGTTCTGTCAGTGAGCCAGTTGGCAACCCATCTTTTGTGACACAGGGATATATACCTAGTTTAGTGAGTTTATCTATAATTCCAGAGTGGGGGATGGTGCCGAAAGCCTTGGCAAGATCTTGATAGGCTGTATGAACCACCTTACCCTCGTCTAAGGCTTTGGTTACTGCTTCAAACAAGTCTGTCAGATTTAGGAGACATGATCTGCCTTTTACAAACCCGAACTGGGTGGGGTCCAGAGTTTGGAGATTACCAATGTCTTTGTTTTTAAGTTCCATGATGATTCGTTCCATGGCCTTGCAGACCATGCTCATCAGGCTAATGGGGCATTTGTTCCCGGGGTCCGTGGTGGCTCCCCCTTTGTGGAGTGGGATAACCGTCACTGTGTGCCATTCAGTGGGCACAAAGCCTGTGGTAAGGCTATGATTGAACATGGCACTTAGGCGGGGTGCCAGTTTGCTCCGTAGTTCATGTAGAACACAGCCTGGGATGTTGTCAGCAAACAATGCTACTACATAAAGAAAAAAAAAGGAATGGAACATTTTCTGTGGCTATCCATGCTTTCATATGCTCATGCATTTTGTGCCTTAACAGAACTGTTGTCACCCAGACCGAAATGAATGTTAAAAAAAAAAAAAATATAGCATGTTAAAAAATCAGCCCACCTGATGTTAAACATTCAAAGTACTGTTAAAGTAGCCTAAGCTATATGGATTATATTCTTTCCTAGGATATGGCCGCTTTGCAGCTTTCAAAGCGTTAGGGCATCTTCCACATGCTCAAACTGCTGTTGGCTGTAGCTGAACCATATTACATACAGATATGGTGCAAAAAGCTGTAGAGTTTTCTTACCACCAGTGTGCTCTGCTGCTTTCATGGAGCTGATGTTCAGCTGGTGATCCTTTCAAGGCTGGGCAGATATAGTAATTTCTGGTGAAAGTGTTACACTCCGTTTTTCAGTGGAACCTTTTTATTTTATACTAGGATGTGTTTTGTACTTGGATTGTTGTGTTCTTTTAAAGGATTTTTACTTGCGTTTTTGTGAGGAAAACTGTGTTAAAAATCTGTTTCTTAACTTTTTTCTGAAATTTTCTGTAAATAAATTGTGTGGGGAGAGGTGCAGGATTTGGTGCTTTTGGAGACTGTCATGGAAACTTTTGCCTCGGAGTCTTCATTTTTCTGTCAGAAGGTTTATCAACTTTCTCAGGCTCCTCTACCTGCTTGTGAGGTCTCCTTTCCAAGTTGAACAGGAAGCAATTGTCTGCCACCACAATTCTTACTTCCCCTATCTGCAAGTAGAAAAAAGTTGTTAATCTGTCTTTGGGTGTCTGGCTGGCTCTATCTTTGCCTCAACCACTGGTGGTGCGACTGCTGTGTCTAAAACTGGTTCCTCTGACTGACTACTTTTTGATCTAGATATTTCTGGTGTAGCTCCTTTGGAAGCCACCAAAGACTGGGGGATTGGCTTACCCTCTGTGGCTTTTGGGTTGCCCTCACCAGTCAAAGGAGGATCACTATTGTCAAGCTCAAGGAAAGGAGTGGATGAAGGCTTACCACTTAGCCAAAGTAAGTTGCCTAATTCCTGGGCAAGTGTTCCTGTCATGAGTCTTTTCTTTTCCAGGGGAGTCCCCCAGGAAGACAAAGCAGAAACTTAAAATGTTTCTTCTGTTTCCTTATCTAGGGACAAGCAAGACTTGCAAAGGGATTACTCATTGTTTTTAATGTGTTAAATTAGGTTCCTCACTGCATTCTAATAGAAAAAGAAACCATTTCCCACACACACTGACCATGATTTCCAGTCAGATGAGCAGGGAGGGAAGAAAGAGTATGATTTTACACTTAAAATCCTCAAGTTGAAGATTTTGATTGAGGAAAGTTTTTTTTTTTTTCAGATTTCTCCCCAGAAGAATTATCTTTCTGGCACTATTTTATTTTGGCGGTTACAGAATGAAATCCCTATCTTCCAGGAATAATTTCATTGGTTACAACTGGAGTTTCCTCAACCTGTAGCTGTGTTGTCTGTCTTTGATAATGATGGCTTTTATTATACCTGACAGTCTCCCACCCCAGGTGGTATGACAGATTGTATAAAGTACCTCAGGCACACATTCCTGTTCAATAACCCCAAATCGGGGCCTGTAGAGATATCTTTATCTAGGTCTTCTAATACGCAAAATATTGTGTACATCAGTCCCATTCCCTCTGATAAGGATGGGAAAACTTTTGACAGATGTAGGGAAGTTTATTTTTTTGCTGCCTTAACATTCAGAATTTTGAACTGCTGGGTTAAAATTTTTGCAGCTGTATTTGAGAATATGAGAAAGTTAATTCCTTTGGGTCTGCTTTTCAGGTAACCAAATACCTTTTGAAATGCTCTCATGATTTTGCTGATGCTATTTGTAGAGCTACTGCAACTGGTTTGAGAAAGTTTGCTTGGTTACATTCTAAAAAACTGCCAGTGTATATTAAAGTGGAGATTGAGTTCTCTGTTAGACAAAGATGTGTTACTTGGGCCCCCTGTTGCTGAGTTCTTTAATTGATAAGAGAGGGAAATGGTTTCAAAGGGTGAATCAGATTTTCCAACCCTCCTTTTCAAAGTTTAGTAAATCTTTCCTGTCTTTTAAGGATCCTTTTCCAGCAAACAGAGTAAGCAGTCTCAGCAAACCAGGTAACAAGAAAAGTTTCAAACAGCAGAGAGGCTCAAGGAAAGAAAAGGTTGAACCTCCCAGAATTACGCGGTCCAAAAATGCTGGAATGATAAGTTTCCTGTTGTATTCCTCCCTTCTTTCCTTCATGACGGTCCTTCAAACCATTCCATCAATCTAGGCCTAAATCTTCCAAAGAGGCTTTTCATTTTGTCAGATAGTGTGTTCTGAGACTTATCCAACAGGGGGACAGATGGCACTGGGAATCCCTTCCCACATCCTGCAAACCAGATGTGTCTGTTTCCTCCTATTTTAGAACAAGTGTTGGCTCTGGGATGATGGATATTGTGCCCTCAGCTCAGATGGGCAAAGGTTTTTATTGAAGGATTTTTCTGATACCAAAGAAAAAGTAAGCTTGGAGACCAGTCCTTGAATTATCCTTTATCAGTCTTTTGCCGTGATTCCAAAATTCAAAATGTTAACCTTCAAACGCTGTTACTTCTTATACTGTCTTGTAGCTTCATTGAAACAGTGGACAAAAAAAAAGCGCTTGCTGTCACATTCCAGTTGGCAAAGAATTCAGATTTTTTTTTTTTTTTTAATTCTGTGTTTGGCTCACATTATTAGTTTTGTCGTACCCTTTGGTCACTCCACTGCATCAATAGTATTTTCTAAAGCTGTCTAAACTGGTTGCTCACTACATGCTTAAAGCATTCACATCTTTCCATATTTGGATGATTGATTGTCTTATGTTTGCAGGAACCTCTGTAGTTGGTCCCTAGGAATAGACATTCTTCCACTGAACAAAGTAGAACAGTGCAAGGAATTCTTCTTGGACTTATTTAGACAATCTCGGACTTCTGACAGGATATTTCTCAGGATACTTGAATTTCATAGCTTCCATAAGTCTCATGATTCCCATAACCAGATTTCATATGAGAAGAATTCAGCAGAACTTCAGATCAGTCTGAACTTGGTATTGTTACCTCTTATCTTTTCAGATTTCAGTTCTGGGATTTGTCAGAAAGGAGTTACTTTAGTGGGTAGACCCATTATAGCAATAACCCACGCCTGGGTGTGGGTAATGCTAAATTTACCCACGGTTGGCGTGGTTTGGTCCCGAGGGCGAAGCCCGAGGGACCAAACAAAGCCAACGTGGGTAAATTTAGCATTACCCACACCCAGAAGTGGGTTATTGCTATTATACCATGACATTATTTAAGAAAAGAAACTATTACTTTTCTTAAATAATGGCATAGTATAATGCCTGTTTACTGCCCTTCCGCAGATGTCTTGGCATCCGCGGCAGTTCTGATGTACTGCGCGCGCGGTACATCAGAGTTGTGAGCAAAAGCAACGGAGAAAGCAAGATCTCCGTTGCTTTTCAATGTCTCGCTATGTTAAATGAGTTTAACATAGCGAGACAGTTTTAAAATAAACGGACATCTCCGTTGCTTATTTTAAAACTGTCTCGCTATGTTAAACTCATTTAACATAGCAAAAAAGCAACGGAGATCTTACTTTCTCCGTTGCTTTAAACACTGCTCGCTATGTTAAATGGGTTTAACATATGCGAGACAGCTAAAATAAGCAACAGAGATCTCCGTTGCTTATTTTAAAGCTGTCTCATATGTTAAACCCATTTAACATAGAGACAGTGTTAAAAAGTTATACTAATGGAAAAAGTCCGGCGACGGACCTTTTTCCATTAGTATAACTCGATTTACAACGGGCACGCTGGCCAATCAGCGTGCACGTTTTGGGGGGATCATGGTATAATATCTTTTAATCCATGTCTCCCCTTCTCCCTGTAGTCCCACTTCCAGTCTGTCACAGCAGATGTTTCAGACTTTGCTTGGGGAGCAGTTTCAAAAAGGGTTAATTGCTAAGTCCATGGAACTCCAAGGACATCCACAAGCACATAGATCATAAATATGAAGGAGATGTTGGCAGTTATCAGTGCTTTAAGAGCCTTAAATGATATATGATTCCCATAACCTCTGCAAGTTATTGTAGACAGCACCACAGTGATGTGATGCATAAATCACTAGGTTGTCACCAAATCATACCCCATTTGCAGATTTGCTAGGTTGTCAGGGAGGCAGCAGCCTAATTCAGTTTTACTCTTCAGGCCTCATACAATTCATCAGAACCTAGCCATGTAGCAAACAAGATGACCAGATCCACATGAATGAAAAATATACCGGAGGTATTCCAGGAATTTCATCTGTGGGAAACATCTCACATGGATATGTTTGTCTCCTGTTAAAGGATTCCTTGAAAGCAAGGTTGGAAGACAGATGTCTTCTCATTCCCAGGGAGCCGACTGTTAATGTATGCCCTTCCACTGATACCCAGAGCTCTTCAGAAGATCCAAAAGGACTTTCCAACGAATGTGGTGGTGACTTCCTTTTGGCCGAGGCAACAGTACACCCTTTTAAAACTGCTAAGGGCAGTTGTCAGAAGCTTTCCTACAGACTGGATTTAATCAAACAAGACAATGAGTTGTTTGGTCCACCCCAACATGAAAATCCTTCAGCTGGCTGCCTGGATGACTGAGTTTTTATACTTTTTTAGGCATCTTTTTTCTTCTTCTTCTGAGGACATGTAGCAGGTGTGAAAGGAGGAGAAGAAAATCTGCCTCAAGAAAATCATGCATGTGCAAATATTTCCACTGCAAAAAGGTGTACCCCAGTCGGGGTGGCTGTGGTGGTGCAGTGGTTAGGGTTGTCGCCTCACAACAAGCGGTTCTCTGGTTCCATTCTCAGCTGGGGTGCTTTCTGTGTGGAGTCTGCAAATCCTCCCTGCGATCGTATGGATTTCCTGTGGGTGCTTCGGTTTTCTCCCACACTGCAAAGACATGCAGTAGGTGGATTGAACAGTCTGAATTGAACGTAGGTGTTAAGTGCGTGTATGAGTGAGTAGTACAGATGAACTACCGCAGCAGGACTAGCCACCCAGCAGTGGAAAACTTGGCTCAAGATTGCTACTGTTGAAGTGAAGCCCTGACCCCATGTGCAAAAATGGGAAAAAAGGATGGATAGAATAAATAGTCTATGCCACTCTAAGAATGAGGACCCATTCAAGGCCCGTGCCTCTTGCTCTTTATTATTCGTGTGAGTTATTATCTGGCATGTCTTTTTTTTTTTTTTTTTTAACAAGGTTCATGTTTTGGCCATTTCTGCTTATTTGCCCTCAGATTCCCCCCCCCCCCCCCCCCCCAGTCTGATCTCAAGTCAAGCAGTTTTTGAAAGGGGTTTTATATATCGATCTACCTAGAAAACAGGAAGTTCCTTCTTGGGATTTTAATTTTGTGCTTGAGAAGTTGACACCTTGTATTTGAGCCAGCTCATCTGTCTGATTTAAGGTTCTTGGCATGGAAAACTATACTACTGATTTCTCGACATCTGTGTAAAGAGAATCTGGGTTACAAGCTCTTATGGTGAGTCCGCCTTGAGTCATTTTTTATAAAAACAGGGTTTCTTTTAGAGCTAATCCTTCCTTTATGCCTAAAGTGATTTCAGAATTTATTTTGACAGATTATTAATCTCCCTGTATTGTTTCCAGAGCCTAAAAACAAGAGAAAAATAATCCTTCATACTGTAGATGTCCACAGACGGCTCAGATACTACTTGAACAGAAATTAATCATTCAGGAAAGCAGTAAGCTGTTTGTCTCATTTGAGGGTAAGAAAAGGGACAACCAGTGTCAAACCAGACAATTTCCATTTGGTTCTCATGTTATTTCTTTCAGCTCTGCTGACTGTAACAAGTGTCTTCCATGGCGTCATCTATGGCTTTTTGGAATGGGTGGACTCCCATCATATTCTAGAGGCAGCAGCTTAGTTCTCTGTGCATACTTTTTAGAAAGCACTTAAAACTGAATTCCTTTTCCAAGTCCAGAACAGGCTTTGCGAAGGCCATTCTCCAGGGTCTCCTGGATGTTTGAATTCCTTCCCTCTCTGTATATGTTTATAAGGTATGGTTATCTGTCCATATAGCTTAGACTACTGCAAAAGTCATCCAGTAGAACATCTTGTGTTATGATAATTGTACTTGCACAACTATACATTCTTTGAGGTGCAAAAATGTAGACCATGGGATTGGGGTATCAGTTGAAATTTCATTGACCAATACTGCAGTTTTTGGAGTAGCGGAACAAGTGCAAAAAGAAAAGAATATATAGCAGGCCAAAGACTGATGCACGTCTGAATATTCCCCTTCTCTGTGGTACAGTGATCTTACAACATACATATGTAGCAGCAAAGGGGAAGATTTAGCGTGGCTTTAGCCCTCCTTGCAGAAATGCTTTATTGGAGTAAATGCAAATGTCTGAATTTGCTATTTACTTTAATGCAACTGCAATTTATTTTTCAGTGATTCAGGGTTTCAAGTTTCAGATTTCAAAGTTATGACAAAGAAGTGACCGGGGGTGGGAGGGTGGCGGGGGTGGACTCTCTGATGTACACACAAATGTGCCCAAAAAAAATGTATGGATAAATTAATAACTCTGGTTTGACTGCCAGGGTTTTGTAGCATTGCCTTTCTTGGGATGTGTGTGTCATAGTGAGCCTAACATAATCTGTAGCAATTTAAATCATTGATGGGTGGTGCAAGAAATTGGAGTGGATTTTTTTGTTGTTAGATTAGTACTCTTGCTAGTTACTATAATTTTTTTAAGTTAATTCGTACCTTTTTCTAGATATTAAAAATTGTTGTGTAATGGGAAGGATATTGAAAAATGAAGTAGCAGCAGAACCTCTTTACAGTATGCATCTAATATGGTTTAGATTTGCAATGATGTTTTTAGTGTTTCACTGTTGCAGTCATTACATTTGGGGGTAATCCGCTGGCAGGTTGCCCTCAGTCGGCCTGAATTCCAAAGTCTTGGGTCCTGCATCAGTTTCTGTCTCCTCTGCCATGAAGTCAGGTCGTCAGGGGTATAAAACAGGCAGCCGATGCCAGTTTCTTTAGTCTTTCTTGCCTCGCGGTGCCCGAAGCAGAAGCAGTTCGCAAGTGCCGGTCGGCCGACTCCTGAAATTTTCGAATTCGAGCTACAGAACCGAAGTCTTCACTAAAGCTAAGTATTCCGTTGGGGAAACTTTTTCTTGCTCAATACCGATGTCAGTAAAAGTTAATAATTGCATTACTTGTGGGAAGCAAATACCTCCTAAGGATTTCCATTTGTACTGTATTCCTTGCTTAGGCCCTGATCATAACTTGCCTAGCTTTCGGTTTTGTGCTACATTTTAACCAATGCACTATTAAGCGTCAGTATATCTTTGCTTCAAAATATTTTGGAAACCGATATAACTATCGCTGAAATGTCGTCCGATAGCAAACCGACTACCGGAGTTCACAAAAAACTCAAAGAAAAGGACAGAGACAGACCGTCGAGGTCCAAAACCGACGAAGCTTCTAAGCCGGTTCGCCGGTGCTCAGGTGCTTTTGCAGCCCCTGATAACCACTACTTTCGAGTCGCAGGCCTCTACCGAGACCCATGTGGAGTCCGGCACGCCGTGAGATTCTCAAAGTATTGTACCCGCAGATGTCTCCCCCTTGGATGGGTCCGGAGCTGCTGAGCAGGCACCGGCTTCTGAGGGTGTATTCAGGCCACAACATTTTTATATAAAACAGACACCAGCTTCTAAATCAAAGACAAAAGCAACTACTAAAGCTAAAAAACTGATGCATGAGCCATGTGCACAGGCCTCTATGCCCAAAAAGCAGATGATCAAAATGGCTGAAGACCTAATTACCTTGATCAGGGGTTCCCAACCCCCTCCTGATAAGAGGCCTAGGCAAGACACTGATTATGAATCTTAAGATCAGGTTTCTCTTTCTTCTGATTCCTCTTCTGATCAGGAATTATTTATATCACCCTATGAGGATTCTGATGCAGAGGAATCTATCCCATCTGCATCTCCTCCTGAAGATTATTCCTTTGGAGAAACCTTGCATACTTTGAGGGAGCATTTTCACTGGGAGAGTCAAGATTTCTCAGAATCAAAAAAGAGGCTTAAGAATTTCATTCTTCTCCCGCAGCATAGGCCTTTAGCCATACCTCCCATTTTAGACATTGTGGATGATGTGTTTTCGGAGTCAAGCTTGACTCCAGACTCCTTACCTCCGGCTCCTGGCAAACCAGGCAGATATTACAGGGTTCCTGACTCTCACAAATTTTTATTTAGAAACCCTGCTGCTGACCCTGAAACTTTCGCAGGCTCCAAAAGGTGTTAAGGCCTCAACAGCAAAAAATCCTAACCCCTCCGACAGAGATTCCAGGGCACTGTATAGGTGGGGAAAGAAGGTTTATACATCTGCAATCTTGGCAATTAGGGCCTTAAACTGCCAGTTTCATATGCTCAAGTATCAACAACATGTTATGAGATTACTGAAACAGAAAATGATGTTGATTTCTGAATGTGCAGAAAATAAAGAATTGCAGGAATTATTGCATGCAGCAGAACAAGTTGGAAAGCATACTTTGCAGTGTGGTTTTGATTCCTTTGAGGCCTCCTGCAGGGCCGCAGTTACTGGATCTGTGATTAGGAGGCATGCCTGGCTAAACCAGCAAAATTTGCCTGATCATGTTAAAGCTAAATTGCTGGATGCACCTTTACAGCATGATACTCTGTTTGGTATTAAGGCAGAAGAGGTGTTAAAGAAAATGGAAACAAAGCAAAGTCTATGCAGACTGTAAAAGATTTCTTACAAGTGCAGCCACCAAGATTCAGTAGATACTGGCCTACAAAAAATTGGTCCTTTCTTGTGTCTGACAGAGCTCAAAGGGGCAAATCCAGGCGCCCTAAAGGTTCTAGATACCAGTCACAGGATTCTTACAGGTCAAAGCAATAGGCTGCTTCTACCTCCAAATCTGGAGGAAATAAAGCGCAACCCTACTGTAAACGGTCTCAATGACTTACCTCTGCCATCACCAAGCACTTATCTTTTGGCAGCACCTTTAGGGGGAAAATTAGCACTTTATGCTCAAAATTGGCAGTTAATAACCCAGGACAAGTGGGTGTTAAACATAGTATCTCAGGGATACAGATTCCACTTCCACACTCTGTCAATTGCAAACGGTTGGCCAGATCTGCCAAAAAATCAATGGGCAGAGGCACAGAAACAAGTTATGTACCCCATGGATATGGGGGCTATTCAGCCAGTGCCAGAACAGGAAAAAGGACAAGGGTTTTATTCAAGACTGTTCTTGGTACCCAGAAAAGACAAGGCCTGGTGCCCGATACTGGATTTATCAATTTTGAACACATTCCTGGACATTTCAAAATGCTAACTTGGCAGCAGCTTCTGCCCATGCTGGGCAAGAACGCTTGGCTGGTGACATTAGACTTAAGAGGCATACCTGCATATCCCAATAAGGGAATCATGCAGAAGATACCTCCTTTTCAAGGCTGGCTTTATGCATTACCAATTCTCTGCACTGCCCTTTGGCTTATCTACTGCGCCCAGGGTCTTTACAAAGTGCCTGGCACCAGTAATTGCATTTTGCAGACAAAGAAGTATACAAATCTATCCTTACTTGGACGACTGTCTCATTCAAGCAGAGAACAAGGACGTTCTTCTTCAGCATCTGGCGTTTGTGAAAAAGCTTCTAACATGCCCCAGGTACACAATAAACGAAAATAAATCACAGCTGGTACTCTCTCAAAAGATAACATTCCTGGGTGCTAGCTTGAATACAACTGCCCAGATGGCTTTCCTCACGCCAGACAAACAAAGGCAACTGACTGTTTACTTCAAACAGATGGCAAAAAAACCCCAGTTATCTACAAGACAAACTCTGCAGGCTTTGGGGTTCATGGCATCCTGCATTCTACTGATTCCATATGCAAGACTGCATATGAGGAAACTACAGTGGTACCTAAAAAGTTTGTGGCATCAACATTGTCACAGTCTGGAAACAATGATTCCTCTCATTCCCTGCCTACAACAGGAGTTTCTTTGGTGGGCAAAGGCATGTCACCAAAACATGGGACGTGCTTTCACTCTACCCCCTGCCAGCCAAACCTTAACAACAGATTCATCAGACTATGCATGGGGGGCCCACCTGGCGGGAAGATGCATTCAGGGAATATGGACCCCAAAACAAATGCATCTGCATATCAACCAAAAAGAGATGTTAGCTGTTCAAAATGCCCTGACAGCCTTCAAGGACTTACTTCATCCAGGACAACTACTGATAAAGACGGACAACACCACGGTTATGTGGTACATAAACAAGCAGGGGGGCACACACTCATACCCTCCTTGCAGACTAGCCATGACACTGTGGGACACAGCTTTGACTTGTCAAGTACATCTTCAAGATCAATTCCTGCCAGGAAAGCAAAATGCTCTGGCAAACGACTTAAGCAGAAACCTTATGGACCCTCATGAGTGGAAACTGGATCCACAAGTCTTAAGCATAACAAAGAAATGGGAGAGCACGGACATAGACCTATTTTCCTCTCCTCGGAATTATCAACTGGACAAATTCTGCACAAGGACTTATCACAGACAAGCATGGAAAGTGGATGCCATATCCTTCCGTTGGAAAAACGTATCAGTTTATGCCTTTCCTCCTCTGCCTCTTCTTCCCAAGGTCCTACTAAAAGTCAGATAAGAAAAAACAAAGATGATACTAATTGCCCTGGACTGGCCTCGCCAGTAATGGTACCCAATCCTAAGGAATATGTCTCAATTCCCAGCTTGGTACTTCTCTCAAATACCTCACTTACTGTCTCAGCAAAACAATCAGATCCTGCACAATCTGCTCCAAGCACTGAACCTGGCAGCATGGCTGATCATGTAGTTATTCAAACACCTGTTAGTAAAGCTGTGATAGATGTCATTTTGGAAGCCAGAAGGCCTAGTACTAGAACATCTTATGCTGATAAATGGAAGAGATTGTGCTTGGAACCAAGCACAAGGAACTGACACAGCAGAGCCAAATATTCCTCAGATTTTACAGTACTTGACTGAGATGCTTGACACAAAGGCCTATCTTTTTCATCAATAAAAATCCATGCCTCTGCCATCTTGGCTCATAACACAGAGCCACCAATCTTTTCTCATCCTTTGCTAAAGCAGCATCTTAGAGGGGCCAAAAATGTAAGGCCTCCCAGAAGATCACCAATTCCTGCATGGGATCTCAATTATGTGTTGGAAAAGGTCACTCTGCCTCCATTTGAACCAGCTGCTACTGCAGACCTAAAATTCTTATCATGGAAAACAGCTTTGCTCTTGGCAATTACTTCAGCAAGAAGGGTCTCAGAGCTCCAGGCACTCATGGCTGTGGAGCCTTTTATCATATTTTACCCAGACAAGGGTGTCCCTCAGGACCAATCCTTCATTTATGCCCAAGGTGGTTTCCAGTGTGGCTCTTAACCAAACTATTCATCTGCCAACTTTTTTATCCAAATCTGCAGAACAAGGGGGAGCGGATTCTGCATTCCTTGGACGTACACAGACAACTAAGATTCTACTTGAGCAGGACTAAAGGTCTAAGAAAAACTGAGCAGTTACTAGTGACATTTGCTGCAGGATCAGAGGGAAAGGCTATTTCAAAGTGGATAAGCCACTGCATTCGTTTCTGCTACTTGCACCATGGCAAACCGGTGCCCAAGGGCATTAGGTCTCATTCCACCAGGGCTGCAGCTACATCAGCAGCTTTTCTCAGAGGGGTACTAACCAAAGACATTCTAGAGGCTGCTACTTGGAGTTCTGTTCACACTTTTACAAAGCATTATCATTTGCCTGTCTACTCTAAGTCCAGGGCAGGCTTTGCCACTGTAGTTCTGCAGGGCCTTATAGCCGCCCCTAATGCAGTTTAACTCCAGCCTGCCATCCATAACTTTGGGATTCTACCCAAATGTAATGACTGCAACAGTGAAACGCGAAGAACATAGTACAGTTGTGTACACTTACCATAAAAGTAGATGTTCGAGTGTATTCACTGTTGTAGTCCAGGTTACCTGCCCGCCATCCCACCTTTCATTCTGGAGTTTATCTTTCCTTCTCTGTCTTCTGCAACCTATGTGGTGTATTTGCTTGTAGATGAAGGTAAAGTTTTATTGTTGCATGTATATATAGCTTATATATATTTTTGCTACCCATTTGGGGGGCACCTGACATCTGGGGCAAGAAAAACTAAAGAAAATGGCTTCAGCTTTCTGTTTTATACCCCCTGACGACCTGATGTCATAGAAGAGGAGACAGCAACTGACACAGGACCCAAGACTTTGGAATTCAGGCCGACTGAGGGCAACCTGCCAGCAGATTACCCCAAATGTAATGACTGCAACAGTGAATACACTCGAACATCTACATTTATGTTAAGTGTACACAACTGTACTTTATGCAGTGACTTGCAGCTGTATTGTAGAGACATGTACTATTGTTGAGGCTTAAAATAAATGTATAGTTTTGTCCGTTTCATTTAATGTGTTAACTTCATTGCACATTCCCTAGTTGTTTGCATGGTTTTATTGCGTTAAGTATGCATAGTCTATGAAAACAGCTGTGGAAGAGGAAGTAAAGTGGAAGCAGTAATTCAGCAATGTGTTTTTAAGACAGTTTAATAAAGTTTCTTCTGAGAGCTTATCTAAAACACTAAATTGATTTGCTTTTCAACTTGTTAGTGAAAAAGAAACTGTTAAAATTTAGCCTGTGTCTTGGGCTAGGGCATAATCAGTCTATTAGTGCTTTGCTGATATTTATCTGTAGCTGTACACTGTAAGCAGACATGACAGCTCTTGCATTTGTGCTAAGTGCCTATGTTGGCCTTTCTCATCTTGGCTTCTGTCTTATAATAGGCAGACAGTTCTGCTGATTTTACTCAATAAGATCATCTTTTTTTTTTTTCTTTTTTTTTTGAAGTAACAGATTACATGGGTACATTACAGTAAGCTGCTAAAATACCCTGCAGGTACAAAGACAGGCATAGAAGAGCAGGGAAACCATCGTGTACTGTCCACTTGTCTAGTGGAAAGCAGTTTTTAGTACTTAATAAATAAGCACTTATCCAGGCATGTCTAAGGGTCAGCTCCCAGTGATTTCTCCTGTCTACCTGATGAATCTGGGCATCTTGGGGCAATGCAGCAATTGCCTCATGTACACAAACAGCCCTCTCCTCCTACCACCCAACACTACAATCTGTGAGAGATGCACTTATATAGCCAAACTGGAAGCAAAGCTCTCTTCACCCAAGACTCGACTAGACAGTCAAGAGGAGAAGGTAAACACTTGCACCACACCACACTCATCACATAGTCCCTCAAAACCTACACCACTAAAACACACACATAGAAACACAAAATACACACCTACATTCGCGGAGGCTCTCAATAAAAACCTGCCCAAGCATCAGGGACATCCAAAGCATAAACGCAAGCAAACTCCACCCCCCAACACAACCCAAATGACACAGCCCACAAACTCAGTGTGCCACTCAACAACAGCCCATAAGGCGTAACAACGTACCCAACACTCTAGTCATAGGTGACTCTCTATAGTCAGGCACACTGATATTTCAGTCACTAGACTAAACAAGGAGAAAGTTACTGTCAGCTGCCTGTCAGGTGCCAGGATCCGCCACACAACGCATGCATTCAGGTCACTCCACAATAAGTACAAATATGACAATGTCATTGTCCATGTTGGTGTGAAATGACCTGAGACGTACCTCTCTGGACTACATGAAAAGAGACATGGAGGAGCTCTCCGATCTTGTATCCCAGGCAGGTATGACCCTAACCCTGAGTAACATCCTGCCATCACCCAGAATGATACCACAGTACAAGGACAAAATGATTGACTTCAACAGTTGGCTAAGCTTCTGGTGTCATTCTAAAGGGATCCAGTATTTGTCTGCCTGGGACGACATGATCGACAGTCCATGATGCTTTGCTAGAGATGGCCTGCACCTGTCGCCCTTAAGATTCCGGATACTGGCTAAGGCTCTTGCCACCCCTATAGTGCCTTTTTTAGACCAGGTTCAAATGACAAATTCACCACCTAAACAGGTACAAGCAAGCAAAATCTGAGGGTAATGCTACACAATGCTAGAAGTCTAAACCTCAAAATGCACTCACTCGAGGCACTCCTTAAAATGGAGAACATTGACATCTGTGCAGTGACAGACACCTGGTTCAAAGCTCCAGAGAGCACCCCTGCATTACCAGGCTTCAATTCATACCACACCTTTCGGCCACCTAACCCAGAAAGAAGCACTAAAGGTGGAGGCGTGTCCATATTCATTAAGGATATCCACACCTCCAGGCTAGTTGCACAGCATAATGCATCCGAGATTATCCAAGTGCAACTAACTCTGGGAAAGACCGCAATCCAAATTGTAGCTTGCTACAGACACCCCACCATGCCCCAGGATTCACACTCCTCATTTCTTGATACATTGGAAAGTATTAGGGTACAACCCAACACTCTAATAATGGGTGATTTCAACTACCCCACCATTAACTGGGAAAACTACTCGTACCAACTCTTTTGCTCAACGTTTTCTAGAATTCCTAAATTCCAATGCTTTGGATCAGCTTATTCACACCCCCACCAGGGGCAGCAATATCCTAGACCTGGTCATTACCAACATGGGAAACCGGTGTTCCACACCAGAGGTCAATTCCTCGTTGGTCAGATCCGACCACAAGCTAATCAGCCTAGACATCCACATCCCACCCCCAGCCCCAATTAGGGAAACCATCGTAAAAAACTTCTCAAAAACTAACTTCACACTTTTTAAGACAGAAGTGGCAAACTTCATGACACCCATGCAGACGGACAATAGAGGTATGACTGCCGAATCCTACACAAATGCACTTTATAAGCACGAGTGCATGGATCATGCTATCCCTAATAGAACCAAGATGTTATCCTCCAAAAAAAAAAAAAAAGAAGCCAATCTGGTGGTCCTCTGCCATAAACAAACTCTACAACAGAAGAAAGAAACTGTTGCAAAAAAAGAGTAAAATCCCATGACTGGAGGAACTCCCTGGTCAACCTCAGTAAGAAGCTGAGATCCCTCATAAAATCCTTCAAAGCTAGTTACGAAAACAAAATTGTCACTGACTCTAAAGACAAACACAAAGCATTCTATAGCCATGTCAAGAATCTAAATGGGAACACTCAAATCTGCTCTGAGTTGCAGCATAATGGCACGAAATATACAGAACTAACTGATATTGCCAACATCCTAGCAGATAGATTCAGTGCTAACTTTACCCCCCTCTCACCCCCTAGAGGGCCCATCTCTATACCGGAAGAATGCAAAGTTCGTATAATCACGGCTGCACGGGTAAAAAAACACACTCTCCAAAGCCAAGAACACAGCATCCATGGGACCTGACAATATCCCAGGCTGCGTTCTACAAGAACTACAGAATGAACTGGCACCCTGCCTAAGTACCATGTTCAATCATAGCCTCACCTCAGGCTTTGTACCCACTGAATGGCGCACCGCGATAGTTATCCCACTCCACAAGGGGGAGCCACGACGGACCCCGGGAACTAATGCCCCATTAGCCTGACGATCCTGGTCTGCAAGGCCATGGAACGTATCATCGTGGAACTCATAAACAAAGACATTGGTAATCTCCAAACTCTGGACCCTACTCAGTTTGGATTTGTAAAAGGCAGATCATGTCTCCTAAACCTGATTGACTTCTTTGAAGCAGTCACCAAAGCCATAGATGAGGGTAAAATAGTTCACACAGCTTATCTAGATCTTGCCAAGGCTTTCGACACCATCCCCCACTCTGAAATTATAGATAAGCTCACTAAACTAGGTATAAATCCCTATGTCACAAGATGGGTTGTCAACTGGCTCACAGACAGAACCCACACTGTGAAAGTAGCGGTTTCCAAATCCGACATCAGACCAGTGACAAGTGGAGTACCACAGGGTTCAGTCCTGGGTCCTCTCCTGTTTGGTATCTACTTCTCTGAAGTGCAGGCCAACACAGAAGGTCTTTGGCTAACAAAGTTTGCAGATGACTGCAAACTAGGAGCCATAATCGAAACTCCTAATGATGTGGACAAACTACAAGGGCCTCACTGAGACAGATATCTGGTGTCAAAGCCATGGCCTGAAGCTCAATGCCAAAAAGTGTATTGTCATCCCCTTTGGTAAAAACTCTGTACCCATGAACTACCACATAGCTGGTAGTCTACTTAATGCTGAAAATGTGATGAGACCTTGGGACACAGGTGGACAGTAGTCTCTCCTTTGATAATCACATCGCCACAGTGGTCAGGAAATCCTTCTACGTGGCTCATCTCATCACAAAAGGATTCTCATCCAGAAAAAAAGAGGTCATTGTTCACCTCTACTCATCACTCATTAGACCCATTATAGAGTACATTTCCCCTTTTGGTATGTACCTCACAAGACATCTACAACAACTGGAAAGACCACAGAAGTACCTCACAAAGAGGATTACTGGCCTCAAACGGATGCCCTATGCAGACCGTCTCAAAAAACTACAGCTTTACTCCATCGCATATCGCCTACTCAGGGGTGATCTCTGCCTAACATACAAAGCTATGTCAAACCCAGAGCTGTTGGACATGCTCCACTTAAAGAAATCCCAATCCCTCCGACCTACACGCTCTAGGGACCTTAACCTTGTCACCACAATAAACAGAACATGCTGGAGGGGATAGATTCCTGTCCCAGAGACTTCCCATACTCTGGAACAGACTACCTATCTATGTCAAACAGAGCTCCTCATTAGCACTCTTCAAGAAAAATCTTGATGATTGGATGGGAAATGGGAAATTCACCCCGGGGATCACTTCTGTGGCTCTGCTAGACAGGGACACAGGAAAATAATTTTCTTGGGTGGCAAAAGCCAGGGTACATTTTTTGGCTAGGCTTGTGTGGGCCCTAGGGCCGATAGCCTAGTACCTACTTATGAACCTATAAATCTCAAAATTAATACTGCTAATTTACTTTATGAATTGCAGACTTGATTGACCTAGTTGTCCTAGAACGTGATTATTATTTATTTCGGCTGCTTTCATCTATGTGACCTCCCCCTGACAGCATCAGATGATTAAAGCTTTGCCTGTTTGAAAGCGGTAGCTCATTAGATGCTCCTATTACTTTGACATATTTGTTGTAGGGGGATATTGGTATGTACTGCTAGTGCATCATTCTTTTGGACCTATGGAGGTATTTTTCTTCTAGTAATATCACTGTCCATCACTGTCCATACTTTTTCAGAGGCACCCATGTAATACCTGCCTGCATACTTTAACCGCTTCCTATCATTTTATTAACTGTACTTTCTGAAATACAACACACATATATTTGATACTAGTGGAGGTCATGCACTCAGACGTCCATAATGTCTCCTCGGATACTGCTGTCATTAAGATTTTGTGTGGCTGCAGTGTTACATACAGTGGATATAAAAAGTGTACATACCCCTGTTAAAATGCCAGGTTTTTCTGATATAATAAAATGAGACCACAATAAATCATTTCAAAACTTTTCCCACCTTTAATGTGACCTATAACCTGTACAATTCAATTGAAAATCAAATCTGTTAGGGAAAAATATAAAAAATAAAAAACCTACAATAAGCTGGTTGCATAAGTGTGCACACCCTTAAACTAATACTTTGTTGAAGTACCTTTTAATTTAATTACATCATTCATCCTTCATAGGTAGGAGTCCATCAGCATGGCATATCTTGACTTGGCAATATTTGCCCACACTTCTTGAAAAAGTGCTCCAAATCTGTGATTGCAAGGGCATCTCTTGTGCACAGCCCTCTTCAGGTAACCCACAGATGTTCTATTGGATTTAGGTTTGGGCTCTGGCTGGGCCATTCTAAAACTAATTTTCTTCTGGTGAAGCCATTCTTTTGTTGATCTGGATGTATGTTTGGGGTCATTGTCGTGTTGAAAGGTGAAATTCCTCTTCATCTTCAGCTTTCTAGCAGATGCCTGAAGGTTTTGGGCCAAACGTGACTGGTATTTGGAACTGTTCATAATTCCCTCCACCTTGACTAAAGCCCCAGTTCCAGCTAAAGAAAAGCAACCCCAAAGCATGATACTGACACCACCATGCTTCACTGTGGGGATGGTGTTCTTTTGGTGATGGGAAGTGTTGTTTTTGCGCCAAACGTACCTTTTGGAATTGTGGCCAAAAAGTTCAACCTTGGTCTCCTCAGAACAGAACACATTTTCCCACATGCTTTTGGGAAACGTGATGTATTGTTTTGCAAAATTTAGCCAGGCCTGGATGTTGTTCTGTGTAAGAAAAGGCTTCCGTCTTGCAACCCTACCCCATAGCCCAGACATATGGAGAATAATACGGGAGATAGTTGTCACTGTAGTACACAACCAGTACTTGCCAGAAATTCCTGCAGTTCCTTCAGTGTTGCTGTAGGTCTCTTGGCAGCCTCCCTGACCAGTTTTCGTCTGTGGTCTTTTCATCAATTTTGGAGGGACGTCCATTTCTTTGCAATATCTCTGTTTTTCCATGTTTTCTCCACTTTTTGATGACTTCACTGTGTTCCATGGTATAGCCAATGCTGTGTAATTTTTTTGTACCCTTCTCCTGACTGGTACCTTTCAGCAATGAGATTCCTTTGATGGTTTTGTAAGCTCTCTGCAAACCTTGGCTTTTGCTGTAGCAGGCAACTGAGTAAATGTCAGGAAGCTCCTACTAGGACAGCTGAACTTTATTTGGGGTTAGTCAGAGTTTCTCTAATTGATGGCAGGTGTGTACCGAAGACTGAATGTTGTAATTAAATCAAAAGGTGCTTCAACAAAGTATAGTTTAAGGGTGTGCCCACTTATGCAGCCAACTTATTGTATGCTTTTTATTTTTTATATTTTTCCCCTTAACAGATTTGTTTGTTTTTCAATTGAGTTGTACAGGTTATAGGTCAAATTAAAGGTTGGAAAAGTTTTGAAATAATTTATTGTGGTCTTTTTTTTATATCACAAAAACCTGGCATTTTAACAGGGGTGTGTACAGTTTTTATATTCACTGTATGTATTTTGTCCTACACTGTACAACCGTTCTGTTCAGCCAGTGAGTGGCAGGATATGTGAGCCTCAGTTTTCTGTACTCTGAATGCTGCTGTTTTTCTGTGTATTTTTTCACTTCTCTTGTAGTAAGTAACTGATGTTCCTAGATGAATTTGGATCTTACTTTCTCTACTCTCACATCAACTGTTGCTTGTAGATTAACTTGAATTTTTTTAAGCATTTCCTGCAGTGGATAGAATCAATGGATGTGTGTCAGCTCAGGGCATCTGTCCTGATTTCAGATTTGCAACAATAAGTATCGATCATGTATGTATGCCCTCAACAGTTATTACTGTAAGTTTATTTTGCCTGTGACTTGACTGATATCCAGCAGTGTTCCTCTTGCATTGGATCCTACCCAGCCTTGACTACATATCTCACATTGTTTTCTTCTTTACCTCCCCCACCCACACACCCACTTGATCAGGCAGACATCATTCTGCATGGATGTCTGATGCCTGTGGTATGAGGGGCATCTGTCTGTGACATTTTGTTTCCTTCATGATGCAGTTCAAGAAAGGAAGCTGCATAATTTGGACTGGCTTACAGAGTACAGATAAATGTCCTGTTAGAAACTCTGTTGGCTTTGCGTATTTATTGTGTAGTAGCTATAGGATACCATTTGTAACTGCTGTTTGGTGTAGCTTGCTAGTTGTTGCACATTAGCTTAGATGTCAGTATCTAAAGTGACAATGCATTTCTTGTAACAAATTCCACAGCAAGGATTTCATAGTCAATGTTTTGGTATAGAGCATTGTATCGCTTGTTGTCCCAACTGTGCAAGTTCAGTCAGAAGACCATCAAGTAGAGTGCAGCAAATCCTCAAAACTACTTAAATCAGAAAAGGATGCTTTCCCTCTTTAGGTACACTGATACCTGCTAGATATTTTATTGCCCCACCCAAAATAAACAGAGAAACCCTCATGTAAGAAAAGATGTGGGGAAGGTTGACAGCCTATTGATAATCCACAGGCCTCCTACGCAGGATATTGGTCTGCAAGAGGCTTTCACAATCCTTGTCCCAGATACTTACTTGTTCTGAGGCCTTTAGCTGGGCTCTTGGAGGCTATGTTATTGAAAGGAAGTGCATCCTACTGTGACAAAGTCCAGCAGATGTTAGTCTGGCTAAATGTCTCTCTCCGGGCATCAGATTCTGACACCTGTATCCTGATAACCAAGGATGAGGGTGGTGTACCTGCATTGCTTATGTCTGCATTTCCCTTATTGTTTGTTGACACCAACCTGTGACTGTAAACTTAGAAGGTGGCCACCACCACCACCTCTAGGAGCAGGCTCAGAATGCCCACACTTTGCATGTCTGCCCTACTGCCTCAACCCGATCTGAGTAGGACCCACCACCCAGGCCCGAAACTGGTGCAGAATGTCATGTTTTTCTTAGGAATCTGCAGCCTCTCACAGATTAAAAGTCAATGTTGAGAGTCTCTAGTCAAAAACGGAAGAGAGCGAGACATGCTTCCCTTGACAGATCTGATCGACTTAGACATACAACCGGCTTATGCTGACCAGATGTCCTTCCTATCTCACTGACATACCTGACTCTGAGGACACCTTATTCTGTGCTTCATTTGGAAGCATCAGTGGAATGCAGGATTTAAAGTAGGAAGCACTGGACTACTCAGACACTTATAAGAGATGAATTTCCAGGATCATCAGAGCCTAAACTTGTAACTATTCCTTCAGTAAGTGTAGCCTTAGAGGGTGCATTTGTAAGTGCATCTATGGAGCCAGATTCCTAACCATCTGCTCCCAGGTTGCCTAACCGTTTCTGTAGGGTCATGGGTGCCTTTATTTGTACAAGAGTCCAGTTGCTGATCTAGCTTTAGTGTCTGTGGATAGCAGGGGCTTTTCTGAGGTTCCAGCTGAAATTCCCATCCCCAATGAGGGTAAAAGCAGAGTACTTATGCAGAGACATGCATAACTGAAGAAACAGCCTTGCTAGAGTATGAAAAGATTTAGCTACTTAATGCTGTACTAGATAAAACCGCTGTTTCACCCCCCACAAAAAAAAAAAAAAAAATCACTGCATACAGTAGGAATTACCCAAGTAAAAGCTAGCCTTTGTAGTACTGACAGGATAAAGGAAAGCATCTGAAGGGTAAGAAAGGTAATTTTAGGAGAAAATAGTGAGCTGACCAAAAAGGAAGCTGGGGGTCCTTCAGGGCTGAGTCCCTTTCAAGTAAACAGCTATGACTTGATGGATCTCTTCCCTTCCTGTCTATCTCACATGGCACCCCAGCCCAACATCATACCTATATACTCAGTCTCTTCACAAAAAGTAAGGGATCATGTGGGACTGTTGCTGAAAAAGTAGGCAACAAAAAAGGTGGTGGGCCAACCTAATTCTTAGACAGGAATACAGTCTTTAGTTCATAAAACAGCCCATGTTCCCCAGCATTCCTTTGCCATCCAGAGAACGAGTGCATTTTTAACTCTGTATTGCTAAAGCTTTTACATCTTGGGGCTGTAGAAAGGAAGTTCCAGAACAGGAGCAATGTCCATGGTTCTAGGGCCCATTTTAGTCCTAGCAACTTAAGGCAAAACAAAAAGTCTGCAAGTGCCATTGTTCAAAACACTAACATAGTATGCCCTCCTTTATGTCTTCTGTTCTGTCTGGAGTTTATGGTTACTATACATCTCAGTGTTGCCTGCCCCTACATGACCATAATCTGGACACACAAGGCAGTACATGCATTTCCAACTTGGGAGTGCTTGGTACAAATTTATTTTCCCCTTTGTCCTTTGCTTTATCTACTGTACCCAGGATATTTACAAAATACGCCCCACTAGGAGCTACAATTGCAGGACTTGACATTATTCACATCTTCCATTACACTGACAGTTGCCTTATTTAGGCCCTCACCTATGCCCTACAGTTCATCCTGGCCTGCTTCCCATCTGTGATCCTCTCTATCTGTTGAACTCACAAAAGACTATGCCAGCAGATGCAATTCTTAGGATCCATTTTGCACACCACTAGTTAAAGGGCATTCCTCCCTTCAGAGAAAGTGCTGTTTATGACCATATTTTTAATTCTATATAAAATTAGAATCCTATTATATTTAAGCAATGCCTCAAGACCCCAGGTTGTATGGCATCTGCAATCCTAATGGCCACCATGGCAGAATCTTTCAGTGAGAACTCCAGTCATACCTTGAGAACAGATGGTGCCAATGTGTCCAATCCCCGTAGTGTTCAAAACCTCTGTTACCTTAGATCAGGGGTGTCCAACCTTTTCAGTTGCAAGGGCCGCATTGAGTCAACAGAAATGGTCTGGGGGCAAACGGCAAGTGAGGACCAAAAAAAAAAAAGTCTCAGGTTTATGCGGACTAATGTGGCTGTATTATAGGTGAACAATTCAATAGATGGCATTGAATATAAGCATAAAAGCTACAAAAGGCAAAACCCAAAAAGTGTCCGAAGAGCCTGACTCAATTTCTTAAGACTGTTTACCTGTACACTTCAACTTTGAAGAAAAGGTGTCATGGCTTGCTGCTGACTTCACAAATGAGTTTCTGCCTAGCATCACTGATGTGGGAGATAAGCAGGTAGGTGGTAACAGGGTGCACACACTGACCATGAAACTGGTTTGCAGCTAAATGCCACTCTATGGAAAGGACTGCAGCAGTAATCAAGCCTCATGTTATACATTTGGAGGAGTATGCCTCGCTTTTAAGCGGGCCCCATCCCAGCCATCTGTTTATGCAACTTTCAAGTTTTTTGTAGGTGTTGTAATTGTATTTTCTGTTGGTAGACAGTGAAGACCTTCACCACCAGTCCAAAATACTGCACAGGAAGCACTGGCTGATGTAGTATACCAGAAAATAAATCATGTACATGACACCTCAATGTATAAGGTCTGTCCACCCCTCAACTCAGTACATTGCTTAAATCAGAGCCCCAGTGGCATATTTTGTGACCTATTAAATACAGTGCCATCAATATGTGTGTCAATGATTTCACAGAGGTTACCAGTTCTATAGCTATATAAAAATGTATGCTAGTAGTATGACAGCATAAGATCACAGTTAATACCAGCACTTACCCGAACCATGAATTCAAGTTTATAAAAAACTTCAGACCCAGTGACAAATCTTTGGATGAGTTACTCATCTAAAAACTAAACACTTCAGGACTCTCAGCATTATCACAGTGCTATTACTTACTACTACAGGGTGCATAATACTTTTCTTCAGTCCATTTCAAAGCAACTCTTAATTCCTTGCTCATACCAAGAATCTAATTTCTGAAAGTGATGGATACAATGTTTGTTCTTAGATATTTTCTATCATTGGAATATGCACAAGTATGAGACCAGTGCCTCTTTGCACAACATTGTCATTTAATTTCACTCAGATATGTCAAACACTATTTCTTGGAAAGATATTACTCATTATGCCTAGCCAGTGCATCATGGTTTACCCTTGAATGAAAGCACCCATACAGAAAGTGTTCATTTCTAACAACACTGATGTGTGCAAACTAAAAAGCACAGCATGTTTTCCCTGTTCTAGCTTCTTATTTAAGCAATCTGTCCATGGCTGTTACTATAGCACTCTAGGGAACAGAACCCACCCATTAGCATGAATAACAATTGTATCCCAACTTAAATGTGTTAGCAAAAAGTTTTTCCAAGGCTCAACCTTCGGTCCCTTGTGAAACATTTATGCAAAGCCATTGTGGTAACACTGTAGTAATGCTAATTTAATACACAGATAAACTGGTTACTTTTAATACACAGATAAACCGGTTACTTAACAGCTAGGCAAATTCTTCAAAGTCCAGCAAACAACTTTCACTTCTCTGAAGGTGCAGTAAATTAACTTATTTCTAAATGACTAATGATTCATACGCTTTTTTCCATTAACACCTCTGTTTGCAATACTGTTACAGTAGCCCTAACACGTACATACAGAAACAGGCATAAAGAAGCCTTTGTTTGAAGCCTGTGCGAGTGTACTCTGACGACGCAAGTGCCCCTTTTCAGAGGGGACCCAGAAGCACTGCATGGTTAAGCTATATATTGCTTTCAAGTAGAAATGGAGGGTGGAGGATCAAACAAGGACAACAGAATGACACTTATTAACAGCTCGTAACTAAACTCCCAGCCTATGCAGTAGTACACTACATTACAACATCTTTAATTCAGACATATTTTGTCTTGCACTTAAAATTCAGCACTGTCCTTTAAAAAACAACAGAATGCACGTTTTATAGAAACAGATGAAGAACTTAGTACATAAATACGAACATTCCTAGAGTGCAACAGAAAGTACAGCGCAGTTTCCATTTTGCTTCAAAAACAGTAAACAAATGTTTTCTCAGAACACTTTTGGGGTTAAGGTTTTGTTTTGCATGATGTTTTAACTCTGTACCACGCATCATTTCCTCAATACAAAAAATTGTTGAAACTGCTGACAGGAAATAATTCCCCAAGTGCAGCACAGACTTTTTTTTATTTTTTTTTACACGTGTGGGTTGCACACAAGAGGCTCTCAGTCAATTTATTATACATTAGGGAGCAGACACAGTGTCAAAATACTTAACTTACCTTACTATGTTGTAGTGTAGTCGGTGTGTACACAACAAAATAATAAATCCTCTCTCCACGATCTCGCTTCAGCTTTTCTTAATCCAGTAATGTAAAAAACGCCCGAACGGTGTTTTCGCGCATGCGCATACCATCAGAAAGACGCTGGTATGAAAAAAACGTAAAAAAAAGAAAGTTGGCGCATGCGCAGAACAGCAAAAGTACGCGGACGTGTAAACATACGGAAAAAAAGTTAAATTACAATTAAATTTAAATTTAAGGGTCGCGGGCCGCATGGAAGAGCTCTGAGGGCCGCGGGTTGGACACTCCTGCCTTAGATCAATAAATAACTCTTACATTGAATTTAACAAGTGAATCTCAGTGAAATGATCTGTTTCAAATAAGGCTCAGACATCTAGACACTGGTTAGAGGTTCCACAGCTGTAGTTTAGAGGCTCATTCAGGGTAGCAAACAATTCAGAGGACCAGGAACAAAATTGACAGGAAAGCACACATTAACATTAGAGATGATAGCACACGTTTATGGCTACAAATACACCTAACAGGTATGGCAACCAGAGACACTGGGTATCCCCCCAAACACAATAGTCAGGTGTTGCATCAACAAACTGGGAGAAGCCCACTATTACTTTTTTTGCAGACTGGCCATGCAAGCTTGATATCGTGTCCATGAGGCTGCTTGATAGGTCATTTTACATACCATTCTGTGATAATCTTCTGGCAGACCATTTGAGCAGAACAAAATACTGTCATGAATGAATGCTGAACAGGGACATATTTCTTGATTTGACCAGAAGTTGGGTGTTCCAGAAGTAGACCTTTTCATTTTCCAGAAAACTGTTAAGTAAATGTAACGGGTCATCAAGCTCAGGGGCCTGGGCAACAGGATGCCTTCTTAATCAACTGGTTGGGTCACTTTTTACATTTTTACTCCTGTTCTTCTCCTGAGGGTAAATTGGAAGGTGCATGAAGGCAGACTAAAAGCTGAGTCTTGGCCAAAGTAACACTGTTTTTTCTGTCCAATAACCGGTCTTTTTGGGAGCAGCTGTCTGATCAAACATTGCAACTTGCGTATTAATCTCCAGAGCCAGGGAAGGTTTTGCTATGGTCATCCTAAAAGGGTTGTCGCAATACTTATTTTCGCAGGGAATGTCACTCATTCTGTACATGCAATGTGAATTTTTGTAAAGTTAACACCATTGCTGCAGTCTACAGCATGAAGAACATAGCCTACTTGTATAGAAACGTACCATGGTTGTATACGTTTGAGTATGGTCACTGTTGCAGTAATATTTCCATCTTTGTGTGTTTGACCTTTTGCTTTCCTAAGTTTAGGATAAGTACCCACTCTCCTTTTATCTCCACCTCCTCTCTTTCTCTTGTTCCTACAAAGTGCCCCTCATACTCAGGTTTACCTACGACTTGGAGAGGAAACCCTGATTCTTCAGCTTGGGATATCTTTTCTGTGTGTATTTGCCACTAGGGTTGTTAGTGTGTTGGCTTATGTGAAACCTCTGATACTTTAGAGATGGTGCTTACAAATGTCCCTGTTATAAAACACATGTATGTTGGTATCCTGGTTCAAATGCATTTGCCTGACTGGGAGTTGGAAGAAACTGTACATGTAGCCAGATGTTATGCCTTCTGTTGCCAAGTCACAAGAGATAGGACTGCTGGAGCAGTGAGCGTAACTCCTGCAACTATGGTAAGTTTCTACACAACTGTACTTTCTCAAGAATCAACTCTGAACTTAATTATGATTTATACCTTCCCACACCTACCTAGAACATTCAGCTAGGACTAGTAGCTACTGACATAGAAAGCTGAACTATTTAGTTCTAGAAGCATCATCTGGGGAAGGTGTATTCCAGTTTCTTTTTAATTACTATTAGGACTGGAGATATAAAACATGTTATAAAACATAGTGGCTTAAGCCAATTTGTAGTTGCAGGATGCTTAACCTTCCATCCTTCAGTCATGTTCTAAATAGAGGTGTGCTTTTTTGACTTGCAGTTTGCTTGTATATGCAAAATACAATTGGGCCACATCATTGAAAGTTGTTCAAGTAGTATAGTTCTCAGTCTTTTCTCCATTCTGAATTGTTCTGTTTGATCTGTCTGCAGTGATCAAGAATATTATTAAAGGGTGAAGTGTTAATGTCATCTCTTTTCATAAAGTAGTTTCTGCATGTGCCTTTCCTGTGTGACTGTCTTGTAGCTGCCTCTGTCCACAGTGCAATTGGGAAAGGTAAAGGTTCTGTTTATTTTTCCCCCTCAAATCCTTTTTCATGGCCTTTATTGTGTGGATCTCACTATTTTCTATCACAAGATGTAGTCACTGGAGCAAAACCAGACATTTAGTAGTAGTGAGGATATGGAATTTTAACATTTGCTGTTAAATGCAACTTGTACAACTGTACTTTTCTAAGCACTCCAAGGTTAATGTTTACATTGTTTCATGATGTTTCATTTTGTCATAGTTAACGGTCCAGTCCTACCCAAATAGAAACAAAATTGGACAAAATGTAGCATTTCTGTGTTACATTGTACTGTGTGACAGTCATCTGTGCACCTCATCTCTCCTGGCTCCAGTTCCTCCTGTCAGAGTTGCTCTTAAGCATGTTAGAGGCAGTCCCTAAGTTTTGGGGAAGAGAAGCTCTGGAGTTGATGCTGTTACACTAGTGCAGCCCCATTTTAGACACTGCTGTTGTTGGTGAGGGTGATGGGAAGAACTGTATACCTGATGTGAATAGCACAGCGGAGAGGACCCCTTTGGGGTAATGATCTGAGCTATTTTGTGGAGAAAGCATTCTTTAGTAAGAGCCGTCTTACTGAGCAAGGGCTGCAGTCCTTTCTCATGGTCTTTCCTGGTGCAAAGTAGGCCTTGACTTGTTAGGGAGTTCCCTCCCTTGTCTCGATTCTCACCCTTGTAGGTGAATGAGGAGATTTTTCAGGTATCGTAGGTTCAAGGCTGTGTGTTTTCTGCTTGCTAGTGCACCCACACTGACAGATTCTCTTAAAAGTGCTTTGCTGGCCTCCATTCCATGTTCCAGGATTTTTTGGGTTCTAGGATCAGGAGTTAAGATTGCTATTTTGTTTGCCTCACTGGGAGTGCTTTCTGTGAGAAATGGATGAATGAGGAAACTAGTTGCGCTCTTTTGTCACTTTCTTCTGCTTTCTATTACTCCCGCATGTACCCTGCATGGAAGATCAGTGGAGCAGGTCTTGATCATCTTGCAAGTGGTAGGGGCTGCTGCTTTTTCTGGTGTAGGGAGGGTCTCGTCTCATAGTTTGATGATATAGTTCTCTTAGCTAAAGAGTGCCCATCTGTCTCTCTGAAGTAATTCGTGGGGGGGGGGGGGGGCATGTTGAAAAGCTCATTGGTGAAAATGAGCTGTGCAGTGATATTTTTGGAGTCTGAGCCTTTGTATAAACTAACCATTTTGTTAGGGAGTATTTGGCTCATTAGTGTCTAGAGTGCATTAGAAATTTGGTTGCTAGAGCTGAAGACGGGCCTGAGAGAAGAAACTCTTACATTTCCTTCTTGGTCAGTGGAAATTGATTACTGTGTTTTTAGTTTTTGTGGCTTGGGATTTCAGTGTGGATTTCACTGGTTCCTCATTTGCATTCTTTTGGGAAGGTCTTTCCTGGCTGATGAAAGGGATCCTTTGGTTCCCCTGCCCAGATGTTCTCTCCATTTTAGTCATGAAATCTTTGATTCCCACACTGATTGCCTGTTACATGTAAAGGAACCTTGAACCTACGTTTGCTTTGAATGTAGCTTGTGTTTTGAGTGGCCCATGCAGGCCTTGTGGTTGAGATGCTACTACTTCCTTGGTGGCTGTTTTGTATCTGTGATGTCGGTGCACTAGGAATTTAGAAGGGTGGTGACGGTGCACTAGGAATTTAGAAGGGTGGTGAGTGTGAACAGTTCTCACTACTTTAAGACTTGTCAATGTCTGATGCAGAGTTCAGATGTGGGTTCACTGGGATTTTGCTGAAAGTGAAATATGTGATGTTATGTAGTCCTATCTCACCGTAATTCTTACTGGATGGGTTCGGAGCCGATATTCGGCTCCGACTCAGCCGTTACTAAAGCTTGAGAGCTTTTATTGGCTTGAGGCTAGCCCCTATCCCATGATGCCTCATGGCAAATCCCCCGATCTTGTTTGCCACGAAAGCTTCGGGGTTGCGTCTTACTGGCTCGATTGGCCAAGTAAAACTATTTTTTTTGCTAAATTTAGTCTTTTTCCTACTTTTCTATGCTATTTTATACATACATATATATATATATATATATACATATATATATATATATATATATATATATATATATATATATATATATATATATATATAGTTTCTTGTCTATTGTGTGACTGTTTAGAAAATTCTCGACCCGTATTCCCCCATAGACTGTACGGCCCGTTTACGTTAGAGGGCCATAGTGCCTCTTTTAAGTTAGAGGGCCTTTCCTCCTTGTGTGTGAGACTGTTTAAAAAAAAAAGTTATCTTCTTCCTCCTTCCTCTCTCTATTGTTGTAGTTAATACTTTTAGTATTGTTATCTAACTTATCTTTCCTGATCGAAATGTCAAAAGATAAGGATAGGGAGCATAAGGATCGTCGCCCTTCGGGGTTTAAAAAGAGTGATAGGTGTGCGCAAAAAATTTCTCTTACAGACAGCTGCACCAGTTGCGTGTATTGCCTTGGTGAAGCCCATTTGCAGGAACCCTGCACATTTTGTCATGCATTTAGTACTAGAGTTTTAAATGAGAGAAAGAGGAAACTCATAGATAGGGGTCTCATGACCAGTTCCTTCCAGGAAGAGCTGGAACTTGGTCAGGCAGCTTCAAAATCCTCTTAAGAGAAAGTCATCGGCCCGGCTTCGGAGCCGACTAAAAAGACTGAAGTGTCTGAGCCAAGACGTTCCGGATCAGACTCTGCTTCATCCATTTTGATGCTGTCTGTTTCCTCGGCTCTAAGACAGCCTTTGGTACCGAAAATTCTACCGGAAATCAAGGTGGTCTCCACCACCTTGAGATCTCCTATTTTGGAGAGAAGGCAATCTCCTTCTGTTTCCACCAGATCCTCCAGGACTCTATCAGATGAGGACATTGAGAGGGTGGTGAAGAGGGTGCTTTCAGATCTAGCTCTGGCAAGAAAATTGGCCCCTCCGGACCCAAAGGTCTCGGAGCCAACCCCCCTTTACTGACAACTGTTCCTCCTCCGACTGCTTCGCTCTCTGAGCCTATTACTTCAGGTTCCTCTGTCTTGGACCCATCAGCTCTGGGGAGTCAAGCTGCTTCCTCTGAGCCAATTACTCTAGCCTTGATGGCTCAGTCTGGAGCCGAGGGATCTGGGAGCAGACTGTCTCGTGTCGACTCCGAGGGGGACAGTCACCCTGGGTTCTCTTCGGAACCGATCCTCCCTCTCAGAGCCTTGGCTCGACTCAGCTCGGCTCCCACGTCTGCTTTGGAGCCGTTCCCTCCTGCTTGGAGTTGACTATCTATCCCCTCGGAGCGGAGGTCTTCGGAGTGGGGGGAGGCTTTCGAAGCTATAGAGAAGGCTTTATCCTCTGCTAAAGCCATTACATTGGAACCTGTGTCCTACCAGCAGCAAGCAGCAACCTCTTCCCCCCTGCCCACCCCCACAGCGTAGGGAACCAGAGGCCCAAGTAGCCCTCATTGGAGGTGCCTCTCTTCCGAGACCTCCCCATTTTATCCCACTGGAGAGCTCCCTCTGAAGAGGCTGTGTAAGAGAAAGCATGTAGACTCACCTGAGTCTGTCATGTCAGACACTGATTTAGAGGAATCAGAAGGGTCCCCTAGATCCCCCTCTGAGGATGTCTCCTTTTCTGACATCTTAGAAATCCTTAGAGGGGTGATTGGAAAACCACTAACCCTACTGAGGATGAATCAGTGTATCTTGAGGCCTTTGGTTCCCAACCTTCCACCTCCTGGGTGACACCTCCTTATGACAAACTTTTGGCAGTCATATCGTGGAAAGCATGGACCTCTCCAGATTCAGTGGAGCCCGTCCTGAGGAGGTCAGATACGTTTATGACAGCACCTGAGGACAAGTCTTTTCTTAGTAAGGGAGTTCCCATTGATGCTATGGTGGTAGCAGCGGCCACCAAGAAGGAATTATCTGAGACATCTTCTAATATCCATCCTCTTAAGGAGTCCAGGACAATGGATAGGTACGGGAAGCATACTTTTTCTTCAGCGTCATTTACACTGATTGCTGAATTACCTGACTAATTTTACTCGTTTTCAGAGGGTTCTCCTGAAAGAGTTAGGAGACACCCTCCAGTGTTGAGTAGCTCCAGGTTCCATGGATAAGGTTTCTGCGCAGCTCTTCACCCTTATTTCCATAGCTAACTCCTCCATGAGGCTGATCTGATATGCGACAGATGGGGTGAGTAGGGCAGCCGCAGCAGGAATATCCCTCAGGAGACATTCGTGGATGCGTCTTTGTAATTTTACGGAATCCTTAGTCTTCCTTCACTAACGTCCCCTTTGATGGAGAGAGACTTTGACTAGGTGCGATCAGGAAGGGAAAACCTTATCTGCCGTCTGAGTCTGTTTCTCTCTCCCATCCAGACCCTATCCCAAGGGTAATACAGGAGGGAAAATGTGGTTCCTTAAATCCCAAAAAGGTTTCCCTTGGGCACAAGGTCAATGTTAAATAAAATAAGATTTCAATACACAGGAGGTTCAGGTTAAAAAGTTTACTAGTGTACACCAGGAGGCAAAAAACGCACAAGTACAGAATTTTGTCTGACATGAAACAGGAAGCACACAATTTTATATAGGTTTAACATTTAAGCTATGCCCACCTTACTGACGTGACAGGGCATCTACATAACTTTAGCTGACAGTCCTCTATTCATAAAGTTGTTGATGCTGTATATTTAAAAAAAACTTTTTCTCTAGATACAATACGGCCTTGCTATCCAGCTGGTCAGACATAATGTCTTTCTGTAAAGTTACTTCTTCAAGGTTTCATATCAGTTCGAATACAATAGCAGCTTCAGTCTTTTAATACACGTCTTTGTTCTCTGGTGCATGCTATCTCAGTAACACATATACAAGGCCAAATCATTCCAACAGGAAAGAGCAGAAGATTTCATTATTTCACACATTTAATTTCCTGACCCAGCAGATAATCACTTGTGAAAAAGCATAAACATTAAAACTTGCTAAGCTAGCATTCTGCCAGGGTCAAAGATCAGCTTTGCTTCAAGCCACACTGCAGTTTCAAAACTACTTACATTTACACATGAATTAATCCTTACTATTATATGATTAATAGAATAAAATGCATTATATACTACTTTGCTTTTAAACTAGCATTTCTCATATATTCAAATACACATTTTTCTAACATTTTCCCCCCTATTAATACTTTTTATTCTATTTTGAAGTATGCATAGTGTCATTTCATCTCCTAGCCTTTTCCACTTAGGATTTTCAGCTAGGTGAGTCATTCAATCTATACTTCGGAAAAAGTGACATCTGAGATCAATCTTTCAATCTCAATATCTTGGTACAAAGTTTCAGTAACAGATACATCAATAAAATCATTGATTAATCTTTTCATGCAGGGAATTCCACAGCAAACACATGCTCCTATTAGGAGTATACCCACACAAATGGCAATCAGAATGTTCATTAGGATGGAACCCCACCCCCTAAATAGATTCTGGAAAAAGTCCGTCAGTGGGTTTGGGCCTGGTTCAGTCATGGCTGATACTTGCTGAATTACCTCTAGGTGGTTATTGATAAGCACAGCATTCTTCTTTGATAAGCGCGCACGTACCACCTCTCGCCACTAGGGTGGAGTCGAGCCATTCGATTTTGTAGCACAACAGTTCTCATTGCATTCAGTTCATCAGTCACCAGTTCTAGGGCGGAAAAAGTTGCATTACTCATTACTTCGAGAAGTTTCAACAAATTCCTCAGCTCCCAGATCGATTTGACTGCTCCATAGGCTGGGAATATTCCTGCCCAAGATATAACACTGTCACTCAAGTCCATATGAGTCAATTTGCTTTTGTCTTTTACTGAATTGTGGTCTTTCCAGCCAGCTTCGATCTTTCCAACTGGATTCATAGGTTTTTCAACTGGACCTTCGGGTTTTCGGGCTGCTTCTCTCACGTTTCGTATCTTACCCAAAGGTAATTCTGCAGTATGTCTTATTGCCGGAACCAAATAACCCAAAAAACAACTGCCGGACCAATTCTCAGGTAACCATTTATATGCCTTTTCCCACAAATAAAATAACAGTTTTCTACTTGAGTACTAATACGCATCAGCCCTGCATGAAACATTTTCTGATCTATAACTGACAATTGTTTAAACAAAACTGGATTTTTGCGAATGTCATTCATAGTTGTTTTCAATGAGTTCAAATATGAGTCATAATTAGTATTGCAAAAAGTATTGCCATTACCATTCTTAATATAACATCGGTAAGATATGGTTATATTACAATTGCTCCAGCCCACCTGGAGGTGTCATTTTATAAAAACATACCACTCCTTTTTGTGTGACAGGTAAAAATAAAGCTATTTTGTCCTGTGATCTCACAGTTCCTGTATCGAAAAGTAAATTCTCCCAAGTCTCATTTATCCCCAAAGGGACAGGGACATTATCAGTCCTCCATATGCTGTTGGTATAGCTGTACAAACCCAGCAATTTGAAATGTTCATAGTCTCTGCATATACATGTTTCATGGCTAGGTATGTGTTAAAATTTGGATGCCAGTCTATAGACATTTCATCACACCTTCCCACTTTCACTTGTGTGGTTGTGTGTAGGATAAACCACAACAAGAGGAAAATTGTCACAATCACAGCCAATAAATGTACACTCAACAAAATGATTATGCAACATCTCTGGGGTTGATCTAAATTTCTATTCGCTTTGTTTTTGGCCATCTCGGTCTGGTTGTGTGTCAGTCACAAAGTTTGTATCAAGTTGAAAGTTCTTGACCGGTTTACAATGCGTCAAATGAACCCAGGACATCCTCTCGGCCACTCTAACTGCAGTAGGCGTTGCCAACAGAACCTGGTACGGTCCCTCCCACTTTGGACTCGCCCAATTCTTCCTTTTCGTTAATTTCAGCCAAACCCACGACCCTGGGGCCAAGACTGCTTCCACCGGTCTGGTCTGTTCCTCATCTGAAAAAGAGTTAAACTGCAAAACAGATTTGTTAACAGTTTCCTCGTATAACTAGCTAATGAACTGTCAGACTCTTGCTCTGCAGGCATGAGAGCTTTCCACTGAGGCACATAATATGCTCTCCGAAAAACCATTTCAAAGGGAGTCAAACCCTTTACATTTGGAACTGTTCTCATACTCAGCAGTGCTAAAGGCAGACAGTATATCCAATTCTTTTGGGTCTCCTCTACTAGCTTCCTAAGTTTACTTTTTAGGGTACCATTGTACCTTTCCACCAGTCCTGCTGACTGTGGGTGGTAGGCACAATGGTTCTTTAAGGAGATACCAAAAAATCTCCCAAGTTGGTGGATTGTCTGGTTTACAAAATGTGTGCTGTTGTCACTATAAATCCTTTCTGGAATGCCAAATCTAGGGATTACTTCTTTTATCAGGGCTTTCGCCACTGTTGCTGCATCCGGGTTTTTGGTTGGAAAAGCTTCTACCCATTTAGAAAACATGTCTACAATAACTAAACAAAACTTTTTCCCTTCACATTTATTCAATTCTATGAAATCCATACAAATAGTATGGAACGGGTATGGTGGTATAGGAAAACTATCTTGCTTGGTTTTAAATGCTCCTTGTGCATGATGCTTGTTACAAGTATGACAAGCTGCACAAATTTTTTTTGTGTAGTTTGTGTATCCATATGTTTGGAATAGTTGGTTTACTAACTGTACTATCCCCCCTGTTGAGACATGGCACTGCCCATGGCTCAACAAAGCTGTACATCTAAATAAATTAGACGGCAATATCGGTTTTCTTTCTTTGGAAATGTACAGTCCATTCTCAAGAATTGCACCTCGTTTTACCCATTTTTGTTTCTCTGCTTTTGTAGTAAGCGTCTGCATTGTTTTTAACATGTCTAAATCTAAAATCTCAGAGGGTTGTAATTCCTCATTTAAAAGTAAAGTTTCTGAGTCTGAGGCTGCTTGCTTTGCAGCTGCATCAGCTCGTGCATTGCCTTTTGAAATCTTATCCTGCTGTTTTGTATGAGCTACACATTTACAAATAGCTACTTTTGGTAGGTAACTGAATAGATTCTAATAACTCCAAAATAAATTGCGCATGATTAATAGGTTTTCCACTAGATGTTATCATTCATCTATTTTTCCATTGTTGTGCAAATACATGTACTGTAGAAAAAGCATACTGACTATCAGTATACATGTTCACACACTTGTTTTTTGCTAAAGTACATGCCCTCGTCAAAGCTATCAATTCTGCTGCTTGTGCAGATAAGTTGTGTGGTAAGGATTGAGCTTCTAAAATTTCAGTGTCTGTAACTAATGCATACCCTACCAGATTCTTCCCTGTAGGACCCCTTCTGCATGAGCCGTCCACGTAATATGTCACCTCGGCATTATCCAAGGGCATATCTGTGAGATCTTGTCTAGGTAAAGCTAACTGTTCAATTTCCTGCAGGCAGCTTTGTGGTGTGCCATCCACAGGAGTTGGGAGTAGTGTTGATGGATTTAATGTCGTACATCGTTCAGTTGTCATATGAGGTTGGCTCAGCAGTATAGTCATACACGAAAGATGTCTAGCAGGGGAAAGGTATGCCACTTTTTCTTGCAGTAAAATTATTGCAACTGCATGAGGCACTCTCAATGTGAGAGGGTGGAATAACACCACTGAGGCCGAAGCCTGTACTGCCATTGCAGCTGCAACTACTGCTTGTACACAGTGAGGCAAAGATCGTGCCACTGGGTCTAACTGTGATGAATAATAGGCTATGGGGCGTTGCTTATCCCCATGTTGTTGCGTCAGTACTGACGTCCTATATCCTTGCTTACAATCTACGGTCTGAAAAAAACGTTTGTGATAATTTGGAAGTCCTAAAACTAATGAAGAAGCTATCAACTGCTTCAACCTGCAGAAAGCCGTTTCTGCTTCGGGTGTCCATTGTAAGATATCTTGTGCTGCCATTGGTGTCTTGTATATCAAGTCAGTCAGTGGAGCAGATTCCAAAGCATAATTTGGTATCCAGCTCCGACAAAAATTAGTTGTACCTAAGAAAGACATAATTTCCTTCTTGGTTGCTGGTTTAGGTGCTTGCAAAATTGCTGTTTTTCTTTCCTCATCTAGTATTCTACCTTCATTGGATATTACATATCCCAAGTATCTAACTTGTTTTCTCCAAAGTTGTAACTTACTTTTGTTTACTTTGTGTCCTTGTGTTGCTAAAAATTTCAATAATGCTACAGTATCCTCCTTGCACTGTTGCTGGGTGGGGGCTGCTAGCAAGAGGTCATCTACGTAAAGTAGAATTTGACTACCTCCCGGTGGGGTAAACCCTGCCAGGTTGCTAGCCATTTCTTGTGCAAATATTGTTGGACTCTCCCAATATCCCTGTGGTAGTCGAGTATATGTATACCTTTTACCCTGAAATGTAAATGCAAACCAGTATTGACTGTCAGGATGTATAGGTATTGAAAAGAAAGCATTGCTAATATCTACCACAGAGAAATATTTCTGTTGCGGTTCTAAATCGTTTAACAAGGTATGTGGGTCTGGCACAGTAGGTGCTCTAGGTATTACTGCATTATTTACAGCTTGGAAATCTTGTACCATCCGCCATTCCCCGTTTGCTTTTTTAACAGGAAATAGGGGTGTATTACATGGTGAATCAGGAGATTCTACCTATTATAGACTTAATTCCTATTTCTGCATCCTTTCTCAAAGGGTATTGTCTTTTCTGTGGTCTAAAAGCTGACTTTGGGGTAATTGTAACTGGTCCTGCTGTTCGAATAAGTCCTACATCTAACTTGCCTGTTGACCAGAGTTGTTGGAATTTCACATAAGGCCTTTTCTTCTTCTAATAAGAACGCTAATCAGCTGTCCTCGCTAGATTGCAAGTGTACAGCTGGATGTGTCTGTGTCAACCAATTCAGTTTTTGTTTTTGTATCTCTTGTTCTGATAGTTCTAAATCAGTCTGTTTCTCTCATCTTGTTACTTTTTCTCCTAAGTCTGCCCATTTGACACTTTTGTTCTTTGTCAAGCTGACATGTGGTAACCGGTTTGATCTATACAATGCAAGGAATTCTTGGGATAACGAACAGCTAACTACACTGTTCCCCTCAGTATCCCAGTACAAAGTACGCAAAACCAATCTAGTTGCACGATTTCTAAATTCTTGCTCATACTCTCTATCGGGTCCTGGTGTAGTACAGTAGTATAGAGCACAGTGTAACAAATGCTGTCGATCAATGTCAAGGGAGGGGGCTGTACTGGTGGCTATGTTCATCAGTTCCTCGGTTACTGCCCCTGGACCAGTCGTGACTAGGTCCTGGCTGTACCAGTAAAACATTTCACCCTCCGATCGCACTACAAAGGTATCCATTTGTCTCTGTGCCTCCATACCTTGTACAGTTGGGACTACTGCTATGCCAAATATCTGCATAAGGTCCCTGCCCAATAGGTTTACTGGACACTTTGCAGAAACAACAATTTTACTTCTCTGGGTCATACCTGAAACAGGGTCAGTTATTGCTATATCATGGGAAAGTGGTTCTCTATATAGCTGTCCGTTTGCTGCTTTCACTAATATATAATCAGGTGATTCGGAATGTTTTGGTAACTTGGAGGGGTGTATCAAAGTCTGTGACGCTCCTGAGTCGCACAGGAATTTGACTTCCCTTCCCTCCACCAGAAGTGTAACTTCCGGTTTCGTATCTGCTAAGTAGAGCTCTAAACTCAATAATGTTAAGTCCAAAATTTCACTTTCTTCATCCTCCATATCTACTTGCACTTCCTCTACTCCTTCTATCACATTTACATTTGTTTTTTGTTTATTAACTTTTCCTGATGATTTCTGACTTTCACATGATGTATCTTCACTATCATATAGTCAGTCCTCATCTCCCTTATCTTCTGTAATTACCTTTTTGTTTTGCCTACAATCCCTTGCTAGATGTCCTTTTTTTCCCCACACTTGAAGCATTCACCTCTCTTTTCTTCAAAATTTTCTGATCGTTTGTCAGACTGTTTGTTCCCCTGGGCATTTTTCTTGCCCTTTTTACCTGACTGTAATACAAATACTTCAGCTCCGTCTTCAGCAGTGAAGACTTGCGCCTTCTTTTTCGTTTTACTATTAAAATGTCTTTTAGCATGTCTAGCGTATTCGAGTAAGGCTTGTAGTCTCCCTGTTCGATGGTTTATCATATGCTTCGTAATGAATCTACTAATAGGTGCAATGCAACCTTTCAAAAATGCATTTTTTAATTGTTGTTCATAT
The DNA here is from genome assembly GCF_019279795.1 of Protopterus annectens. Lineage (NCBI taxonomy): Eukaryota > Metazoa > Chordata > Ceratodontiformes > Protopteridae > Protopterus > Protopterus annectens. Next base: position 2,250,046 of record NC_056744.1, on the reverse strand, counting down.
GGGGAATCATTCGTTTGGTTCTCAGGAACTGACATACCGCTATGATTATTAAAACATTCTAATAATCTAGCATAATACCCATCTATTGTCTCATTTTCCTGTTGTATGCATTGATTAATGCAAGTCCAGTCTGCTCTAGGTTTCCATTTCTCAGAGATTCGGTCTGTCAGACCTTTCACTCTGTTGTCTAACTCTGCGTCACTATGTGGGAGTGCTTTAAATTCTGCATTACGAGGATTCCAGTTGCCACAAATCATGTGCCAATCTGGACCTATAATTTGTCTTACTACTTTTTCTACTTCTTCCCCATTCAAGTGGTAACTCAATCTCATGCCTTGTAAAGCTTCTAAAAATTTCGTAAAATTAACTTTCGGATGGGGGATTCCCTCAGTAGCCTTCCGGATATCTTCCGGTGTCCATGGTCTATATACTAAGAGTGTTGAGTCCTGCCCTTCCTGTCCTGTCTGAGGATTTGGAACTTCTATAAGTGGGCATATTTCTTCCTCACTCTCATCCTGTAGATTTCTCTCTATTTGGTATGATTCTGTGTCCCTATGTGTTTTACATGTTCGGGACCTAGTTTCAATAGGATCTCTAACAAATGGTTGTGGTCTTGCTAAAACTTCAGGATAACACGGAGGCAAACCAGCCTGTCCACTCGCTTCATATCCTGAAAAGGGTAAGGGAGGGGGCAAGGGAGGAGGAGGGGGAGCTGTCGCTATTACCAAGTTATTATTCTCTTTGTCTAGAAATAATGTTTTTGAATTTTTCAGCTTCTGCTCTCTACGATTTGCTTCCTCAATCCACCTGTGTGCCTGAGGAATGCCTAATTGGCGTTGCTATTTTGCCTGACCTTCCGCATCAGATTTAAGCTGTTTAAGGAGTTTAACTAGTGAAGTTTTATCTAGTTTACCATCAAATTCATATTTATTAACCCATTTCGTATAATACCTAACATTATCGGAAAGTTGTAATTGCATGTATTTTGCGTCTTCGGTTAGGGGTGGATCTCGCGATGTTTTAGTGCACTGATTACCCATGTCAAAGAAAATGTTACTTAACCCTTTTTTATCACGTGATATCAAGTTCTCAGTTCCTGTTCACAGTTTATCTAGAATAACTGCCTACCTTATTCTGTTACTCTGATCTATGACCAAATATACAGTACTTCCTTTTGTCCCTGATCTGCAAAACAAATCTTGACAACAATATACTGTAACCTAGTCCCTGATCTAAAACAGAAAAAAGGCAAATTCTTCCTACCTGAGCCTCCGGTATTGAGAAAGTCCAAGTTCCGCTTTTCGGCCACAGATCAGAAAGTGGCCAGCCTCTTTACATGACAATTCAGTCAGAGGTCTTTTCACTCAAGAAGAACCATTTCGGTAACTTCTCCTGCGCAGTATTCGACCACCGATACGCTCTGATCTGCAGCTTACTAAGGGAATTCCGTCTGCGAAGAACCAGACTGTTAAATAAAATAAGATTTCAATATGCAGGAGGTTCAGGCTAAAAAGTTTACTAGTGTACACCAGGAGCCTAAAAACGTACAAGTACAGAATTTTGTCTGACATGAAACAGGAAGCACACAATTTTATATAGGTTTAACATTTAAGCTATGCCCACCTTACTGACGTGATATGACACAGGGCATCTACATCACTTTAGCTTACAGTCCTCTATTCATAAAGCTGTTGATGCTGTATATTTAAAAAAAACATTTCCTCTAGTTACAATACGGCCTTGCTATCCAGCTGGTCAGACATAATGTCTTTCTGTAAAGTTACTTCTTCAAGGTTTCATATCAGTTCGAATACAATAGCAGCTTCAGTCTTTTAATACACATCTTTGTTCACTGTTACACTTTCCCACCAGCTGCATGCTATCTTAGTAACACATATACAAGGCCAAATCATTCCAACAGGAACGAGCAGAAGATTTCATTATTTCACACATTTAATTTCCTGACCCAGCAGATAATCACTTGTGAAAAGCATAAACATTAAAACTTGCTAAGCTAGCATTCTGCCAGGGTCAAAGATCAGCTTTGCTTCAAGCCACACTGCAGTTTCAGAATAACTTACATTTACACATGAATTAATCCTTACTATTATATGATTAATAGAATAAAATGCATTATATACTACTTTGCTTTTAAACTAGCATTTCTCGTATATTCAGATACACATTTTTCTAACAGTCAACCCTCCCCCAGAGGCAGAGGGGGAGGATATTATGGAAGACGTCGCCCTCGCAGCAGAAGTGGTCCGCAGCATCAGGTAGACAGAGAACATTTCTTTGTCACTTCCTTCGCCCCCTGAAGGGTTGCCCGACTGTCTCTGGAGGCAGTCGGGGGTCATCTATCGCTGTACCCAAGCGCCTGGCTAACCATCACACAAGATTGTTGGGTACACACCATAATATCCAGAGGTTACCTGATCCCCTTTATTTCCGAACCTCCAACAAACCGGTCTCTACTAGACGTACCACCCATCCAGCTAGACCGTGCAACATCAGAGGTCATCTCGTTACTGCAAAAGAGCCATCCAAGAAGTCCCCGCAGAGTAAGTAGGATCCGGAACTTGCTTTTGATTCTTTTTAGTTCCAAAAAAGACAGGGGGATGGAGATCAATTCTAGATCTCAGCAGGCTCAACAAGCATGTAATGAAATCGAAGTTCCAAATGGTCACTCTGCAGTAGATATTTCCCTTTATTGGGAAAGACAACTGGATGTGCTCAGTCGATCTGCAGGATGCATACTACCACATCAGAATGGACAGACGTACCAGGAGACACGTGCTTCCAGCTGGGAGCCAGTCCTTTTCAGTTCAGAACACTGCCCTTCGGTCTCACTACAGCCCCCAGCGTGTTTACCAAATGCATGGCAGTGGTAACTGCTCACCTGAGACGTCAAGGATTCCAGGTGTTTCCGTACCTAGACGACTGGCTTCTCACTGCTACCACCAAGCATCAACTCATCAGAACCAGGGACGAGGCTGTATTCTTGTGCGCCAGTCTAGGCATCACTGTAAACCTGCAAAAGTCAGTCTTATCTCCCTCGCAGCACATTGTATATTTATACTCAGAAATAGACACAACCACCATGTCAGTAAGGCTAACACGGGAAAGAGTGGAATCTCTACGCAGTCAAGTCAGATCCTTGCTAAACAAACAAAAAGTTCAGGCCAGAGTAGTCCTTCAAGTCCTAGGGACTATGGCTTCATCCATCTTATTAGTTCCTCTTACTTGCCTACACATGAGGATACTTCAGTGGCTGCTTTTTGCCCAATGGTCGATGCAAGACCTTCCATTGTCTCACCAGATTTTGATAACAGACACATGCAAAAAGGATCTGACATGGTGGTTGCACGCAAAACAACTTTTCCTAGGTCGTCCACTTGTTCTTCCCAAACAGAAAGCAGTTTTGACCACGGACGCTTCCCAGATAGGGTCGGGGGGGGGGCATTATCTGGGAATGACAGTCCAAGGTACTTGGCAGAACCATGAGAACCACTTGCACGTCAGTATTCTGGAGATTAGAGCGGTGCTATATGCGTTGCAAGCACTTCACAGCTCCCTTCCCACCGGTACAATTGCGATTCAGACAACATGTCTGTCGTGTGGTACATAAACAAGCAAGGGGGAACCAAGTCTTACCCACTTTGCCGAGAGGCCTTAAGAGTTTGGTAATAGGTGATGTATACTCAACGCTTCCCGGTAGCAACGCAGATCCCGGGGAAATCTAATGTAGTCGCGAACAAACTGATGCCTCATGAGTGGTCCCTAAATCCATTGGTTGCAAAAGAGATGCGGCCAGCCTTGCTGCAACCTATTTTCCACTCACCTGAACACCAAATGCAGCAGCTACTTTCCCTCATTCCCCATCCGGGATGTCACCCAGAGATGCTGTAGTTCATGATTGGCCTCCGGGACGACTTTATGCCTTTCCTCCTTTTCCATTCATCCCCAAAGTAATACAGAAAGCAAGACAGTTGAGGAGTTCCTTGATCCTCATTGCTCCTTACTGACCTAGACAAGTTTGGTTTCCCTTCCTGTGGCCCTACCTTTTGGGGGAACCATGGATTCTGGACCCATCTTCAGATCTCCTGATTCATCAATCAGGACAGTTCCACCCCTCCATCCACACACTCACATTGGGAGTATGGCTGCTCCAGTTCCACGAATAGCCAGGTGTATTCCCCTATACGGCTCCTATAGAATCTATTTCATCCTTCCTAGCATCAATTTTTCATGAAGGAGCGGCAGCTGCTACAGTTAGAGTTCAATTAGCTGCCATTTCCAATTTCCACTTTGGCTTCGTGGGAAATCCAATCATGCAGCACTCCTTGTGTAAAACTTTCTTAAAAGGAGTTCTTTTCAGGCTTCCAATCAAACAACTATTAGAACCCTGGTACTTAAATTCTCTCATCTTTGATGTCTGCACCCTTTGAGCCATCCTCCTCGTTAGACCTAAAATTGTCGTCATGGAAAACATTATTCTTAGTAGCCATAACATCTGCTAGGAGAGTCTCAGAACTGCAAGCTCTAACTATTCGACCTCCTTACATTATTTTTCACAAGGATAGAGTTTCTCTCTGGACAAACCCTTCCTTTCTTCCCAAAATATGCTCAGAGCGCAATTTGAATACTACTATTGAGCTACCTGTGTTTTTCCAAACCACTCTAATAAGTCAGAGTATAGACTACTCCAGTTAGATGTTCACAGAATAATCAGGTTTTATCTACATAGGATTAAAGAATTCAGAAAATCAGATCAACTTTTTGTTTCCTTTTCTGACAAAAAGAAAGGCTTGCCTGTTTCTATGGTTACTCTTTCAAAATGGCTTTTGGATTGCATATCATTTGCTTATCAACAAGCTGGCAAACAATTACCCATCAAAGTTAAAGGTCACTCTACTAGAGCTGTAGCTACTTCATTTGCCTTTAGATCTAGGCTCCCAGTTGATACTATTTGTGACAAAGATAGAATAGAAAGTTTACCCAAAGGTCCTTCTAGGTAAAAAATAGGTGCAGCAGCAATGCGTAAAAGAAACTTCGAAGGACCACCAAAAAACGTATAACTTGGACACAATTTATTCAAAGAAAGTTAAAACAGGATAAGCGCTTTCTCGTACACCTCTGGTATGCTTCATCAGATCTAATTTCATACATAATAAAAATGTCTTTAAATAGTGTTGTCAATTAAAACTAAATGGTTGATGATTCAATTTATGAGCATTAATTACATTCATTTAATGTTCCATATATGGACATTTCCTGTTGAAAAACAGAAAAACAGAGAACAGAAAACAAAAGCAGAAATGAAGTATAAATACATATGTATATATATGATATTATAGGAATATATAGTTCATATGGAAAATCATTAGTCATAATAAAAAAAATATGTATATATGACAAATGTATAAAATGTTCAAAACATATTGATTATGTATATGTAAGTAGTTAATAGATACATACTTAAAAAAAATTTTCATACACTAATATCTATAGCTGGCATTTTATAGAACTAATGTAAATATGAACAATAATAGATACAAGTCTCAATATGTGATAAAAACAAACTAGTAATATAGTAAATAAGAAATAATTATGCTTATCAATTTCATTCTGCATAGTAAGTATTCATTGTAATTATATGATACCAAATATAAATATAAATAAATATTGTAAAACCAATTGAAAGCCTCCCATAAAAATGTGTATTGATGCCTAAATATATATATAAATAAAAATGTATACATAATAACCATCATTAGATAGGGACGTTTTTTCTCTTTTGTTATTTTATACCACGTCCTTCCAAAACAGGTTTGATACTAACAAATTGATTTAGACCTGGTTCATAGTGTGCACATAATTTAAAAATCCATTCTAATTCTATCTTTTCCAAACTATTCATCTTGTCACCACCTTTTTTATTTACTTTAACTTTCTGTAAAACTCTAAATCTAAAATCATGTCCAGGGCAAGCCATTATATGTCTTGCTAAGGCATTACGTTCATCTAATCTTCTCATATCATATTTGTGGTTGTATAATCTATTCTTAAATTTTCTCGTTGTCATGCCTACATAGAATGCTTTACAAAATAGACAATCCGCTAGGTATATCAGGTTACAATCATCACAGGTTGCATAAAATCTAGGTGTAAATTTAAAATTCAAGGTAGGGTGACAGTATTCCTGTTGATCTGTAATCATGTTACACATGTTACATTTGTTACAAGGAAACGTTCCATTAACCTTTAGAACATGTGTATTTATTGGTTCATAATTGTCCTTGTCTATACAAAGGAGTCTTTTAAGGTTCTTGCTATTCTTATAAACAAAGCTCGGTCTATGACCTATAATATCACGTATCTCATGATCAATTGTTAATACATGCCAATTTTTAGATATAATAGTAACAATATCCTTACTGTCATTCGTAAATCTAGTTATGATGGCAACTTTCTTTTTATTTTTAGTTAATAGCTGGGTTGAGTTAATATGTCTAGATACACTGAGCGATGTCTCTGTTGTAAAATTATCTCTTTATTAAGTTGTAGAAGTTGTCTATTATAGCCTCTTTCTATAAATAGACATTCTAGGTTGTTAATTTCTTCTGTACGCTGGTCAATGTCCTTGCAAAGTCTAGAAAGTCTAATTAATTGAGATTTAACTATGTTGGAAAATGTAAATCTGGGGTGCATGCTATTATAGTGAAGTAGATTGTTCTTCCAGCATGACTTTTTATATAGTGTCGTTGTGAGTTTATTATTAGAAGCCTTCTTAATTGTAATATCTAAAAAGTCTATACTATTATAAGAGTAGGTATAAGTAAATCTCAAAAACTCAGTTGTAGATTCAAGATATTGTATAAATTCCTTCAATCTATCAGGGGTGTCATCCCAAAATATAAGTATGTCATCTACGAATCTTCGATATAGCAAAACACTATAAAAAAAGCTGCTATTAAGTAGGTGGGTTCTCTCCCATTGATGTACTACCAGGTTTGCGTATGTATTCGCACAGGGGGTGCCCATAGCCACCCCCCATTTTTGTGCATATATCTTGTTCTGGAACATAAAGATGTTAAGAACCATGTCAAGCAATATTCCTTATCGGCTGATGTCATTATTAGTGAAATTAGTAGTCATGTTCAAAAGCTCATATATAGCTTGTATTCCATAGTCGTTTTGGAATACAAGTAAATAAATTCTTGACGTCAAGACTTACTAGAATGCAGCTCGTGGGTATGCCATCAACAAGCATAGAATCACCTGTCTCTGAGTCTATAGGTATCTTTGAGAATATAGGGGTTGGTTTGTACAACTTGATGTAACTTTTTTTCTATATACACAGATAAACTCTGTTACCCAACCCTCACCAACAACTATGGGTCTCATTGGTGAGGGGGATATGTTTTTCTGGATTTTTGGTAGACCCTTAATATGAGGAATACAAGGTAACTTTATCAGGAGGTAGGAATACAAATCTTTGTCAATCTGCCTACATATTAACAGGTCATAAAGATTGTCATGTATATTATTGATAATTTCATCCACCTTTGACTTGTCTATCTCAATGTAAGTTGAATCATCATTGAGCATTATCGATCATCATCTCATTATACATGTTAGTATCCATCAATACAATCCCTCCCCCCTTATCGGCAGGCTTAATATTGATTAGTCTATTTTTGCGTAATAACTGCAATGCATGCCATTCATCACTAGATACATTAAAAAAAGCACATTTACGCTTTGATGTAGTGAAGTATTCATAAAAGTCATGCTTACACAGTTTTATGAAGCATTCAAGCTGTGGTGATAATATAGGTATAAAGCTACTTTTCCTCTTAAAATAGTTATTGTTGGAAGACATACAATCATTCACTTTTAGTTGTTCATCACGAAACAGTAACCTCAATGATACATTCCTAGCGAATAATCTAATGTCAGTCAAAAGTTCATGAAGCAAACTGTTCTGCGAGGGTATAAATGACAAGCCCTTATTTAAGAGAGATAGTTCAGCTTCAGACAAAGTATAATTGGAAAGGTTAAATACCAGAGATGCTAGATTTTCTGGCGTCTTCTTTGTTGAACATTTTCCAATGAACATTGCCCATTTAATGATTCTGCTACTCCGCTTCATGTGACCGTTGAGATAGCAGAGACTGCTATACCTGAGAATGATTTACTTAACACTGGAACTCCAAAAGATACACCGCCTCCTAACCAATTAGCGTTTTCAGCTATGGAGAAGAGGAACATGCCGTTGGGAGCGAGACCTAAAGTAAATACAGGGAACCTTGAACATTTTTTACCCTTCCCTGTGAAAACATACGCAACCTCCAGGAGCAGGTCAGGCAGTCGGGGAAGAAGAAAACGGAAAATATCGGGCGAAAATGTTCAACAAAGAAGACGCCAGAAAATCTAGCATCTCTGGTATTTAACCTTTCCAATTATACTTTGAAGCTGAACTATCTCTCTTAAATAAGGGCTTGTCATTTATACCCTCGCAGAACAGTTTGCTTTATGAACTTTTGACTGACATTAGATTATTCACTAGGAATGTAGCATTGAGGTTACTGTTTCGTGATGAACAACTAAAAGTGAATGATTGTATGTCTTCCAACAATAACTATTTTAAGAGGAAATGTAGCTTTATACCTATATTATCACCACAGCTTGAATGCTTCATAAAACTGTGTGAGCATGACTTTTATGAATACTTCACTACATCAAAGCGTAAATGTGCTTTTTTTAATGTATCTAGTGATGAATGGCATGCATTGCAGTTATTACGCAAAAATAGACTAATCAATATTAAGCCTGCCGATAAGGGGGGGAGGGATTGTATTGATGGATACTAACATGTATAATGAGATGATCGATATGCTCAATGATGATTCAACTTACATTGAGATAGACAAGTCAAAGGTGGATGAAATTATCAATAATATACATGACAATCTTTATGACCTGTTAATATGTAGGCAGATTGACAAAGATTTGTATTCCTACCTCCTGATAAAGTTACCTTGTATTCCTCATATTAAGGGTCTACCAAAAATCCATAAAAACATATCCCCCCCACCAATGAGACCCATAGTTGTTGGTGAGGGTTGGGTAACAGAAAGTTTATCTGTGTATATAGAAAAAAAGTTACATCAAGTTGTACAAACCAACCCCTATATTCTCAAAGATACCTATCAACTCACAGAGACACTTGATTCTATGTTTGTTGATGGCATACCCACAAGCTGCATTCTAGTAAGTCTTGACGTCAAGAATTTATTTACTTGTATTCCAAACGACTATGGAATACAAGCTATATATGAGCTTTTGAACATGACTACTAATTTCACTAATAATGACATCAGCCTATTAGGAATATTGCTTGACATGGTTCTTAATAACAACATCTTTATGTTCCAGAACAAGATATATGCACAAAAATGGGGGGTGGCTATGGGCACCCCCTGTGCGAATACATACGCAAACCTTGTAGTACATCAATGGGAGAGAACCCACCTACTGAATAGCAGCGTTTTTGATAGTGTTTTGCTATATCGAAGATGACATACTTATATTTTGGGATGACACCCCTGATAGATTGAAGGAATTTATACAATATCTTGAATCTACAACTGAGTTTGAGATTTACTTATACCTACTCTTATAATAGTATAGACATTTTAGATATTACAATTAAGAAGGCTCCTAATAATAAGCTCACAACAACATTATATAAAAAGTCATGCTGGAAGAACAATCTACTTCACTATAATAGCATGCACCCCAGATTTACATTTTCCAACATAGTTAAATTTCAATTAATTAGACTTTCTAGACTTTGTAAGGACATTGACCAGCGTACAGAAGAAATTAACAACCTAGAATGTCTATTTATAGAAAGAGGCTATAATAGACAACTTCTACAACTTAATAAAGAGATAATTTTACAACAGACAGAGACATCGCTCAATGTATCTAGACATATTAACTCAACCCAGCTATTAACTAAAAATAAAAAGAAAGTTGCCATCATAACTAGATTTACGAATGACAGTAAGGATATTGTTACTATTATATCTAAAAATTGGCATGTATTAACAATTGATCATGAGATGCGTGATATTATAGGTCATAGACCGAGCTTTGTTTATAAGAATAGTAAGAACCTTAAAAGACTCCTTTGTATAGACAAGGACAATTATGAACCAATAAATACACATGTTCTAAAGGTTAATGGAACGTTTCCTTGTAACAAATGTAACATGTGTAACATGATTACAGATCAACAGGAATATTGTCACTCTACCTTGAATTTTAAATTTACACCTAGGTTTTATGCAACCTGTGATGATTGTAACCTGATATACCTAGCGGATTGTCTATTTTGTAAAGCATTCTATGTAGGTAGGCATGACAATGAGAAAATTTAAGAATAGATTATACAACCACAAATATGATATGAGAAGATTAGATGAACGTAATGCCTTAGCAAGACATATAATGGCTTGCCCTGGACATGATTTTAGATTTAGAGTTTTACAGAAAGTTAAAGTAAATAAAAAAGGTGGTGACAAGATGAATAGTTTGGAAAAGATAGAATTAGAATGGATTTTTAAATTATGTGCACACTATGAACCAGGTCTAAATCAATTTGTTAGTAACAAACCTGTTTTGGAAGGACGTGGTATAAAATAACAAAAGAGAAAAAACGTCCCTATCTAATGATGGTTATTATGTATACATTTTTATTTATATATATATTTAGGCATCAATACACATTTTTATGGGAGGCTTTCAATTGGTTTTACAATATTTATTTATATTTATATTTGGTATCATATAATTACAATGAATACTTACTATGCAGAATGAAATTGATAAGCATAATTATTTCTTATTTATTATATTACTAGTTTGTTTTTATCACATATTGAGACTTTTATCTATTATTGTTCATATTTACATTAGTTCTATAAAATGCCAGCTATGGATATTAGTGTATGAAATTTTTTTTAAGTATGTATCTATTAACTACTTATATATACATAATCAATATGTTTTGAACATTTTATACATTTGTCATATATATATATATATATATATATATAGATATATATATACATATTTTTTTATTATGACTAATGATTTTCCATATGAACTGTATATTCCTATAATATCATATATATACATATGTATTTATACTTCATTTCTGCTTTTGTTTTCTGTTTTTCTGTTTTTCAACAGGAAATGTCCATATATGGAACATTAAATGAATGTAATTAATGCTCATAAAATGAATCATCAACCATTTAGTTTTAATTGACAACACTATTTAAAGACATTTTTATTATGTATGAAATTAGATCTGATGAAGCGTACCAGAGGTGTAGGAGAAAGCGCTTATCCTGTTTTAACTTTCTTCGAATAAATTGTGTCTGAGTTATACGTTTTTTGGTGGTCCTTCGAAGTTTCTTTTACACATTGATACTATTTGTACAGCAGCTACTTGGGCAAGACCACATACGTTTGTCACTCATTACAAATTGGATTTGGCCTCCCGGGACAGGTCTTCCTTTGGGTCCACTGTCCTGAATAGTCTCTTTGCTTGAGCCACCTGGGATATAGGTGCTAGGGACGCTGTCCCATCCAGCAAGAATTACGGTGAGATAGGACTACATAACGTAAAGAAGTTATGTACTTACCATAATGTTCCATGTTCGTAGTCCATCTCGCCTACATTCTTGCGTCCTTCCCTCCAACCCCCTTCCTGTTTTCTGGGGGAGCTGGTGGACTATACTGGTGCTGCCTGGCATAGTTCTGTTTTGTTGCCCACCTGGCATGGATTATATTTTCAGAATCCTTTGTCTGTATTTATGCAGCTCTTATACTGGTCTTACCTGATAGATATTTATTGCTTTCTTGCAAACTAGATCTGGGGATTTGCCATGAGGCACCATGGTATAGGAGCTAGCCTCGAGCCAGTAAAAGCTCTCGAGCTTTAGTATTGGCTGAGTCTGAGCTGAATATCAGCTCCGAACCCATCCAGCAAGAATGTAGGCGAGATGGACTACAAACATGGAACGTTATGGTAAGTACATAACTTGTTTTTCTCCTCTTTGTCTTCTCATGCCCTTGGCAGTTGGTGCAAGGGCTGTTATGCTTGGTCTACCAGTGTATTTGGTGGGCCCATGGACTGATCTGTGGATCTTTTGGGCTTTTTGGAGATGGTACCCCTACTCTTGAGGCTTTCCAATGCACCTTTCAATTTACCTCTTCTGTAACTGATTCTCAACCTCCAGCTCTTAAAAGACCAGATAGGTTTTATAAGGTGCCTGGTGACTTAAAATACTTGTACAAGTATCCAGTGGCAGACCCCTCTACAGTATCTCACTCCAGATAAGCTGTAAGCTTCTGGCCATTGCTAATGCCCTACCTATGAACAAAGATAGGGCTGTAGATGGGGAAAGAAATGCTTACACCTCTGCTCCCATTGCTTTTAGGGCAATTAACTGTCAGACTGAAATGACAAAGTGCTTGATCTGTTCTGTATTCCTTAAACAAAGTTTTGCTGGACCCTTCTACAGCAGAGTCAAAGCAACAAATCCAGAGCCTACCATCCCAACCCAATGACATAGCCAGACACAGGATTAAGTGCAGTTACGATGCTTCTTCTAAGGCAACTGCCACTGGATCTGTTATTCGCAGATGTGTATGGCTTCACAGTCAAGCCTGTCCCTGAGGATTTCATATCTAAACTTAGATTCTCCCTTGGACAAAGGCTTTGGTCCTCAGGCTGCTAGTCTATTCAAAACTCTCCCAAGACCAAGGTAAGATTATGAAAGGTTGCAGACAGATTCTGCTCTTTTCAGTTCATGGATTCCCTAGGAAAGTACAGTTGTGTAAAATCTTACAATAATAGTAGATGTCCTCCTCTTCACTGTTTCAGTATTCCTTAAAGAAAGGATGTCCCACCCCTGGCAGCCCATCTCTCTGCCTGCATGGATAAGCTTGAAAAAGATCTTGTTTGCACCATGTGTCGCATTTATGCTCCTTGTGTAGAACATAGGGCATAAAGGGGATGTACGGACACAACTACCCAGAACTGAATTGCTCCAGAAGAAAACAATTGACATAAGAAAAAGGAGTCCATGCACATTCAGAAGGAAAAAATGCAGACTAAACGAGGGGTTTGGGTGGGAGCGAAAACTGCAACAGTGAAGAGAAGGACTTCTGTTATGGTAAGATTTTACAGAACTGTACTATATCCTTCTGTATCACTGTTAAAGTATTCATTAAAGAAGGGAGAATAAAAAAGCTCAAGAAACAGAATGGGGGGTGAAAGGGTGAGAAAAGCCCACAAGAAACCCACATAAAAAGGATCTGATGTTTTCAATTTTCATTCATTCTTCAACAGTTGGGTTCGGATCTGACTCTGCTGTTACTATACCTCGTGGTAACCATAAAGCTTTGGAAATTCTCCCTTCTGCATAATGCATTGACCCCTAACATACCTTATATCTTGTTTGCCTCTTTCGCGAACTAGACGTGGTCATCTGAGCTTTCGAGTTTATATTTAAAATAAGTAATTTTTCTTGTCTCATTGTAATGTGTTTTTCCATCTTTATATAGATCTTGCATTTGGTGTATTCCTTATACAGCCATTGTTGGTATTTTAGTTTCTTTTTTCCTTTTTTCGTATTTTACTTTTTTACACAGTCTAGCATAGTATTGCATACCATTGTTGGTACTTTTTCCTCCCTTGCCTTTTATTTATTTAAAAAAAAAATTCTAGCTGTTGTAAAGATGTCAGAAAAAGGCCCTTAGAGGTTTAAAAAAATGCCAAAAATGTGGTCATAAGCTTTCACTCTCAGGCACACACAATTTATGCCTGAACTGCCTGGGCCCAGACCACTTGAACACATAGACTGCTCTATTTGTAAAATCTTGAATCCACAAGCTATAGCCGATCACAAAAACAAACTGATTTTAAAAGATTTGTTACCTTCTACTTTTTCAGAAAGGATTACTGGGACTCAGCCCCTCAAAACTATACCCAAGGAGACTACCAGATCTTCTATGTCGACAGAACCTTCCAAAAAGAAACACAAGACAGATCCAAAAGTTTCTGTCTCTAAGCTGGTTTTGATATCTCCAAAAACAACTTCGGATCTGAGTACATCAGATCTGAAGCTTCTCCCAAGAATTTGTTCACCGAACATTGACCCATTGCTGTGTAGGGCCCCATCCCTGCTTATGGAAAGATGGCATTCAAAATCTCCTTTAGCCTCCTCTAATTCTTCCAGGAGTCTGACTGAAGCTGTTGTGGATAGGATGATGAGGAGATTTCTCTTGGTGCAAATGCAAGAGGGTATTCTACTAGCTCCTTACAGGTCTGCTCCAATCTCTGCCTCAGGTGGAATGCTATTTGGGCAGACAGAGCTGTGTTGGGCCAGAAGCTTGGCTTCTCAGGTCCATCAGCTTCCCTGTCTGGGGTGTTCTGCTTTTGAGGTGGTGGAGAGAGTTTTGTTTGCTTTGGAAGGATGGACAGTCCCACCCCCCAAATCTCCCTTCAGGATCTCATGTTTCTCTGTGCATTGAGCCTCAACAATCGACTCCTCTGGGAACAGCCATCCCAAACTCTCTAGGCTACTCAGCAGGGTATCACCATCTCTTCTGATACTTCTCCAGAGCATCCCACCAAAGAAGTACTTCAGAAGAGAAGGTGCAAAAGGAGGCACTTAGATTCCCCACAGGAATCTACCACTGAGGATAATGATTTTGACAAAGGGGAAGGATCCCCAAGATCACCACCTGAACACATCTCATTTGAAGACATCCTAGAGATCCTTAAAGGGGTGGTTGGTCCTCAGACAATCCTCTTCCAGGGAAATAGGTATTCCTGGAGACATTCGGATCTAGCCCATCTACGTCCTGGGTAACTCTTCTGCTGATGAGCTCATTGACTTGATCTCACAGCAGGCATGGAAGGAGCCTGACTCTGTTGAACCTATCCCCAAGAGACCAGGAGGGATTCTGGCACCACCTGCAGGAAGGGAGTTTTGGAGTACCTGTGGATGCTGTGGTCATGGCGTTGGCCATTAAGAAGGAGCTTGTGAAACAAAGCTCCACTGTCCATCCCCTTACCAGAGAATCTAGACCTTTGGACAGGATTGGAAGCATGTGTATACTTCAGCAAACTAAGGGCAAAGGTTGCTGAACTACTTGGCACACTTTACAAGACTTCAGAGGGACTTGATTAAGGAACTGTCAAAATCCCTTTTTGGGACCACAACTGCTGAGACTCTGACGTCTGTGGCCTCACATTTGGCTTCCCTTTATTTCAAATTCGTCCATGTGGCTTACCTCTCATGCAGCTGAGGAGAGTACCTCAAGGGCAGCGGGTGCAGGCATTTCCATTAGGAATCCTGTCTGGATGCGCTTATGTGACTTTGCGGAGCCCTTAAAGTCGTCTTTTGTCAATTCTCCTTTTGACGGAGCCTCCTTATTTTGGCCCCAAAGTGAAGGACACACACTCCAGGTGCAAGCAAGATGGGAAGACCCTCTCTGCAGTAGGATTAGGTTTTTTGACCCTCAAAGGACCTTTTATAAGAACCAACAAGGAGGATAAAAAAGGTAGTTCAAAATATTCCAGGGTCCTTTCCAAGATCCACGTGGAGATAGTTTCTCTCACAGGCAGAGGGATTAACTTAAATGGAAGATGCCTCCCACATGGCGGCGGTGTCCTGCAAAACCAAGGGTCGAGAGATTCTTTCTCTGACAGACGCTCCTGAAAGGAGGCCGGATTGTCCCCCTCTGAAGGCAATCTGTGGTCATTTATCTCTGTACCAGAGAGCTTGGCTAGATGTAAAAAAAAATTGTGGGTGTAGAAGATTATTTCCAGAGGTTCTATTCCCCTTTCCCTTCTACATCCATCCTCGTGTAAGTTTCCCAGTGTTCCTACCAATCAAAGGAAAGCAGCACCACTAGAAATACAAAAGCTGCTAGAAAAAAAAAACATCCAAGAGGTCCCACCAGACCAAATAAAATCCAGAACTTACTCAAGGTTCTTTTTAGTGCCAAAGAAAACTGGTGACCAATTTTGGAGCTCGGCAACTTGAACAAATCGGTTTAGAACACAGTTTTGGATGGTCATGGTTCAGTCCATTTTACCCTTTTTGGGCGAGGACGACTGGATGTGCTTGATAGACGCGTACTATCACATAAAAATGAACAAACAGTCCAGAAGGTGCTTACACTTCCGGCTGGGAGCCAGTCATTACCACTTCAGAGTCTTGCCCTTTGGTGTCGCCACAGCCCCCAGGTGCATGGATTCTGGGTGTTTCTGTATCTAGACAATGGTCTTATTACTGCACTGACCAGGCATCTACTTATAAGAGCAAGAGATCAGGTACTCCAGACTTGTTCCCTTCTAGGAATTACCATAAATGAATACAAACAAAACGCAGATCCACAAACCATATAATCCAGAAAGGGAGAACACCAGCCAAGTCCACTCTGAACTCTAATAAATTTTATTATTTATAAAAAACAGTAAAACATTCTGTTAAAATAACATGGTTAGCTGGTTTCATCCCTCCTGTGGGGACTTCAGAACAATTTTGAGCAACCTACCCAGCGTTCAAATACACATACCAATTAAATAATTAACCTACTAATGCTTGCTCTTAAACTGTTTAAAGCAGCACCCACACTAAAATCTAAGAATGCTTCTATATTTATGTACTGACTGAAAATGTATATAATAGAAATTGTAACTGAAGTAAAATAGGATCATCCTAACATATTATTTAATTTTAACACGCAATTAACATTTACCATTTCATTAATACCTGGATATCTCATTGCATCCAATTTAAGTTGCCATTTCAACTCACAAATGTCCAAACATTCATTTAGCCTCCCCTGCTGCTTGGTCGGCCCTTACCCTGCTGTATTACTAAAAACTTAGAGATGGTCCTTGAATTCCAACAAATGCCTACTTAATGCATTGGTATTTTTTTAATTTTTATATCCAGCTGGTGTTCATAAATCCTTATTCCTAAAATGTCTGCACATTTTTCCTATATAAATAACAGGACATGATAAAAGACTTGGCCATATAGACCATAAATGACAGGAAATCTCAGAACCTTCTCAGATATTGTAGTTTATAAGAACATCTTCAACACAGTATCAATAACAACCTCTGCTCCTCTTGCAAGAGTACAGACTATTTGATTCCAGGTCAAGAAGATAATTCACAGTACAACAGTTTCAGCACGATTGATTCTACAGGCCCTAGGATCCATGTCAGTGGCCATAATTTTAGTTTCTCTAGCAAGATTCCACATGAGGATTCCTCAGTGGATGCTAGCAACTCAGTGGTAAATTCTTTATCAACACGTCAGTTGAAATAAAATCACTCGAGCATGAAAAAGGTATCTTTGGTGGTGGATTTGATCAGATCAAGTTCTTCAAGACCATCCTTTCATTCTCCCTCAGCACAAGGCAATAGTGAGCATGGATGCATTCCAGATTGGGTGGGGTGGCACTTCTGGGGAAAACAGTCCAAGGCACTTGGTCTCCCCGAAGAGGCCAACACGCATATCAGCGTCCTAGAAATGAGAGTAGTGCTGTTAGCATTGCAAGCATTCCAAGGCTCTCACGTCAGGACAATGTGTTGGTAGTATGGTACATAAACAAGGAGGAAACGAGGTCTTACCCCTTGTGCCAAGAAACCCTCAGAGTGTGGCAATGGATGATCTCTTCAAACCGCTTTCTGATAGCATCACACATCCTAGGGAACGAACAACATGGTAGCAGACCAGCTGAGTAGGTCCAGTGTACTACCGCACGAGTTGTCCAAGAAAGTGGCAGAAATTATTTTCTGTCTATGGGGGTCAGCCTTGCTACGATCTTTTTGCTTCTCCCCAAAACAACAAATGCAGCAGCTCATTTGCCCTGACCCCCCCCACCATGGGGATCACCGAGGGTTGCTCTAGTCCACTACTGGGCCCCTGACTCCATTGGGTCCCAAATTTATGCAAAAGGCTGCCAGATTGAAGAGCAAAGTCATCCTCATTGCACTTGATTAGCCTCAACAGATTTGGTTCCCCTTTCTTTGTCCTTATCTTCTTTAGCCACATTGGGTTCTGGATCCAATTCCAGACCTCCTGTCTCACCCAGCAGGCATGATTCATCCAGATATCTCAAACCTCAAACTTGCAGCATGGTTTCACCACTTCCTTTAATAGCTAGACAGCCTATGCTCTCTTCCCGTGTCCATCATATATTTTTATCTTCCCATAAAGCTTTTACAGGGAAACTTTACAGAAGTAAATAGAGGTTTGTTTTTTTGGGCAGATCAGAAACATGTTGACCCTCCTGTAAAAAGTGTCCTAATGTTTTTGGCAACTGTTTTCAACGAAGAAGCTAGCTCCTTGACCATTAAAGTTTAGTTGGCAGCAGTCTCTGTGACTTTCATATTGGATTTGAGAATTCTTCCTTGGCTTCGTCTAAGCTTTGTAAAGCTTTTTTGAGAGGCACTCTTCTGCTATGAGACCTCCTTATAAAGATCCTACTCCAGCATGGGATTTAAATCTGGTATTGCAGGCCTTAATTCATTCCCTATATGAACCAGCAGCAAACTGTGATCTTAAATTTCTTACCTGGAAAACTTATCTTACTAGTGGCCATTACTTCTGCTAGAAGAATTTCAGAACGTCAAGCATTGTTCTGTAAACCTCCTTACCTGATTTTTCATAGGGATAGAGTAACATTATGAACCAACCCTTCTTTCCTAAGGTGGTGTCAGAATTCAACATCAGTTAGTCAGTTAATCTGCCTGTCTTTTTTCCAAAATTTGAAAATAAAGGAAGAATACATGTTGCACTTGTTAGATTTTCATAGACAGTTACATTTCTACTTGCATAGGACAAAAGAAGTTAGAAAATGTTATCAACTATTTGTCTCATTTGCAGAGTTCAAATTAGGTAAATCAGTTGCAAAGGTAACTTTGGCAAAATGGCTTACCAACTTGTATATCTTCTGTCTACAGTAAATTGGGTATCTCATTGCCAAAACATTTAAGAGCCCACTCAACTAGATCAATGGCAACTTTCAGTGTTTTTATCTAGGCATTCCATGGATGACATATGTGCAGCTGAAACTTGGGGTAATTCTTGTACCTTTATTACTCATTACAAACTAGATCTGGGCTCAAGGGGAAGAGCAACATTGGGCTCGACCGTGCTCAGGAATATCCTTCCTTAGAGTCCACCTGACATTTCAGGTAGCTGGGGGGGGCTGTCCCAGCTGTTGAGAAATAATGAAAATTGACAACATCAGATAAAGATGTTATGTACTCACCATAACATTCCATCCGTGTTGTCCATTTTCATTTTTCCTCAGCTCCCCTCCCACCAGCCCCCAACCATTTAGCAAATGATTTCTGGATGAACAAGAGTGTATAAGGACACCTCTGGTCCTTGCATTGAGCTTCAGATAATAGCTTTTAATAACCAGACATTTATAGTAGTAATTTTTTCTTATTCTAATCTAGTAAAGATCTAAGGTATATTATGGGTTGTGCATTATGAGTAAGGGAGAAGCTCAAGAGCTTTATGGTTACTGCGAGTTATAGTAACAGCCAAGTTGGATTCGAAGGTCAGATAAGAACCCAACTGAGGAAGAATGAAAATGGGAAACACAATTGAAACATTTTGGTAAGTCAGCTTCTTTTTCAGCAAAACCTGCTCTGGCCTTAGAAACCTTATTCTGGGAAGAGAAATGGCTTTAGTGTATTTGGCACAAATGCCTTGCAGATACTACAAGTGGTATGGTCGTCCAAGCAAAAAAGATACTGTTCGTGACTATCTTTAAGGGAAATCTGCCTCCCATACTGACATTTCCCTCTCTTGGATGACCATGACTCTAGGTAGTGATAAAAAATACAAGACCAACAAAGCAACTTTTTAAAAAGTAAAAATAATCCCAACTAGGCATTTATCTGGTGTTGCTAAAATTCAGAAGAGCAACAAAATGTTCAGACTGTCAATAATGGCGTTCAAACTGGTGGCAAAAGAAGTTCTGGGTAGTTGTGTCTGTATGTCCCTTTTTATGTCCTATGTTATGTACGAACTACTTAAATGTGACATATGGCACAAACAAGATCTTTTCAAGCTTATCCATATTGGCTGAGCGACAGGCTGCCCGGGTTGGGACATCCCTTTTTTAAGAAATACTGCAACAGTGATATAAAAGGACATCTATATATCTAAATCTACATATTCATTAGAAGGGATCCTAGGACATCTCGGAAACAAAAGAAATACCTAAGAAAAGGTACACTGACAAACCCCATAGGGAAATTCCAGCGGGGAAGCCTCCCTTTGGAAGCAAAAGTCTGACTGTTTCTGCAGTACCCCTTCCCCTGCCATCAGCTCCATTACTCCTCTTTCCCAGAGACTGTCGCTCTCCCTGGCCATGTGGGATGCTGCAACCGCAGACAGAGGGTCCTGTCAGTCATCAAGGATGGTTATGCCATGTTTTGGGTAAATATTCCCCCTTTGAAAGGCATGCCACAACCACCTCATAACCAAATGTCCCTTCCTTTCCTCATTATTCAAGACATTTTGAATTGGGGCACCATCAAGCAAGTCCCAAAGTACTTCAGTGGAAAAGGATTTTACTGTAGGATTTTTCTAGTGCCAAGGAAAGAAGGGCAGTGGAGGCTTGTCTAAGACCTTAAGTGTTTTTGTGGGCCCATGGACTGATCTCTGGACCTTTCTCTTCTCCCAGAAGTTCTTGCAAAGGTGCAAAATGTACCACCTCTCAAAATACTCTCTTCACACTCGTTTGCCTTTCCTCCTTCCCCAGGCTTTCTTAGTGTCACTAGATCTGAAAGACGCCTACTTATACATATCTATTCATCCTTCTTGCAGGAGATCCCTCATGTTTCCGCTGGCTCCCAGCATTGTCAATGTACTGCTCTGCCATTTTGTCTTTCCACAGCTCCAAGAGTGTTCACAAAGTGTCTCGCTCCAGTAATAGCATACTGTCGCACTCGGGGAATCCAGATTTTCCTCTGATTGACCTATTGATCCAGGCTATGTTTCCAGAAATAATTCTTCAGCATCTCTACTTCCCTGTCCAACTCCTGACACATCTGAGTTTCACTATAAACTGCAAAAACAATCCCACATAGCCCATACACAGGAGCTGGGTTTCCTGGGCTGCAGACTGGGCACAAAATGTATTCCTTTCCCACTCCCTTAGGAGAAACTACAGTCTCTCCATTTTTTTTCCCAAAATCTCTCCTCTGCAGCCCATTGCTCAGCAACGGAGATGCTGAGAACTTGTGGGTTCATGACAGCCACCATCCCTGTGCCCCACCTGGCCAGACTTTACATGAGAAATATTCAGTGATACCTGACATCTGTGTGGTCCCAGCACTGTCACCCCTTGGATACCCTGATTACCCTCCTCCTTTGTCTCAAAAAGGAGCTGATTTAGCGGAAGGGATTGCCATTCACACCACCTTCTCCTCATTAACAGGTTCACACAGATGCCTTAGACAAAGCTTGGAGACCATGGACAGGACCACACTGATTGCATGGGGAAAGAAACCTCAGTTCCTGAAAAAACATAGTGTGAAGGAAATGGTTTCTTGTAGTAACTCTTCAGAACTTCGGCCACTGTTGGAAACCCAGGCCTCTCTTAGTGTACACAAGCAACACCACAGTCATTGGGTACATAAACAGGAAGGCACTATGTCTTACCAGCTGTGTAGGTTAGCACAGGAGGCATGGAACTTGGCCAACCAGATGGACAATCATGTTCACACCCATGTACATTCCTTCTCAGGACAGTGTGCTAGCAGATTCCCTGTCAGTCCCTGGAGGACCTCCATGTTTGGATGTTGAATAGAGAGGTTTTCCAGATCACCCTTTAGTGGGACACTCCATGAATTTAGACCTCTCTGTGTCACCAACCAATCATCAGATCTCTCAGTTCTGCACCAGGAACCCTTGCCCCAAAACCTGGAGGAAAGATGCCTTTTCTTTCCAGTGAACAGGGAAGTTCCTCTGTAGTTTTATTCCACTGCCTCATCTCCCAAAAATTCTTCTCAAGGCACAAAAGGAAACACCCAGACCCCTTTTATTAGCTCCCTTTCGCCTTGGCTGCATTGGTTTCCCCTTATTTTTCAAATGACAAAGGGAAATTACAGGAAAATACCTCTTCAACCAGACCTGATAACTCAATAAAAAGGATTGCTGCTCCACTCAAATTTTCCATCTCTCAACTTGCCCCTATGTATAATAGGTTTTTAATTCCTCAAAGATGTCCCTTCTCTGAAGAAGGTTGTTCAAGTCCTTCAGGAAGCTAGGAGACCCACTACTAGAAAATCTTCCACAGCTAAATGGAAAAGTTTTCCTATTGGTGCTGTAGACATAGTTAGGACCCACTCTATCACACGTTCCACCTATTCTGCAATATTTTATTTATTTATTTAGCATTTGTTTATCGGGAAAGTCCAACTGGGACAGAGCCCATTTTCAGCGGAGGCCCGGGTAGAAACGCTCCAGATGTATGTCTTTGGAATATCTGTGCAAACTATGATCATGTTTGGCCTCCTCTTCTATAAAACCTCACCTGTCCGCTATCGGTGCCTGCTCATCTCTTTGGACCCCCACTTATGGGGAGTCCCGCATCTTAACCCGTCAAGGAAACCCATCTTTCCCCCTTCGGATCTTAATTTTGTGCTGGAAAAGCTTATACTGCCTCCTTTTGAACCATCATCTTCCATTTCTCTAAAATTCTGTACTTTGAAAAACTATCCTTCTCTTGGCTCTTACTTATGCTAGGAGGGTTTCTGAGTTACAAGGTCTCAAGGCCCTTCTCCCTTTTCTTATTTTTCCCAAGGACAGGGTGCTTCTCAGGACAAATCCATTCTTCATGCCTAAGAAGATGAACAAGCTATCCCTCAACCAGACTATTCATCTACCCACTTTCTTTCCCAGCTCACAAAAAAGGGGGAAAGGGTCTTGCATTCTCTTGACATTTACCGGCAACTCAGATTTTATCTCAACAAAACTAAATCCTTCAAAAAGACTGACCAGCTGTTTGTATAATTTATGAGCCATAAGCTGGGCTAGACGGCCTCCAAACTCACTATTGTAGCTTGGATTTCTAAGGCTCTCTCTCTCTGTCTGTTACTTTCACTGCAGTAAGATCTTGCCTTCCTGCCATAAAACATGTTCCACTAGGGCAGTGGCTTCCTCAGGAGCTTTTCTCAAAGGAGTAGACTCCATGTCTCTCTTTGGAGGTGGCCACTTGGTCCTCTGCACTACAAAATTGATGCTTTCTCCATGTTCGGGTAAGCTTTTGCTAGGTCAGTCCTGTCCGCCCTGCTTGAAAGCTCTTCTAGTCAGTAGCCAAACACCCTTCCTTCCTCTTTCAACTCTGATATCACCCATGTGTCAGGAGTACTGTGACAGAACGTACCGTAACTGTAAATGTCTTACTGATCACTGCAGGATTCCATCCCACCCACTATCCCTCTTGTCTACCTCACATCAACTTTCTTATTCTTCTCCCCCCTTTGCTTTAGTCTTTGCTCTGTTACATGGAAATGTGGGAGTTTTCTTACTTTTCAAGCTATACCCTTCCTAGCTGACCAGTCTTCCTCTCTCAGTAGTCTTCAGGCCACTGTCTTGGAGGTAGTCTAAAGATTCATGCTCATACATCTATCTATATATATATATATATATATATATATATATATATATATATATATATATACCCCAGTGCATGCAAGCTGAGGTCATGTGTTGGACTTAATGACCACGAGAAGGTAATGCTTTGGTGTCCTGTTTAGACATCAGCAGTGACAACCCATATGTCAGGAGTATTGCAACAGTGATCAGTAAGACATCTACTGTTATGGTAAAGTCTTGCACAACTGTACTTTTTCTAGGGGTGGAGATACTCTGGAGACAAGTGCATGTTCATTTCTAGGTGTTAGCTCAGTCTTGTTTTCTTGCTGAGGCAGAAGGGAGAGTTGTGGCTTTTTGCTTCTCTGCCTTGGAATTTGTTGTCCTCATTCCAGCTGTTCTTTTGTGTGTAGTCCTCAGGGCATAGTTTGATAGTACTGGAACTCAATTTTTGCCCCTGGTTGGCTCTTGGAACTCCCCTTGAGACATGGTTAGCTAATGATTAATCCCTTGTGGAGCAATTTTGCCTCCTTTTTGCTACCTGGCCCGAGACCTTTTCTCCCAGATCGTGACATCATCTGACAAGTTCCTGTAGGAGATGGGAGTTACTAGTGGGAAGTGATTCTTTGTATAGGCATTGCAGTACCTGATACTGTTCCACTTGGCTTGCAGTGGGAGCCTATGATGTTTTGGATGCCTGTTGCCATGTCTGTTTTCCATTTCTGGGGACCTGTTCAGTACTTCCCTGTGGAGGATCAGATTGAGGCACAGCTCTAACTTGTCAGTCAAGCCCCCTTTGGATGTCTTTGACATTTGTTCTGTTGTGAAGATATTTCCACTTTTGAGGTCTTAAACTTGTTTGGCAGGTTTTTCCGACTACAGTTTTGTCTGTTGGTACAGTACAAGCATACATCTATGAGGTGTCTCCCTTTCTCTCTGTTTCACCTGTTCTAGATGTTCTATTCTGCATCTGCAGGGTGGTATGCCTTCCAGCACTTGAGGACAGGGCCTCTCCATTCCATTTCTTTTGCTGCAGTGGTTCCTATGGCAGGGCAGACTTTGCCTCTGTTAATTGTTGGGGAGGAAGAAGCTGGGTGGAATGAAGGGACTTTTACTTCAGAGAGTGATGTGTTTTTCTAAGTTGCGTCTCCCTTTGGAATTACCAATTCCAGGTTGTTCACTTTCTGGAATCCTAAGAGTGGAGAAACCGTTGTCATTGCCATATTGGGGATGAGCATTTGAGTTATGTATGCCACTGGACTTTTTTCAGCTGGATTTTGTTCAGGCAGGTTATTTTCAAGAGTAAATTAAGTGGTTAGTCTGTCATTGGTAGGCTTGGTTGCAGTGGTGGCACATTGGGCCAGTGTTGTGTCACTTCCATTCCAGACAAGTTTTCCTGCTTGGTAACTATGCAGTTGGACTTTGGGCTCAGTGTTGCCAAGCTTTCAACCTTCTCACTATTCCTAGTAATGGATCTCTTGTAACTGTCCTTGTAGCTTTATCTTTTGGACCTTGGACCAACCATAGACCTCTGTCAAAGGGTCCTTGATGTAAGATGTAGTAGATTTTGTCTTTCTTATCTGGTGATGGTTGAAGAGGATCCTCATTGGGTCAGAGACAACTTCCGCTGTCCCCTGCAGGTGGAATGTTCTTCTAAAATCCTTAACTGTTGGATTCCGTGTCCATCTTTTAGGTATGTACTTTGTCACTTGTTTGTGAACTGGATGATGAGCCTACTTTTTGTTTTGGATTGCAGGAGGCAGTTCGCTCATTGCTAAAGGTCAAAGTGGTAGTGACAGGACACGTTTGCCTGCGTAGCTGATTTATGATACGTTATGGGCAAACAGCCATCCGTGACTGAGGGAATGTTTGAACAAAAAAAAAAAAAAGAAGCTGAATGCTTAAAGATAGAGGCTAAACCAATCATAAAATCCTTAAACTAGTGTTCTCGCAGATCAACTGATAAGAAGATAGGTTATTTTGTATTATGCTTTATGTGGACTGTAGGTTGCTATTTTCCTGATGACCTTGTTAAGACAGTGTAGAAGGCTGTGTAACGTGTATGCTAATTAATACTGCATCATCTAAGAATGTGAAAAGAGGTTT
Organism: Protopterus annectens; assembly: GCF_019279795.1. NCBI lineage: Eukaryota > Metazoa > Chordata > Ceratodontiformes > Protopteridae > Protopterus > Protopterus annectens. Next base: position 2,224,205 of record NC_056744.1, on the reverse strand, counting down.
GATGCCTTGCCCCACACTATGCATATTCTTTTAACTGTAGGTGCCCATCTGCTTCTAAGACAGCAGCATGCACAGATATTTCACTTGTGTGTTTTTTTTCCTTTTTTCAAACTTTAGTGAGCATTATATATCTAACTGGAAGGGGATTAGGATTAACAGGAGAGGTAGCATTGCGTGTACCATTTTGGAAAATAGCTGTTTACTACATGAAGATAACTCCACCAGTGGAGCCTTTATTTATTTAGTTAGTTAGTTATTCATTCCATTTTCCCCATAATCTCCACCTTGCATCATGGTGTGGTGGTTATGATGTTGAACTTTTTGTCTAGATCATTTTTCAGGAAGGCATGAGCTGTGTTTATTGCTCAATCCTTGCCCTGGTGGCTGATGTAGGTTCAACACATCACCACGAGGATGTCCTGTGTCTTTCCCCCAGGTTATGTGCATAATCTTCCATACTAACCCACTGAGGGCTATTGTCATCTGCTTTGGGGATCATGAAGCTCATCACATTCCCCAGTCTTATATTCATTGGTATCCTGCATCTTCACTGGAGCTGTCTGGCTCTGCTGGTGCCCAAGCTACTGACTGAACTGTGGTCATATGGTTTGTACTCATGGTTTTATCCCTGTGTGCCATAGAGCTTGGCCTGTTGGCTATACTATTGAATTGAGCATGTCTAGCAGGTAATTTTGTTTCACAAAACTCTCTTATGACTGCTAGCAAGTCACTTTAGCTGCACACAGCTCTTTGCTACCCCTAAAGACAAACTGTTGTAATTGATGGAGCAATAACATAGTATAGCACAAGTGACTTTAAGGTGGTGAGGCATTCTTCGTGCATTATACCACATTTTTGTGTTAAAGACGCAGTGGCTTTTGTGGGATGTTTCATTGTTGACTTTTATTGTAGTTATGAAGTGTACATAATGCCTTAATGCAGCTGATAGAAGGGAGCTTCATCTCCCATCTAGTCTTTCTGAAGGTATGACCAGCACCCCATTTTCTGCTTTTTACTAAAGTGCCCATTTGTACTGTGCTTTTTTTTTTTTAACCTCTCCCAGGATGTGTGCTGTTTTATCAGCTGTCTTGGTGAAACACACCGTGTATTCACCATTGTTTTCTCGTTCAGTCTTACTGATCCTTAATTAGCTCATTTATGTCTTCTTATGTTCCATTTTTTTAAACAGAATTACATCTTCCACCCTGTCTTTCAGTATTTTAAAGCATCAGTTGTCCCCAACCCCAGTCTGTTTCATTCCAAGTGGTGTTCCTATGAGGAATGAATGGCTTTAAAAGCTGTTAGACTGTGTGTGCGTGCGAGAGAGGGTGCAAAATGTATTGCTTCTTTTAAAGCTGTGACAATGCTTCAGATGCTGTGTTGTTAACTGCTTTGATGCTGTAATGTAAAACTAGAGCTTAACAGTCATGAAAGATGCTTAACAAGTTTCTCCATCCATCCCCCACATGTTTGGAGTGTGATCACAGTGCTCAGTATCCTCCATATATTTTTGTAATCCTGTTATAGTTATGAATATGGCTGGCCAGCTCATTCTTCCAAACATCTATTTGTTCATCGCACGCATCACTCTGTGTACCACAAGCCTACAATTTTGTCTGTCTGTAGTCTGGCATGGTATGCATTACACTAGTACGATGTGCCAGTTTTAGAATTATAGCGTGAAGTTGAGCATGTTAATCTTGTGTACATATTCTTTGTCTTTTGGATAATTTATAATTATGAAACTACATGAACTGTTATTGCAACATAGTTTTTGGCTTGACAGCTTAAGCATAGTAAGTGTAATTCTGTCTTTCACCATCTGTCACCCACTCCCTGCATTTTAGTCCCCTGCAGTGCTAAGCACATCTTTTAGTATGTATTGGAAATTAATTTCACACTACGTGGGGTGCATGACCTGAAACAGAACATCAGTACTGACATTGAACATTAAAATTGGCATCATTTGTACAGTATTTTCATCAGTGTGGATTTTTTGTGTGAATTTATGATAAGCTCATAAGTATTTTATGTTACTGGCTATTGGCTTTTTTAAGTGGTTTTGCTTTAAAAAAAAATAAAAACACACAGTAGGCAGACATTCCATTCCTATTTTGTTCAGTTTGCTGGCAACAGAGTTTACTGTTCTTTGCAGCTTGCTTTCATAATTGTTTCTATTTTCTGCACCCTGTATTTGCTCCATTCTCAGTGAAACTTGTTTAGAATGCAAGGACGAGTATTTGTTTAAACAGAGCCAGCTTTCATACATTTGCTGATTGTTTAGCAGAATACTACTATTAATAATATGAGCTGTGTTCAAGTTTTGCATGTATAAGTAACCATCAGCTTTAAATGGGCATTTTGAACTGCTAAAGGGCATTGTATGTTAGATTTATAAATGACACATTTTACTTAACTGTGAATTTCAAAACTAATTTGGCCATAAAGGAAAACCAAATTTACAGTGTGCATGTGACATCAATTGTAATGTGGTGTTCCAGATGCTTTGTTTTGCAAGTTTTCATTTTTGACCTTGTGTTCTTTAGTTGTGGAGCTTGTTCTAAGTACTGTTTATGCATACACAGTGACTCTACATAGTTTTGACTTATTTTTGCCTATATTTCACTCAGTACAGCAACAAAACAACAACTAAAACAATCCCTTTAAGAAACACAGGATTTCTTGATTACCATCAGTTTCCTGTCTGGAACTGTTATTTTTAGCTTCAGCTATCATGGGGCTAATTGTATGTTGAAATGTACTGTTTGTGTAAACTTTGTAAATGTTTTATACAAGTTTAATGTGTATCATTATTTTATTTGGGCAGGTGTGACTTGCATTCACACTGTAACAGCTTGCCATCTATTTGTTTCCGTCAGACTCATTTTGTATAAAAGAAGTTTCTGACAAGAATTTAGTATCTAACTTTGCATTACTGTTTTGGGGACTCTCTGTGACTGGGAAATGTAAGTGTGCTGCTTGTGTAAATTGTTTGGCAGCTTACCTTCCAAGTGATTTGTTACAGTGGTTATAGCTGCATTAGAACCATCCTCATCTGTCACTGCATGGATACTTATGTTTCTACTGGTCCAATTTCTGTAGTTCCTAGAAAGAAAATTTAATTGGGATTCCTTGCTGACCCCATGAGCTCATTCTTCACCTCAGCCAGTGATGGGTGACTCTGTAGTGGCCAGCAGTTGTTTTTCAGACCACTCACTGACCTCTCCATTTTCCTCTGGTGTAGTCCAGTCAATCTCTATGAAGTGGGGGTCAGCCACATCCTGTCCTGCTGTTCCAGTGTTTGATATGTGCAAGGGTGAGAACCATCTTGAGAGGGTGAATATTCCTTCTTGAAGTTTGTCTCTGCTGATACATTTAAAGAAAAAACAAAAAGTTACACATTGTTCTTCAATGCAACGGATATCTGTAAGGACTGATAATTTTGTTACTTTAGTTGACAATTTGTTACAGACCGTCCATCTTGGTACATTGTTTGAGGCACCTGTTCAGGTCATGCTAAATATTCCTGAAGACACATCAGATGTTTCTGATGTAGAAATGAGGCTTTGTCTCCTGCACATTCTGAAGCCCAAACTCTGTTGGTAAAGAAACTTGGTCCTCACAACCATCTCAGGAAATATTTTCTGTTTCTTAGATTATGGCCAGAATGAATGAGGCATTTTTAGGGGATCAAATGAATGGTTCCCTTGAAATGAGGAGATAGTGTAATATGTTGTTTCATTCTATACTTCCTCTTCCTCTGGTGAGAGCCTTGGAGGATGTAGATGATGCTGCCTTTAGCAACCCTTACAAACTTAAGTCCCCAATAAAGCAGATGGGGCTTTACTAAGTTTCTCAAGCTAAAAGGCACTTGATTTCTCACCCTAGGTCTAACCCTGCAGAGATCTTGACACCTACGCCAGCAGGTGACATTTTGAGGGAGTAAATGTCCTTCCCACACACACACTGGCAAATGCAAGGGGCTTTGTACACTTTAACAATGAAGCAGAAAGTTTCTCTAGATGCTGTTTCACTGTTTGATACTTACAATCACACTTCTGACTGTTGGTTACTAATATATCAGATTATAGTCATGGCGTGTGTATCACAGATTCTTTATTCATCATGTAGCCTTGTCTTGCTTCAAATTGGAAATATGTTATTACTTAATTTTAATCTAGCTGCTACAAGTCAAATTATTTTAAATCCATTAACAGAAGCAAACTCCTTTTTAAAGGGGACTTGAGGAATGCTATGAGCTGCTTGAAAATTAATACATAATAGTACATACAGTAACATTATTTTGTAACATACAACATAGAAATTCAAAAGAAAAAAAAAAGTAACTTAAGATGCCCTTCCATTTCTCCTGTTGCAGTACTCTTTACTTCAGGAATCCCCTGCCAGGGTGGCCTGACGTCCGAACAGTATACCAAAGCCTTTAGGTTGCTTTAAGGTATGCTGTATGTCACACATATGCTTCTTGCTTATTGTAGGGCATAAAGGTGAAGTCTGGCCGTACCATCCTCAAAACTACTTTGCTGCCAGTCAGAACGCAATTGCTTGATAATTGCTCTAAACACCCGTTCCGTTGCTGGTTCACCAAGCCATTACAGATAAGTAACTTCTCCTTCTGTTGTTGCTTGTGGGATTTCATGTCATCCAAGAAGGGTAAATGCCTGTGTGGGAGACAGATTCCCCATAAAGACTGCCACGACCAGTGTCTTTTTTGGCATAGGTGCCTCTCACAACCATACATCATGTTCCACTTGTCAGGATTTTGTACCTAAAACCTTTCATCATAGACTGTTTCTTTGGTGCCTTATATTGAAAGTCATCATTAAGCTTCTTGCAAAAGACTATGGAAGGTACGTCACGCTCTGCGGGACAGCTGTCAGTGAAGAGGAAGACTAAGAAGCCTAGGCTGGAATCTTCTGTTCAGCCTCCCTGGACATCTCTCCTGAGGTCATCACTCAGAAACCAAAACAAACCAGTAAAATACAAGAAAAGTGAACCATTAGATGAAAAACCATACAGGCTAAATGCCCAAATGCAGAAACACAGTCACTGCCGTGAAAATAGCAACGCCAGGTAAGAAGCCACTCGATTAAACCAAGGACAAATTTATTTGAAGCACTTTTCGTTTGCCTCCTAGGCAAACTTCTTCAGAAAACGTGATTGCAACAATTCACGTACTTTAAATAGTATGACATCATATACAAATTGGTGCCAATTAACCACAAATAATTGATGGTACACTATTAAAGGTAGACACCTTTAAAGTTGGTAGTAATAAATTAGTCCATTGAGTCCTACTAAAAACTAACTAGTGACTTAAAAACAAAGCTACATAAAATGACACCTAAACTACCTACATATTACGTCGTTATGTTAACGAAATAAATACATACAAAAACACCCAAATCGAGGAGCCAATGATCGAACCGCTCCAACCAGAGAAGGACCAACAGGTAATACCTGTCTGTCCTTCTCATTTTAATATTGACACAGTTTCACTTGTGGACAATGAGGCAATCCCACATTCTCCTGTTTCCATTGTATCGGATTCGGACAACAACAACACTAGCGGGTCAGCCCCATTGTCTGGGCCAGTGGTCTGTTTGAATTCTTCTGGGGACTTTAAAGTATTCAATTTCTCTCAAATGACGGTGACCACCGTCATGGCTGATTTGTTGGCCAAAGGGCAAACTTATGTTACTAAACAGCATTTCGATATTGTAACTGCTATTATCGATGTAAAGACATTTACTAGGAAGCTTAATTTTCAACTAATGATGGGTGGTAATGTTTATTCTGAAATAAGGAATCAATTGCATGTACTTAGTACGTTCAATCCACCCCTTCATCCCCTACTGGCCACGTTTGAGCAAATTTGTGAAGTCAACATCAGGAGTGTCAAAGCAGGGCCCTGTTTGCGAGTAGTACCAACTAATACTAGTGAGACTGAAAGTTTGTCAATTTTTCGATCACACAATGTCCGTGTTTGTAAACCGGACAAGGGAGGGGGCGTAGTAATTTTCAATCAGGATGATTATTTTGATCGAATGACGTCTTTGCTGAAACCACCAGCTTAGCTTATGTTATAAGTTCTAGGAGTGAGTTTAATCGAGCATATAAAATGGTCAAAGATAATATTGAGGAAATGTTTTTAGAGGGGAGGATTAATCAGCTGTTATACGACTACGTTTACATCATTCCCGAGATATCCATACCTTTTCGGTATACCTAAATTGCATAAGGACTTAATTGATCCACCAATGCGGCCTTTGATCGATAGTCGAGGCTCACCCTCTTATGCTTGCGCTAAAGTGGTTGTTAGTATTTTGCAGAAATTTGTTAAATTAGAAACCCAAATATGCAAAGATTCGTAGTCATTCTTAGCCAAAATTAATATCTATTTCCAAAATCATTTTAACTTCCTCACTATCGATGTAAAGGACTTGTACACGAGTATCCCCCATGAAGTGGCAGTTGAGTGGGTTTGTGCCAGATTGAGAGCTAGAGAAGCGAGTAGTTACGACATTTCTCTTGTGGGTGAATTACTTGAACTGGTCTTGTCTAATAACTTTTTCATGTTTGGTGAGCACTTTTATATGCAAAACATCGGCGTAGCCATGGGTTCACCTTGCGGAGCAAGTGTGGCCAATTTGGTTATGGCCAACTGGGAACACCAATTTGTGTTCGACCACCGTTCCTACACGGAACATCTGGGGTATTATACCCGTTTTTTTAGATGACATCTTTATTTTATTTAAAGGGAGTGAAGCTCAAGCAGTCGAGTATGTGGCTTACTTGAATGGTACTACCGATTTTCTGGAGTTCACCTTTTCCTTCAACACTGAGGATTTCCTACCTTGACATCATGTTGGTTAAAGATTTTGAAGTGGCTTGTTTTTTAGCTCAAATTCACAGGAAACCAACTTATTCTAATACTTTCTTGCACTTCACAAGTTGCCATCCGTTTTCACAAAAGCGAACAGTCATCAAGGGGCAACTTGTTAGAGCTGCAAGAATGATTAGTAAGGATGAGGATTTCCTTGAAGAATGTGCACTAATGAAAACGATGTTTTTGAGTCGTGCCTACCCTCTAAAATTGGTAGACGATCTCATTAATGAGGTTTCACAGAAAAGGTCATCTAAGTTCTATGAGCCCCTTTTGCCAGTCAAAATGCATACCAAGTTAACGTCAACAATTTTACAAACTTCAGAGGTGCACCCAGGGAGCATCAGTGAACCTGATTGTATAGAACTGCCTAGATTCATTACCACATTTACAGTTGACAGTTCTAGTCTATGGCACATTATCAATAAGAATTGGCATTTATTTAGAGTTGACCCACTTGTCTCTTCTAAATTGGGTCCTTCCCCGAAAGTGACATATAGAAAGGCCAAGAACCTTAAATTATGGTTTGAGCAGAAACCTTTACAAACAAGATCACCAGGCATGTTTAAGTGCCAATCTTGCAATTACTGTAAGTTTATTCTGGAATCGAACAGATTTTCTGTTCAAAACCATGAGTTCCATTTAAAATTAGGGTAAATTGTAATTCTACTGTGCTAGTATATTTGACCCAATGTCAAAATTGTGCAGGGTTTTACATCGGTAAGACTGAGCGTAAGCTCAGGGAGTGCATATACGAACATATGTATGCTATAAGGAAACATAAGGAAACTAATGCGTTGGCTAGGCACATTATGGACCATCCCACTCACCATTTTAAATTCATTGGTATTGAACAGGTAGTACAGGGCAGTAGAGGTGGGCCAACACAGCTTAGGTTGCTGCAAAAAGAACTACATTGGTAAATTAGATTAGAAGCGTATCATACGCCAGGCTTGAATGAAGCCTGTTCTATTTCTAGTGTTCTTCGCATTTTGAGTTTAAAAAGATAACTCGGGTGAAGATTTTTTGGAAAAGTTTGATCAATTAGACATGTATTGGGGTTTAAATTTTTCATTTTTTCATTTTCTTTTATTTTTTATTTTCACATTCCTTCACTTTTATACCTGATTCTTAGGTATTTCGGTCTTTTGGTATCGATTTAATTGCCAACTTATTGATTAGTGGCGACTGTTGTTATCATTTTTAGAGGACATTTGCATGAGTTTTGAGTTTTTAGTTACTAAGTGTGCATATGTATATTCTTTAGTACATTTTCACATCCATTTTTATTGTGAATTTATTATGTAATGTGAATCGAATTTTACATACAGTTGGTTAGCCTACCTAATGGATGTTTTTGTATGTATTTCGTTAACATAATGACGTAATATGTAGGTAGTTTAGGTGTCATTTTATGTAGCTTTGTTTTTAAGTCACTAGTTAGTTTTTAGTAGGACTCAATGGACTAATTTATTACTACCAACTTTAAGGGTGTCTACCTTTAATAGTGTACCATCAATTATTTGTGGTTAATTGGCACCAATTTGTATATGATGTCATACTATTTAAAGTACGTTAATTGTTGCAATCACGTTTTCTGAAGAAGTTTGCCTAGGAGGCAAACGAAAAGCGCTTCAAATAAATTTGTCCTTGGTTTAATCGAGTGGCTTCTTACCTGGCTCCAAGAAAAGGCTCAGGGATTTCCTCTTGCTCCCTCAGCACAGGCCTCTGGCTATACCTCCTGTCTTAGACATACTAGATGTGTATTCAGAGGCCAGCCTTAACCCAGATTCTTTACCTCCAGCTCCAGTCAAGTCTGACTGGTATTACCGGGTTCCTGATTCACACCAATTCCTATACAAAAGCCATGCGGCTGACCCAGAAACTATTTCACAGGGTCCCAAGGGAATTAAGGCCTCCACTGCCAAAAATCCATTACCTTCGGAGAGAGATTCCAGAGCTTTAGAAAGGTGGGCGAAAAAGGTATACACCTCGGCCACCTTAACCATGAGGGCATTAAACTGTCAGTTCCATATGTTAAAGTATCAACAGTTTTTGTTATCTCAGTTGAAAAGCAAAATGTCACAACCTGAACAACCAGACTTGAAGGAGTTGCAGGATTTGTTGCATAGTGCAGAGCAAGTGGGTAAACATACCTTGCAATATGGTTTTGATGCTTTAGAGGCGTCTTGTAGAGCTGCTGTTACAGGATCAGTCATACTTAGACATGCTTGGCTCAAAGAGCTAACCTTACCAGATCATGTCAAAGCTAAATTATTAGATGCACCTCTTCAAAAAGATGTATTGTTTGGTGTTAAAGCTGAGGGAGGTATTAAAGAAAATGGAGGAAAAGGCAAAATCTATGCAAACAGTGAAAGATTTCCTACAGGTACAACCCCCACGCTTCAGTAGAAATTGGCCTTCAAAAAATTGGTCCTTTCCAGCCATGGACAGACCTCAAAGAGGTAGATACAGGCGCCCGAGGGGTAGAGGGCAATCTCAAGGATCATTTAGAGGCAGACAATGGCAAACACCTACACCAATACGGGGTGAGGAATAGTTCACAGCCATTCAGAAAGCAGACCCAATGACTTTCCCCTTTGCATGCCAAGCAAGGCTCAAATGGCAGCAACTTTAGGCGGAAAACTGGCTTTTTCTTCGAAAAATTGGCATATTGTCACAAAAGCCAAATGGATCCTGGACATCATAGACAGAGGCTACAGATTCCACTTTCACACCCTTCCAAAAATGAGAGGCATGCCAAACCTGCCACACAATCAAAGGGCAGAGGCACAAAAACAAATTTCAGATCTCATGGACATGAAAGCTATTCAAGAGGTACCTGCACAAGAACAGGGTCAAGGTTTTTATTCCAGACTATTCCTGGTACCAAGGAAGGGCAAAGATTGGAGACCTATTTTGGACCTATCCATCCTTAACACATATTTACTCGTACCAAAGTTCAAGATGCTCACATTACAGCAGCTTCTTCAGATGCTGGGCAAGGAGTCTTGGCTGGTAACATTGGACCTCAAGGAGGCATACCTGCATGTCCCAGTCAGACAAGATTGCAGAAGATACCTCAGATTTCTTGCAGGTTCATCCCATTATCAATTCTCTGCATTGCCTTTGGCTTATCTACTGCGCCCAGACTGTTCACGAAATGCCTGGCATCAGTAATTGCCTTCTGCATCAGTAATTACCTTCTGCAGACTTCAAGGGATACAAATATACCCATATTTGGACGACTGCCTGATCCAAGCGGACAGCAAACACACTCTTCTGAAACAACTGGCATTTGTAATTATGTTGTTGAAATCTCTGGGATACACAGTCAACAAAAAGAAGTCAAGACTAATAACCCTCTAAAACAATAATTTTCCTGGGTGCCAGCTTAGATACAAACACCCAGATGGCCTACCTCACACCAGAGAAACAAGGGCAGTTAACTCAATACTTCAGAAAACTGGCAACCTTCACCAGGCTGACTGCAAGGAAAATCCTGCAGGCTCTGGGATTCATGGCATCTTGCATCCTGCTAATCCCTTGTACAAAGCTGCATATGAGGAAACTTCAATGGTACCTAAAAAACGTATGGTCTCAACACAGCCACAGTTTGGAAACAATCATAACACTGATTGCATGTCTCTAAAAGGAATTTCTGTTGTGGGCTCAAGCATGCCAAAGAAACATAGGTCTCCCATTCTGCAAGCCTCAAACAAATCAAGTCATCACAACAGACGCCCCGGACTACGCCTGGGGGGCGCACATGACAGATCGGTGCATTCAGGGCAAATGGTCACAAAAAGAAAAGCACCTACACATCAATCAAAAGGAAATTCTAGCAGTAATAAATGCTATTATGGCTTTCAAAGACCTACTGCATCCAGGCCAGCTATTGATAAGGACAGACAACACCACAGTGATGTGGTACATAAACAAACAGGGAGGAACTCATTCATACCCCCTGTGCAGACTAGCCATGTCCCTTTGGAACACGGCTCTGGAATTGCAAATCCAACTTCAAGCACTATTCTTGCCAGGGAAGGAAAACAGGCAGACAACCTGAGCAGAAATATGACAGATCCACATGAATGGAACTTGCATCCTCAAGTTTTTACAATGATAATTCAAGCATGAGGAAGGCCAGACATAGATCTCTTTGCCACCCACAGAAATTACCAATTGACAAAATTCTGTTCAAGGACCTTTCATCCACAGGCCTGGAAAGTGGACGCACTCTCTTTCAGTTGGACAACAATGACTGTTTATGCCTTTCCACCTGCTCCACTGCTGGCCAAAGTTCTATTAAAAGCCAGAGCAGACAGACCAAAGATGATTCTCATTGCTCCAGACTGGCCAAGACAACACTGGTACCCACTCCTGAGGAGCCTGACGCATTCCCCACCATGGATCCTGCCTCTAATGCCTCTTCTACTGACTCAGCACAACTTCAAAACTCTTCACAGTCAGCTGAAAACACTCAATCTAGCCACATGGAGGATTCCTTAAATTCACAGCAGACCCTACTCTCCAAGGAGATGCAGGATGTAATTTTGGAGGCCAGAAGACCTTCTACTAGAAAAGCTTACTCCGCAAAATGGAAACAGTTTTGTGCCTGGAATCAGAAAAAAGGGTCAGAATCCTGGAATACTGAATTTACCTCAAATATTACAGTACCTAGCCGAGTTGCTAAGCAGTGGACTTTCATTCTCCTCCATCAAAATCCATGCCTCAGCCATTTCTGCAGAGTACAACACTGATCCTCCTTTATTCTCTCATCCTCTCTTAAGACAGTTCCTCAGAGGGGCTAAGAATATAAAACCCCCCCAAGGAAGCAACCAGTACCTGCTTGGGACCTCAATTTCATTCTAGAAAAACTAACCCTGCCTCCTTTTGAACCAGCTGCTTCAACAGATCTGCAATATTTGTCATGGAAAATAGCCTTCCTTCTAGCTATCATCTCAGCACGCAGGGCTTCGGAACTACAAGCCCTCATGGCTGTGCAGCCTTTCATCATTTTCCATCAGGACAGAGTTTCCTTACGAACCAATCCTTCATTTATGCCAAAGGTAGTATCCAGGGTAGCCTTGAATCAGGCTATCCACTTACCTACCTTTTACCCTAACCCACAAAACAAAGGGGAGAGACTACTACATTCCTTGGACATTCACAAACAGCTACGTTATTATTTGGACAGAACAAAGCCTTTCAGAAAATCAGAGCAACTCTTTGTGCCCTATGCTACAGGTGCTCAAGGGAAGCCTATTTCCAAACAGACAATCTCAAAATGGATAGCCCACTGCATACGCTTTTGTTACTCTTTTCATGGTAAAACTGTACCTACAGGCATCAGATCTCACTCCACAAGGGCCACAGCTACCTCTGCAGCTTTCCTCAGGGGGGTTCCTACCAAAGATATTTTGGAAGCAGCCACTTGGAGTTCTGTACATATTTCTCCAAGCACCATCACCTACCATTTATACTCCAAAACTAGAGCGGGCTTTGCCACTGCAGTCTTGCAGGGCATCCTGGCTCCTCCTAGTTCCACTTAGTGCCTACCACCCCTTTATTAGCTTTGGGATTCTATCCATCTGTTATGGCTGCAGCTGTATGCACGATGAACATAGTACAGTTTTGTACCTACCATAAATGTAGATGTTCGAGTGCTAATACAGCTGCAGTCCAGGTTTTCCTCCCTCCTTCCCCTCTTGGGACAGGTCTAATGGCTAACACCTCCTCATACAACCTCATTGGGGTATTCTTTTATGGTGTATTTGCTTGCAACTACTGTTTTTTGATTATATTGCATTTGCATTATTACATAAATTTATGTTTTGCCTTCCTTCTGGGGGCACCTGACATCTGGGGCAAGAAAAACTGAAGAAAATGGCGTTGGCTGGTTCTTTTATACCCCTGTCGCACTGACGTCAGGGAAGAAGCAACGACAACCGATGCCGGACCTAGACTTTGGAATTCGGCCGACCGAGGACCCGCCTGACGGCAGGAAAACCCATCTGTTATGACTGCAGCTGTATTAGCACTCTAACATCTACATTTATGGTAGGTACAAAACTGTAGCTGCAGATTACTCAGGATTCCTGGGTCCTATCCATTATCCATTATTCATCAGGGGTGTTTCATGGTTGGAAATCCCCTTCCCCCTTTTGTGGGTGTTCCTTAGCCCACTTGGGAGCAACTGTCCTCCTTTCCAGAATTGTTTCAGGACCTTTTGACTCAGGATACTATTCAAGAAGTGCCTCTGTCCCAAAGGGGAGGGGGGTTTACTCCAGGATGTTTCTAGTACACAGAAAGAGGGTATTTGGAGACCAATTCTAGATCTGTCTCCTTAAAATACTTTTCTGAAGGTGCCTGCCTTTCGAATGTTATCCCTTCAGACTTTGTTCCCTCTCTTTCTTTCTCAGGCTTATATGGTGTCTGGATCTAAATGTTTATCTCCATACTCTGATCCATCGCCTTTTCAGGAAGTTTTTATGCTTTTCTGTTGCTTCCTGGTATTTTCAGTTGCCTGCTTTGCCCTTTGGCCATTCTACTGCCCCAAGGTGTTCATGAAATGCCTTGCAAAAATCTTCATTTTGCCATTTCCCTTCTGCAAAGCCGGGGTTTCACAATAAACTTCAAAAAGTATTTTTTTTCTGACTCCTCAGGACCATGTTTTTCTGGGGTGTAGGATTCAGACTGTGCCTATGCTGGCATCCCTGCCTCCTTCCAAGACCTTGACACACATTTTCTTCTTTAAAAAGTCGTCTTCCTTCAGCCTCTGTTACAACCAAGGGTGTTTGTGATCTCTGAGATTCATGGCATCCACCATCCCTATGCTCTGTCTGGTCAATCTCCACATGAGAAAGTTTGTGTTCCTGAATTTAGTTTGGCTTCAACATGCACATATAAAATTTGTAGCTCCTCTTCTACCTTGTCTCAAGAAGGAACTCCAGTGGTGGATCCAGCAGTTATTTCTAAATCCAGGGCTCCCTTTTCATCCTCATCATCCCACACAGGAGGTGTTCACAGATGCCTCAGACATGGGATGGGGAGCAGCTTTTGGCTTCCTAAAGGTGCAGGGAGTGTGATCACCTCTTCAAGAGAGAGAACATATCAGTATCAGAGATGAGAGCTCTTCTGCTGGTGCTTCGGGCTTTTCATCTTCTTTTCTCCCCAGGACCTTTGAAAGTATTTACAAGACAATACCACAGTAATGTGGTATGTAAACAGATGGGGGAACAAAATCTTATCTTTGCCAGTTGGCACGCCTATTGTGTGATCGTGCTGTCCAGTATCAAGTGACTCTTTAGGCAGTTTACATTCCCTCAAGTCAAAACTTTGTGGCAGATGCTCTTTAGCAGGTCCTGAACTTAATCCTGTTAATGGATGCTTCACATGGATGTGTTTCTAGACATTGTCCACCAGTGGGGTACTCCTGAAATAAATCTATTTGCCTCCCTTCTGACCAGACAACTTCCTCTATTTTGTGCCAAAGTCCCTGGTCCTCTGGTTTGAAAGGTGGATGCCCTGTCTTTTTTCTTGGAAGGGGATGTTTCTTTATACTTTCCCTCCCTTTCCCCTTATTCATAGGTAGGTACTAGGCTATCTGCCCGAGGGCATTTATAAGCTTAGCCAGAGTGTGTCAGTTTTTGCCGCCCCATTGATTCATTAACTGAGCCTCTGTCAAGAAGAGCCAATTAAGTGATCCCAGGGGTGTATTTTCTGTTACCCATCCACTTGTCAAGGTTTTTGTTGAAGAGTGTTAGTGAGGGGCTCTGCCTAATGTAGTTAGGAATTTTGTTCCAAAGCATGGGTAGTCTCTGTGACAGGAATCTATCCCTCCAGCATGTTCTATTTATTGTTGTGGTGAGGTTTAGCTCCCTAGAGTGAGTGGCACGCAGTGACTTGGATTTCTTTAGGTGGAGCATGTCCATCAATTCTGAGTTGGACATGGCTTTGTAAGTCAGGCAGAGATCACCTCTGAGTAAGCAATATGCCACTGAGTACAGCTGGAGTTTTTCCAGTCGGGCTGCATAGGACATATGTTTGAGGCCAGTAATCCTCTTGGTGAGGTACTGTGGTCTTTCCAGCTGTTGGAAGTGTCTGGTAAGGTACATCCCAAATGGGGCATTGTACTCTGTGATGGGTCTGATGAGTGACGGGTAGAGGGGCACTATAACCTCTTTATTTGTAGATGCGAACCGTTTAGTAATTAGATGGGCTACATAGAAGGATTTCCTAACTACTTTGGCAATACGATTGTCAAAGGAGGGATTACTATCTACCTGGGTCCCCAGATCTCTTATTACCTCTTCTGTATTAAGGGGGCTGCCACCTATGTGTTACTTCATGGGTGTTTTGTTATTCCCAAATGGGATGACTATCTATTTTTTGGCATTTAGCTTGAGACCATGACTTTGACACCAGGTGTCTGTCTCAGTAAGGCCCTTTTGGAGAATGTCCGTGTCAGCCGGAGAGTCAGTTATGGCTCCCAGTTTGCAGTCCTCAGCGAACTTGGTTAGCCATAGTTATCCTGTGTTTGCCTGTACTTCTGAGAAGTATTTGCAGAACAGTAGGGGTCCCAGGACTGAGCCTTGTGGGACACCACTTGTGACTGGTTTAGAGTCTGACCTGGAGCCTGCTATTCTTACCGTGTGAGTTCTGTCTGTAAGCCAGTTGGCAGCCCATCTTGTGACATAGGGGTTTATGTTCAGGCTGGTGAGGTTTTCTATAATTCCCGAGTGGGGAATGGTGTCAAAATCCTTGGCAAGGTCAAGGTAGGTTGTGTGAGCTACCTTCCGCTCAACTATGGCCTTGGTGACTGTCTCGAAGTCAACCAAGTTTAGTAGCATGATCTGCCCTTAAAGCCGAACTGGGTCGGGTCAAATGTTTGGAGGTTCCCAGTGTCTTTGCTAATGAGTTCCATGATGATGCGCTCCATAGCCTTGCAGACCAGGCTAGTCAGGCTTTTGGGGCGATAGTTACCAGGGTCAGTTGTGGGCCCCTCCTTTGTGGAGCAGAATAACCATTGCTGTGCGCCATTCTGTGGGCATGTAGCCTGTGGAGAGGCTGAGGTTTAACAGTGTGTTTAGGTGGGGGGTTAGTTCGTTCTGTAGTTCGTGCAAGACGCAGCCCTGGGACACCATCTGGACCCATTGATGCTGTGCTTTTGGCTGTTGAAAGGGCTGTTTTCACCTGTGCGTCTGTGATTTCCGGGACACTACACTTCCGGTATTGTTGTGGGCCCTTTTGGGGGTGAGAGGGGGGTGAGGTTTGCACTGAATCCAGGATGTTGGCAATATCAGTGGGTTCAGTATATTTTGTGCTATTTTGCACAAGCTCAGAGCATAACTGCGAGTTTCCACTTAGATTCTTGACATAGCTAAAGAAGGCTTTATGGTTATCTTTTGAATCCTTGGCTATTTTTCTTTTGAAGTTAGCATTGGAGGATTTTATGCGGGACCTTAGTTTCTTACTGATACTGATCAGGGATGTCTTTCCTTCATGGGATTTGCTTTTTTTCTGAACTAGTTTCCTCCTATTGTATAGCCTGTTTTTGGTAGGGGTTCACCAGTCTGGTTTCCTTCACTTAGAGGAGTGAGTCTTGGTTTTGCTAGGGATGGCACAATCCATGCATCCTTGTAGGTGCTCATAGAGTGCATTATGCATCTTGGACACTGTTATCCTTTAGTGCGGGGGCTTTGAAACTTGCCACATCTGTCTTAAGTAAGGTGAAGTTTGCTATAGAAAAGTTTTTCACTGTGGTTTCCTTGGTTGGAGGTGGTGGTGTGGTGTAGACATCAAGAGTGATTAGTTTATGGTCTGATCTAACCAGTGACGGGTTGATCTCCGGTGTGGAACACTGGTCGCCCATGTTAGTGATGACCAGGTCCAATATGTTTTCACCTCTGGTAGGGGAGTTTACCAGCTGATCCAGGGCATTTGAGTTGATAAATTCCAGGAAGCGCTAGACCTGGGAGTTTGTACTAGAGTAGTTTTCCCAGTTAACGGTAGGGTAATTGAAATAGCCCAATATCAGGGTGTTCGGTAGGACTTTCATGTTTTCCAGTGTCTCCAGAAAGGCAGAGTGGTGGTCCTGGGTCATGGAGGGTGATCATAGCAGGCCACAATTTGCATTGCAGGTTTGCCTGATGTTACTTGTACATGGATGATATTGGAGGTATCGTGCTGCGCCACTAATATGGAGATGTAGGTATCCTTGATGAATATGGATACACCCTCTACTTTTGGTTTTCGGTCCATGTTCTGTGGCCGAAATGTGTGGTATGAGTTGTAGCCCGGTAGTGCTGGGGTGCTCTGTGGAGCCTTGAACCAGCTTTCAATTACTGCACAGATGTCGACGTTCTCCATACTGAGGAGTGCTTCGAGCGCGTGCATTTTGAGATTTAAATTCCTTTCGTTGAGTAGCATAACCCCCATTTTTTTATTTGTGCTGTTTACGGAGGTGGGTTTGACTTTTGAGCCTTGCCTGAAAAAGCACTATGGGGGCAGCAAGAACCTTGGCTAGTATTCAAAAGCCTAGGGGTGACAGGTGCAAGCCGTCTCTTGCGAAGCAACGAGGCTTGTCGAGCATGTCGTCCCAGGCTGACAGACACTGAATCCCCTTTGAATGACACCAGAAGCTTAGCCAATTGTTGAAATTGATATTTTTTTCTTTATAATGCAGTATCATTCTTGGTGAGGGCAGGATGCTACTCGGGGTCAGGGTCATACCCGCCTGGGCTACATGATCAGAGAGCTCTTCCATGTCTCTTTTCATGTAGTCCAGGGAGGTACTTCTCATGTCATTCACACTAGCATGAACAATGACAGTCATATTTGTACTTGTTCTGGAGTGACCTGAGTGCTTGTGTTATGTGGCGGATTCTGGCTCTTGACAGGCAGCTAACCGTAACCTTCTCCTTGTCCAGCCTAGTGAGTGGGACGTTAGTGTGCCTGACTGTAGAGTCACATATTACTAGTGTGTTGGGTATGTTATTTTGCCTTAAGGGCTGTGATTGTCTGGCACACTGATTTTGTGTTTTATGTGTTATCTGGTTTGTGACTGGAGGTGCAGGTTTTTTGGGTGTCTGCTTTGGAAGTCTCCGATGCTTTTACAGGTTTTTATTTAGAGCCTCCAAGTTTGATTTTGTGTATTTGTGTATTTTTTTTGCCAGTGCTGGTTTAGAATGTCTGTGTGAAGCTGGAGGTGTGGTGCAAGTGTTAACCTTCTCCTCAAATCTGTCTGTTCCAGTCTTGGGTGGAGAGAGCTTAGCCTCCAATTTAACTATATAATTGAGTCTCTCGCATATGTTAATGTTTTGTGGTAGGAGGAGAGGGTTGTCTGTACATGAGGCAGTTGTAACATTGCCTCAGGATACCCAAGTTCACCAGATGGACTGGAGAGTATACCTGAAATTGCCCTTTGGTCATGCCTGAATAGTAGGGTGAGCTGCTTAGTCACTTGGTTGGTGAGGGGTGAATAATGAGCCTTGCCCTGCTGGGCAATCAAGTGTCGGGGTATGTTAGTGCTTGCTATTAGGTCTGAGCAAGTGCTGGACTGTAGGATGCTTTTTAAGTGCTTAGGTTGAGAGTTAGACTACTTTCAAGGGAAAAACTGAAGAGGAGACTTCTTGGAGCTGGGATAAATTTAGCCCTAGCTAACCGGCGCTGCCCGGACATGCAAAACTGTGCAAACGCGGTTTTTATAGCAGAGAAATGAAAGAGAGAGAGATATTAGCCCAAAATGGCCTATAAACTACTACCTTCTGGGCTAGAACCACTCCTCCAGAGACAGATGGCTGCTCAAAGCTCCGTCTCTCACAGGTGAATAGAGAAACCTCCTCCTATCCAAGTAAGGTATGGGCAACTCAGAAAATTGTAACACAGCCCTGAATTCAGTACTAGCCTGAAAACTGGACTATACTAACTTAGAAAGGTGGGAAACGAGGAAAAATTTTTTTTGAAAAGATACGGCAAAAACAGTAAAAAATGCACTCAAAACAGCTTTAAATGACTACAAACAGTAAAAAATAACTTAAAACAGCTTTAGATGACTACAAGCAATCAGAAGAGGCTTTTAAACAAATTACCCAATTAACCAGTAAAAAAATTTCAAAACTGAGCCCTGTTCCTGTAGTCTTCAATCAGGCAAGTTCTAACTTTACACTCCTGCCACTGGGGTATAGGGGAACCTTCTCCAAAAAAGAAGGCCTGGATTAGTGCTCAAGTTATACAAACAAAGCTAGATTCAGCAGGCCTGGATCTAGTCTATTCTACAGCAAACAAGGCGCACCAATTTCAGTAAGAAATGGTTCAAATATGCAGGCACTATAAGCCTATGAACCTATTCCAAATGTCCTGTTCAGAATTCAACAGGATGCTCGCACAATCTTGTTGGTGACACCCTTTTGCCTGAGACAGCATTGGCTCCCTCTTCTTCTGCATTTAGCCAAGGGCAAACATCACAAGTTATCTCACAGGGTGGACCTACTCAAAGACAAGGGATTTTTCATTCATCCCCACCTGTCACTCTTCAACTGACACTGTGCGTGGTAGAATTTTGATTCCACAGACACTTTTTTTTTTTTTAGTGAGGACATGCTTAGGGTCTTGCAGAAGGCTAGGAAACCCAATACAAGGAAATCATACTTATCCGAATGGAAAAGGTTTTCTATTTGGGGTCTTTCTCATTACCTGGATCTACTTTCAGTAGATGTTCCTTTGGTTCTCTTATTTCTGTGAATTTCTCAATGCTGGATTGGCTTATTCTTCTGTTAAGGCCCTTTTATCAGCTATTTTTGCTTGTCTGCCTTTATCTCTTCCTTTAGCATCTAGTTTTGAGACTAAAGAATTCCTAAAAGGTGTCCTTATTAGGCCTCCCAGAAAGCCTGTTCCTCCTCCCTGGGATCTTAATTTTGTTTTGGAAAAATTGGGCTCTTTTTGAACCTGCACCTTCAGCTTCCTTGCAGCATTGCTCTTGGAAGACTGTTCTTTTGTTAGCCCTTACTTCTGCCAGATGGGTGTCTGAGCTCAAACCCTTATGGCTTGTCCTTCTTTGTTGGTGTTTTATAAGGACAGGGTGTCCTTCTGTACTAGTCCTTCTTTTATGCCCAAGTTGTTGAATGAGTTGTCCCTTAATCAGTCTATTCATTTGCCCACTTTTTTCCCTTCTCCGCAGTCTGCCAGTGAGAAGGTGCTGCGCACATTGGATGTGCATAGACAACTCAGAATTTATTTAGATAAGACTAAGAGTATTAGGAAATCTGATCAGCTGTTTGTTTCCTTTCATGCCAGGCCCTTGGGTTAGTTCTGTCCAAGCAAACTATTTCTTTTTGTATCTCAAAAGCTGTTTTTTGTTTGTTCCTTTCAGGGTAAGAGCCTTCCTTATTCTATTAAGGCTTATCCTAGGGCTGTGGTCCCTTCTAGTGCTTTAAGGGTTTGGATACTGACTCTATTCTTGAGACAGCTACCTGGACTTCTTTGCCTACATTTACCAAGCACTACAAGTTGGATGGACTCTCCAGAGCTAGAGCTGGTTTTGCTAGGGCCATCCTTGATGGCTTCCTGAGGGCTTGGCTGGTCCTTCCTCTTCCCTAGTTTTTTACTGAGCTTTGGCACTCTCCCTAATGTAAAGAATACTACAACAATAAAGAGACGGGCATCTATCGTTATGGTAAGATTTTACACAACTGTACTATCCGATGCTGTATTTGGCTTTAGCCTGTGGGTTGTCATATCCATATTGCTGGCCAAATCCTGTAGACTTTAACTTGCTGGGTTGTATGTCCCCTACCCACAACCCCCCCCCCCGCTCCCCTGCAGATACCTCAGATCATGCTTATCCACCATTCCAATTAGCAGCTCGATCTGCGGCTCCAGCATATCCTTGGTTGTACTTTTTGGGGGGAGTTTATTTTCCTACCCGTTAGAATGTAGATTGAATAAGATAGGCTTGATAGTTATGAACAGGTATTAGGACTTTGTTTAGGATTTATAGCTTTTTGCTGTATGTGTGCAATTAGAGGTGGGCTTTTCTTGCCTTTGAGATTTTTTGATTCCCATGTTGACTGTCTTTTTCTGTGTACGTTAGTTCTTTCTCTGGGGCTGTGTACAAGGTTAGTGTAGTGATGTGTTTTTTTGCTTACTGTTTTAGTTTGTTGTATTTTGCTGCTGTTGTCCCTTACTGTGGATAAGGGATTTAAAAATGTGTTCCTTCTGGGCACAAGCTGCCCTTGCAAGATACGCACAAGTGCGTGTATTTATTGGGGGCTGCCCACCTTGATTACTTTTGTTCGATTTGTAAGGGATTTGGGTCCAGGGCCATTAATGAAGGGATGGTGAAGCTAGTGTTGAAAGGTCTCCTCTTTGCTGTGTCTTTGTTTTTGAAGGACAGTTCTGACAAGGCTCACTGTTCTTCAAAGGACTCCAAGACTTTTAGATGGGACTGTAAGAGTTCCTCCTCTATCTCAATGCCCGGACTGTCTTCTGGCTGTCCAGACTGGAAGGTTCCCAAAGATATTTGGGTGACCCAGCGCTCTGACTCCTTGGAGCCATTCCCCCTCGGTGCCATCTTATGAGTAAGGTTCCGTCTCTGGTACTGTGCCATGCCCCTTTGTGGTCAAACGAGCTCCATCAAGTCAGGTATTTTCTCTCTTCTCCCATTCCACGCTACTGAAGATATTGCTGGATTCTTCTTCTTCCTTGCCCGAGTCTCTGGCTGAGATCCGGCAGGTGGTTCTTCATCTTCAAAGTGACTCTTCAAGCCCCCATTGGTGGCTTCATCTGCTTGGTAAACTGGGATTGTAGGCAGCTTCAAAGCTTCAGATTGGGAGCAGGTGATGGGGTCCTCCTAGCAGACTCCGTTATGTCTTATTCCTTGTCCCTGGAATCTCTGCTCTATCACCCTAGTATCCTCCCTCTGCCCCTTTGGATCTGAGGTCTTGGGGTCCAGATCTTATAGCTTTGTCATTTACTGCTCTGACTCCCACCGTGGGATCGCAAATGCTGAGGGGACCTCAGAGCCTCATGGCTAAAAGGCTGATGTTTCCAGGTTGGGTTAGACTATCCCAGCTTCGGGTTCATCCCTTCTGCTCAGAGCATCAGCCCATGACAGCTTTGCTGCAGTCTTAACATCCAGGCAAGGTGTAGCTCCCCTGGGTTCGGGCACATCTTTGGTGTCTTTGCACTCGGCGACTGTTAGCTCTGGGTGGTCAGTTTCTGCTTCTTTCTTCGAAGTGGTAGAGAGGTTGCTTTTCAGTCAGGAGATGGGTCGGTCTTCCTCTGCTTATGTCCCATTCCCCTTTCTTATCTTTGTATGTGGCCAGTCACCTGCCTGCTCCTGGACAACCTGTGCTGGTTCAATCCATCCTCCTTGCTTAGCTCCCTGCCTCTTCCCCCTCTCATCTAGCTTTGCTGCAATGGGAGGATCAAGCAAGAGATGGTACAAGAGGAAGCACCTGAACTACCCTCAGGAGTCCCTAACCTAGGATACTAAATGGGTCCCTTAAGTTGTCCCGTGAGGACCCCTGCTTTGGATATCTGGTGGAGCTTATTCACCAGTGTGTTTCTGGGGGGGGCTTGACCCGCAAAAGCCCCTTTTACAGAGGAATTAGTATTTTGGAGGCAGTCTGTGCGGGCCCGTCCATGCCCTGGGTGGTTTCACCTCTGGATGCACTCGTAGATAATAGTATCTTGTAGGGCGTGAAGGGAACCTAACATGGTGGAACCGATTTCTAAGAAGCTTGACAAAATTTTCTCCTTCCAAGGATCTGTCACACTGGAGTAAGGGTCCAACCGTGGATACGATCATGGTAGAGGTCGCCACAAGTAAGAAAATCTTCATGGAGAGTTCCTCTATCCATTCCCCCAAACAGTAAATCTTGTACTTGGGACCACCTAAGGAAACATTCTTATGTCTCTGCACAATTCTTGTTGAGGGCACTTAGCTACCTATCCCACTTGACAAGACTTCAGCATGAACTTGTAGCTGACGTTTTGAGAAATATTAAGACACAGAATTCCCTTGAGGTTCAGAAGATGCTGAAGACTCTGTTGTCTACTCTTCACTCTATTGCCAGTGTTTCCATGAGGCTCATTTAGAATGCTGCCAATGGAGCAACCTGAACAGTTGGCACCAGCATTGCCATGCGACAACACATTTGGATGCAGCTGTGCAGCTTTGTGGACAGCTTCAAAGCATCTTTTGTTAATGTCCTTTTGATAGCTTTTCCTTGTTGGGCCTAATATTAAAAACACACTTACTAGGAGCGAGCATGATGTGAAGATGCTATCCACAGTAGAAGTGTGTGTTTCCTACCCCCTCAGCAAACCTTCTCAGGGAATCAGAAGGGGGCAAATGTCTCTTCTTTAGAACATTGCAGTTTTCCATGGATGGTCCTCAGGGTTCAGCCTGCAGCTGGTGATGGTGGAGGAGGACCATAACCGACACTGCCTATGGGGCAAAGGAGTTCTGCAAAATCAGAGCTTATATGAATCTTTCTCTGGCGGGCTGTTTCAGTGATCTTGAAGGATTGCCAGACTGTTCTGCTCTGGAGGCAGTCAGAGGTCACTCTGGCTTTTCATACAGAAGTTTAGCAGACCATCACCCTGGATATGTTGGTGTTGAATCATATCCAGAAGTTATATCACTCCCTTTTTAAAAATTCCAGAGTTAAGTCCCAAACATCTCCCAGACTTTCCACCGTGTCAGAGACAGCTGGCAGCATTTTAGATTCAGAAGCTGTTGACCGAGAGAGTCATCCAAGAGGTCCCACAAGACCAACGAGGATCTGGGGTCTGTTTAAGATTTTTTTTTTTTTGGTACTGAAGTACAGTGACCTCCAGTCTATTTTGGACTTAAGTAAATGAAATCCCTTTGTGAAATAGACCAAATTACAGATGGTCATTCTGCAGTCCATTCTACCTCTGTTGGATGTGTTCAACAGACCTCAAGGATGCCTATCATCATATCAAAATAGAAAGGCATTCCAGGGGGGTCTTATGCTTCCATTGGGGGGGGGGATAATTTTCAGTTTAGAGTTGTGCTGTTTAGTCTCACTTACCACCCCCTGGGTGTTTACCAAGTGTAAGGCAGTGGTGGCAGCCTGGTTTTGACTGCAGGGATTTCAGGTCTTTCCTTACCTTGACAATAGGCTCCTCACTGCTCCCCACAAGAGCTTCTCTACTCAAGTTGTGCGATCCTTTGGGGGTAACTGCCAATTATCTGAAGTATAGTCTCTGATCTCTCTGGACGTTGGAGTTCATAGGTTGCTACTTGGATACCATCTCCAAAATAATGAAACTTCCAAGTTCCAGAGTCATCAGCATTGAATCCCAGGTACTTAACTTTGCAAAACCTCTGGTTGA
Organism: Protopterus annectens; assembly: GCF_019279795.1. Lineage (NCBI taxonomy): Eukaryota > Metazoa > Chordata > Ceratodontiformes > Protopteridae > Protopterus > Protopterus annectens. The sequence continues at coordinate 2,199,931 of NC_056744.1, read as the reverse complement.
TGCAATTCTAGAACTCTTGGGACACACAGCGGCTTCAGTAGGGTTGGTACCCTTAGCGAGATTTCACATGAAGGCTCTGCAGTGGACACTGTCAATACTCTGGTTTTATTTGACTCATCCAGTGGACTTTCCCATCAGACTGACAAACGTTTGTCATCAAATTCACCCGTGGTTGCAGTCACCCTTAGTGACTAACAGACAACTTTTTCTCACCCATCCTTCAGCCGCAGTCAACATGGATTCTTCCCTTCTTGGGTGAGGGGAGTATTTAGAGGGGAGGAAATTTCAAGGTTGTTGTCTTTTGTGAGGTTCACATCAATGTCCTGCAGATGAGGGCAGTCCTTGCATTGCAGACATTTCAGGATATCCTCCGAAGTGTGATTTCGATCCAGACAAACAATATGTCCATTGTCTGGTATCTGAACAAACAAGGGGGAACACGTTCTTATGAAGATGTGGCAATAGGTGATCTCTTCTCAGTGGTTTCTGATTGCAGCGGACATCCTGAGGAGGTCCAACATTCTAGACTTCGGTTTGAGCAGGAATATTCTTTCTCTCAATTGGTCTCGGAATTAGAGAGTTATAGCTCTGATTTTTCGCTGGGGCACACTCTGTTGCAATCTTTTTGCTTCACCCCTCAACACAAAATGCAAGAGCTTTTATGACTTAGTCTATCCACAGGGGCAGTCCTCCATTGACACTCTTTGTATGCTTGGCTCCTGGGTCTCCTGTACGCATATCCTCCAGTTCCCTGATTGTCAAATTTCTTCAGAAGGCAGCCTGTTGTAGAGCAGCATTGATCCTCGTATCTCTCTTCTGGCCTAATCAGGTGTGGTTCCCCTTTCAGTGGCCTCTAATGCAGTACCCTTCTTAAATTCTGGATCTCATTTTTCTTCCAGCAGGTCTGGATCCTTCCCATCTTGAGTCTCTCAAGTTAACTGCACGTTTTCTCCAGTTTCTTTGATGGCCAGAAATTCGATGTTGTCAGACTGTTGTGCATATGTTGTCCTCATTCTAAAAGCAGTCTACCAGGAAAGTGTATTTGAGTAAATGGAAGGGCTGTGCAGTGTGGGAGGAGTCTCAAGAGTTTGATCCTTTTTCTGCTGCCTTATAGTCCATTCTAGATTTTCTTGTTGAATTGTTTAATTCAGGCTGTAGTTTTTCTATGATCAAGGTACAACTGGCAGACATTTCTAATTTTCATGTCAATAATCACCCTAGACATCCACTATAGCTATGTCAAGAATCTCAGTGGCAACACTCAGATCTGCTCTGAGTTGCAGCACAATGGCACTAAATATACAGTACCAACTGATATTGCCAACATCCTAGCAGATGGGTTCAGTGCTAACTTTACCCCTCTGTCATTCCCTAAAGGGCCCATCTCTATACCAGAAGAATGCAAAGTTCCTGTAATCACGGCTGCACAGGTAAAACACACACTATCCAAAGCCAAGAACACAGCATCCATGGGACCTGACGACATCCCAGGCTGTGTTCTACATGAACTACAGAATGAACTGGCACCCCACCTAAGTACCATGTTCAATCATAGCCTCACCTCAGGCTATGTGCCCAATGAATGGCACACAGCAACAGTTATCCCACTCCACAAAGGGGGAGCCATCACAGACCCCGGAAACTACCGCCCCATTAGCCTAACGAGCCTGGTCTGCAAGGCTATGGAGCATATTATCATGTAACTTATAAACAATGACATTAGTAATCTCCAGACTCAGGACCCTACCCAGTTTGGGTTTGTAAAAGGCAGATCATGTCTGGTAAACCTGATAGACTTCTTTGAAGCAGTCACCAAAGCCGTAGATGAGGGTAAGGTGGTTCACACAGCCTAATCTAGATCTTGCCAAGGCTTTCGACACCATCCCCCACTCTGGAATTATAGATAAACTCACTAAACTAGGTATAAATCCCTGTGTCACAAGATGGGTTGCCAACTGGCTCACTGACGGAACCCACACTGTGAAAGTAGCAGACTCCAAATCCAACTTCAGACCAGTGACAAGTGGAGTACCACAGGGTTCAGTCCTGGGTCCTCTCCTATTTGGTATCTACTTCTCTGAAGTACAGGCCAACACAGAAGGTCTTTATTAACGAAGTTCGCAGATGACTGCAAACTAGGAGCCATAATCAAAACTCCAAAAGATGTGGACATCCTACAAAAGGGCCTTGCTGAGACAGATGCCTGGTGTCAAAGCCATGGCCTCAAGCTCAATGCCAAAAAGTGCATTGTCATTCCTTTTGGTAAAAACTCAGTACCCATGAACTACCACATAGGTGGTAGTCTACTTAACACCGAAAGTGTGATAAGAGACCTTGGGACACAAGTGGACAGTAGTCTCTCCTTTGATAATCACATTGCCACAGTAGTCAGGAAATCGTTCTATGTGGCCTCATCACAAAAGGTTTCTCATCCAGGAAAAAAGAGGTCATTGTTCCCCTCTACTCGTCACTCATTAGACCCATTATAGAGTACAATGCCCCTTTTGGTATGTACCTCACAAGACATCTACAACAACTGGAAAGGCCACAGAAATACCTCACAAAGAGGATTACTGGCCTCAAAGAGATGCCCTATGCAGACTGTCTCAAAAAACTGCAGCTTTACTCCGTTGCATATCGCCTACTCAGAGGCGATCTCTGCCTAACACACAAAGCTATGTCAAACCCAGAGCTTTTAGACATGCTCCACTTAAAGAAATCCCAATCCCTATGAGCTACATGCTCTAGGGACCTAAACCTTGTCACCACAATAAACAGAACATGCTGGAGGGATAGATTCCTGTCCCAGAGACTTCCCATACTCTGGAACAAAGTACCTATCTATATCAAACAAAGCTCCTCATTAGCACACTTCAAGAAATCTTGATGATTGGATGGGAGATGGGAAATTCACCCCGGGGATCACTTCTGTGGTTCTGCTCGACAGTGGCACAGGAAAATAATTTTCTTGGGTGGCAAAAGCCAGGGTACATTTGGCTAGGCTTATATAGGCCCTGGGGCCAATAGCCTAGTACCTACCTATGAACCTATAATAGGGGCAATGTACCCTTGGCTGCTTTGAAAATTTTCAATGTGTTTCTGTAAGGCATATTTTTTCTGTGTCCTCCCGTTTGGGACCCAGTCCCTCTTTGGGATTTGCCGTTCATGTTGGAAGTCCTTGCAGGCCCTCCTTTTGAAACTTCTCATACATGAGACCTAAAGTTTATCTTGGAAAACCTTGTTTCTGGTGGCTGTTACCTGACCAGGAGGGTATCCAAGCCACAGCATCTAGATTCTACTACTCCTTTTCTGGTGTTTCAGAAAGATAGGGTTTCACTTTGCATTTAGCCTTCCTTTCTTCCCTAGATAGCCTTTGAGAGTAATTTGAATAGGTCTATTCACCTTCCTGTGTTTTTTCCTAATTTCTCGAACAAAAGTGAATACTTGCTGCATTGCTTGAATGTGCATAGACAGTTGAGATTTTACTTGGACAACACAAAAGCCTTTAGACAACCCAGCCAGCTGTTAGTTTCTTTTTAATCCAGATTGGGCAGACCTGTGTCTAACGTGAGATTATCCAAGTGGCTGTCAGACTGTATTTCCTTTGCATATACCTTCAGAGGCAAGACTTTGCATGGTAAACCTAAGGGTCACTGCACTAGAGCTATGGCTACTTTTACTGCTTTCTTTTCCATAACTTCCTTAGATAATGTTTGTGCTGCATCTACTTGAGTAGGCCATCACACCTTTGTTTCCTACTACAAGCTGGACATTTAGTCTAGGTCCAGAGCTTCCTTTAGCTCCAAAGTGTTGCGGAATATCCTTCCAGAGATTTTTACGTGGCTGGGGATTCTGTTCAGCAGGTTGAAGGCAGATGGAGAAGACAACATCGGATTGAAAGATATGTGCTTACAGTAGAGCTTGGTCCATGTTTGTCTGTCTTTGTCTGGTTCAGCCTTCCCCTTCTACCCCTGCCTTTTGGCTAGTCTTATCTAAGATGACCAAGTGGGGGAGGCTCAGTTGCTGTCCCTTTCTTGGAGTCCTTTCTGCTCTTCTTTTATGTGAGAAATGGATTTTGGAGCCAGATTAAGATGGGGCAGACTTGATCAGAGGTATCTGCTGGGGAGAGGGGGATTGTGGGGAGGCCGAGACCGTCGAGTTGATATCTAGAAGATTTGGCTGGTGTTGGATCCAATAACCCAAAGACTGAACTAGACAGAGACATACAACATGTATCTAGTATCATGGGTAAGTACATAGCTTTTGTTTTGATACAATCATGTTGGAAAAAAGGCACATTATAGCCATAGTTGAGGCTAGTTTACATTTCCTTTAGGTGGTTATTGATATTCAGTGGTTGGAGGACTGACTAAAATTGAGGCTTAGAAAAACATTTGTGTTCTTGGGAGATGCACCAACAATTATGGGAAGAGGTGATTGGGACACAATCATTCTGAAATACAGAAGATACAAAACAAAGTTGTATTTTCTGATATGTTATCCATTCTAGTGGTGGGAATGCTGGGTGCTAAGAGTACAAATCTTGATATTTGTAGGCTGGTGAGAAGTCTGTCCGAAGCTGACTGGCATAAAATAGTGAGACAAATGTTAGCTACATGAAGGAGTGTCCTTTCTCTGCAACATTGCCATCTCTTTTATAAGAGTAACACTGGTGTATTTTTGTTTCATAGTAATATGGACTTAAATTTAGAGGTGTTAAGCAATAGAAAATTAAAGGAGATCCATAATTCCAGTTGTTGAATTTTTCTTCCAGTTTGCTGGCTGATTTTGGAGATGCTAATGTTGACTAGTATGTTGGCTATTGTAATCTTAACATATATTAACAAATACCGAGAGACCCAAGGATATACAACCTTGTGGAATATCCCATACCACCATTACAGGCTCAGAAATATCAATCAGAATGAATTATTTATTTTACATTTGTTTACTAGGGATGTGCAACAGGGCAAAACCCCTTTTTCAGCAGAGGCGAGGAAAAACCGCTAGTAACATCACCGAGAACATTTAAAACAAGATAATGAAAAGAAAACAATTCAACAATTGCAAAGAAAATACATTGCATGCTATTTACAAGAAACATGTCAGTGAAGGAAGACGTTCTGTTCAATGTTAAGAAATTATCCAAGTGATTGCTTACTGAAATCAGGTAATTCAAGTCCCTGAAAGAGCAGGATACAAGGGCATTGCATCAGAGGTTTTACTGAAGTAAGAGAATGGAATAATACCCTTTTATGTTGGATTTTGTGCATGGCTGAAAGGATGTGATTTGTGAATTGTACCAGTGCAGTCTCAGTACTATGCCTTTGTCTGAAGCAGTGTTCTCCATCTGACCGCAGCATACTAAGTAGACTCTTGTGAATGTACTACTTATTTTCAGAATTTTGGCAGCAGGACTATGTATGGAGATCAGCTGGTAATTTGTAGCAATATTTTTGCTTCCCTTTCTGGGAAGAGAAACCTCTTGGACAAATATAAGTAGCATATACATATTCCTTTATTAAAGTTCTGTTTATCAGGAGCCATATTGGGCTTTGGCTAATCACATTGGTTCTTGGGCCTGAATAGTGTTTGCACATAGGGATCTGTAGTCTGTTTGGTTACAAACACACTTAATTGTATTACATCTCACCCTTGTATTACAGCAGTGAATAAAGCTGACAATAACATTTGTGAATTCCAGCCCATGTTGCATCTGAACTTGGCCACTTGGGAGCAGCATAACATAAGCAAACAGGCACATTTCAGCAAAAAGAAGTGAATCTTTTGTAACAGATTTGTTTCAGAATATTGCATTTGTCTTGCCGAAGTATAACCTGCTTATGAATGCTTATTACCCTGATCTAAGTTAAAACAGAGCAACACAGTGAAATGTTTTTTTTTTTCTTCAGTTCATTTCTTGTGTGATACCTTCATAGCAATGTCTGCATGCCTTCCTTTTGTTCACTTGGGTTTACATAGTGTGGCATTCGTTACTCCAGCATCCAAAATACAATTTGAAATAGGTGAAATAGCTTCTTCCAAATTGCCCATGGGATGGGTTGGGTGTGTGTACATCCTGTAATGGGTTTGTTCCTCCTTTAGGATTAGTTTTTCTGTGTTGTGGTTAATCAATGCTGAAATAGGCTCTGGCTCACCTACATCCTTGACCTACAGTAAACCAGTATTTGGAGATTGGAGGAATAAAAGTAGTCTGCCAAGTATTCACCAGTGTGATTTAATGGTCTTGTTTTAGCTTGAGAGGGCAAGATCTTCTAAACTAATTGTAAATATTAAACCAGGAATGAACACTAGACAACTTAGTGATCATTTTATCTGTGCTTTGGATTCATCATCATCATTTGTGAGGACAAATAGCTAGGCAGTAAATGTGAAGAAGTTCACTGGTTGCACTCCCCTAACAGGGAATCTAGGACTTTGGACAGAGGGCTTATTCTTATGCTTCAGGGACATTTGTTTTACATGTGTCAAATTCATTTCACCTGACAAGATTCTTGAGAGACATGACCAAAGAACGACACCTTGCCTGCAGACATCCGTAAGATTGTGGACTTGCAGCTGGTTACCCTACAGTTTATATCCAATTAGTCCATGCACCTGTTATTGTTGCTAATGGCACTTAAGTGCCAGGCACTGGCGTTGCTATACTCCAGCAAGCCTGGATGCGTCTCTTGAGATTTTTTGGACAGTTTCAAGATGTCCTTTTTTGAATGCCCCTTTCGATGTATCCGCCCTGTTTGGACCTAAAGTCAAAGAAATGTTCAACAGAAGTGAACAAGAGGGAAAAACTCTGTGTAATGCAGGCAATCCCTTTTCAATCCCCACCCCATCCCCATTCACCAGTGGACCTTTTCCTAGAACCAAAAGGGTGTAAAAAATGTTTCCTCAAATCCCTAGGGTTGTGCTCATGACACTTAAGCAGACAGACCCTTTCGAGGCGAGGGGTAACAACGTTAATGGACATTACTCCCATGGCAGATGTGGTCCACAGAATCAGCGGTTTCAAGGTCCCTTCACTGACAAAACCCTTCCAGCACTCCTAAACTTACTCAGCTGCCGCCCCCTGGAGGCAGTCAGGATGGTGCTTATCTCTGCATTTTCAAGCCTGGTTAGCCTTCACATAAAATTATTGGGTGCAGAGACTCGTAACCGGAATTTTTGTAATTCCCTTTGTCTTAAAACATCTAAATAAAGAAAACTTCCTGATGATCCCCAGCAGGCATAGGCAGCAGCCATAGAAATCTCAAAGCTGTTGGAAATGAAAAAAAAAATGCATAAGGTCTCTGTCCCTTTCAGTGGGAGTATAGGTAGGTATGAATACTAGCTATGCCAAATAGCAACTTAAAAATTGAAAAGTCAGTGTAAGGTGAGTGCGGTAATGACTCAACAGAAAGGCAGTAAGCCAAAGTTAAAAGAATTCACCCACCCCCTAGCTTCAGTTGCTTGCCTTTAGTTTATCCATGTAAATACCTTTTTAGAAGTCTCTCAGGGCTTCTTCCACAAAGTTCAAAAAGAGTTTAATTGGCTCAAGTTTATAAAGAAGTTCTAACCTATGGATACTGCAAAATATCTATAAAATGAATGGCAAGTGAACCAAAAATTTAAAAAAAAAGTCAGTTTTAGTACCTTAATCCAATTCTCAGCTTTCAGACAACTAATTGCAACAAGCAAACGTAACAGCCTGTATTAAGTAAAATATCTTAGTAGGTATATCCATATTTGGTTATATGCTCTCAAAAAACTAGAGGAGTTAGCTAATAAACTTCCTTGCTGCATTTCACAGCTTCACAATAGATTTGTTTTGAGCAAATACAAGGATCTTAATGCTTAAATTCAAATATCTTTTTAAGTACTCCTCTGAGGTCCCCCTCCCTCCCGTCCTGCTGTAGGCAGCTGGCTACGCTTGTGGTTTGTTAGTGCTGCAACCTATTCACCCCAGTGTTTCTCATCGACCTGCAAAAGAACTTGGTTTCCTGCCCTTGACTGAACTACCAAAGGGGATTCTACAGTGGCCTCCTGCAACCATACTGCCCTCCAAGAACTACTTGCTATGTTTTGTTAGTGCCGTAACCTATTCACCCCAGTGTTTCTCATTGACATGCAAAAGAACTTGTTTTTTTTGTCCTTGGCTGAACTACCAAAGGGGATTCTACAGTGGCCTCCTGCAACCATACTGCCCTACAAGAACTACCTGCAATGTGTATGTACCCTATTGTGTAGGACATCCTATATCTTGCTATTTTGTACTTTAAGTTAGCGTGCCTTTGCCTGCTGCCTGCCACGGACTTTATATTTCTTTATCCCCAGGATCCTTCCCACTCCCTAGGCACTCGTGTGTTACCCTGCAGTTACCCAATTTGGTCACTCTGTGGCAGCATACACCCACAGCTACCTTACATTTTTTATTGCAATGAACAGCAATTTATAACTAAGTTGCTACTCCCCGTAGTTTTTGTAAAGTTCCAAACCCTTGAAATCTGTTCTGCTTCTCCCCTTGCATAGGTGCCTAGTCCCACATCCCTTTACCTCCTTTCGAGTGCTGCTCTACTTCTTACTGATTGTTTTCTTTTTTTGCTGATAAATCTTCTTTCGTCTCCTTGGTTCTACCTGCTCCGTTCACCCTGCTGGCTCACTCCGCTCCCCTGCCCCCAAATTCCACCCGCCCCCAGTGCCTTCACACTTATACTTACATAGACCCCAACCACCCTCTACACTACCCTATCAAATTATCTACCACATCCATAACCTACCTACCTCTTCCTGTCCAAACCCATCAACTCTTTTCACCCTCCCACTTCATTGAATACAATTCTGAAAATAGTCTACCCCTAATTTCTTACTACACCCCACCTCCAAGTATCCTAAAACTACATCATGTCCTTCAAACCTGTCACAGTATCAGCACAAATACTACTACTACTCCTTACTGTACTGTATCTTAACTATCTCACCAGACCTCTCTATACCAATCACTCTCCCTCATACCATATTACTACCTCAGTCCTTATACAGCATGTACTCAAAGTATCCTGCATATCACTTAGCCTTTAGTTCATCAACAATACTATGTTCTTCCCCCATAAAATCTTAAGTAACCCTATAACCACTACTACCATCTACACCAGCTCTGTCAACTAAGCTTATAACCAACAAATTAGATACTAAACAATCTTAAATACCTCTTCTTCCATATTCATCATCTTATCTCTATCCTTATCTCTGGTGACATACACCCAAACCCAGGACCCTGTCCCCAACAAAACTATACCTTCCCATCCTACCCACCCCATTCCACTGTTAGGTCCCTCCAATTCGCAGCTTTAAATGCCCAAAGCATTTGTAATAAAATCCCCAATCTCCATGCCTGGCTTCACCATAATCAGCCCAATTTCTTATCTCTCTCTGAAACATGGCTCAAACCCCATATAAAAGACTCAGAATTAATTCCACCCAACTATTCCATCTTTAGAAAAGGTAGAACACACAGAAAAGAGGAGGTGTGGCTCTCCTTTACTCCTTCAACCTCCTAATTACTCCATACTTACTCCAAAGCTATTCCCAAATTTGGTAATGCTGAACTACTTCCAGCCCTTCTTCACGTAAACAACCATAAAGTTATCTGTTATCACCCTTTATATCCCTCCTGGGGACAATATCCCAGTCCTCGAATACATTCTCTCCTGCGTTTCTTCCAACATTGTGAATGAAACCATAATTTTGGGTGACATTAACATTAATTAGGCCACAATTCAGTCTCCTACCAACTCCATAAGTATCAGTCTTTATACATTCTCTCAACTTATTACCTCAACAACCAAACCTTCCAAAGACCTTCTCTCTGGGAGCACCCTGGACTGGATTCTAGTCTCACATCCCCACTATATCACTAATAGCGGTATCCTTCCAGACCCACTAGGTGACCACCTCCCCCCATCGGGTTCCCTCATCCCTACAACTAACCCATACCTATACCTTTACCCAGTACCTAAAAAATTCTCAGATGTACTAAAAAGAACAAATTGGAATCCTTTAAAAACTCTGTCCCTGGATAATGCTGTTAGCTACTTTAATACAACTTTCTTACACCTGCTTGACTCCTTTGCCCCATGGAGAACAATGCGCACAAAAAGCAACCCTGTGCCATGGCTAGCTAAGAGTACCTTACTTGTCATGCGGCTCCGAGATGAAGCCTGGAAAGTTTTCCATAAAACCAATACCAGCATTGCCCTGAATAAATATAAAATGCTTCGTAACAAAGAAAAAAACTTATCTCAGATCACAAAGCCTACTTTTCCAGACTCCAAACCAGCTATAATACTAATCCAAAAAAATTCTGGAATGGAATCTCCTCTCTCCTTAACCCTGGTAAAAAAGAGAACCCATGTCCAGACCCAAATGCCTCCGACTTAGAATTAGCCTCCAAATTTAACTCATTCTTCATTGATTCCATAACTAAACTAAAATCGTCATTCTCTAATAACTCTGCTTGCCCATACACACCTACCCACACCCCTTTTTATTCCTCTAACCCCAGTTCTGTACCTGCTCCTTTCTCCATTAAACCCATCTCCAACATAAAGAAACTACTTCTAAAACTGAAAGTATGTTCCAATACCCCTGATGAGATACCCTCCTACTTCCTAAACATTGCAGCAGACGCCATAGCCTATCCTATATCCATACTAATAAATAGATCAATCTTAGAGGGCCATGTCCCCCAGCTCTGGAAAAAAGCATTTATTATTCCGCTCCATAAAGGAGGAAACAACAATGACATCCCCTACTTTCCATTTGCTGTGTTATCCCCCATTTCTAAACTTCTCGAAAAATGCATCCACCTTCAACTTCTACCCTACCCTCCTAAGTAATAACCCTCTCACTCCCACACAACATGGATTCCGACCTGGTCACAGCACCACTACTGCCCTCCTCTCCTTCCTGGAAACTGTTAATAAGGCCCGTGACACTGGTCACATTGTGTCCACCCTCCTCTTAGACCTCTCAAAGGCCTTCGACACCATTTCTCACAACCTTCTCCTTACTAAACTTTCTAAACTTAGCCTATCCCACTCTACTATCAACTGGTTCACCAGTTACTTATGAAACAGGCGACAAGTGGTCAAGTGGAAAAAAGCTAGTCCTCACGTCCTAAATAGTCCCACAGGTGTACCCCAAGGTTCAGTTCTGGGTCCTCTACTCTTCGGTATCTTCATAAATGACTTTCACCATGCCATTCCTAACAGTAACCTCATCAACAATAATCTGTTCTGCTACTACTTCCTCTTTAGCAAAACTAACCCAGAATGCTTTCGCAGCTACTGAAGAATGGATGCTGGATAATCACTTGGCACTCAATGCAACCAAGACTAAGCTAATGTTATTTACCCCATCTAGAGCCATCACCCTTGACAAAACCTCATTCTCTATCACTTGCCAAACTAATACTCTCCTCAAAATAGTCCCCACTGCTAAACTACTAGGAGTCCTTATTGACAATCAGCTAATGTTTGATGGTCACATTCATGCAAATATAAAAAAAAACACATAAGAAACTAGGTGTACTCTATCGCCACAACCGCTATATCTCTCCTTCCTCCAGGCTTGCTCTAGCTACTACATACCTTATCCCTTCCCTCCTTTACGGTGCCTCTATCCTCACTAGCCTAAATCTTCCCTTAAGTCTAAACTCGCCTCCTGCTATTACAAAATTTCAAAGTTTGCAACTGGCCAAAGATCCTCTACCCATCACTGTATTTCCCTACATCAATTGAACTGGCTTGAGCTACCCAACTATCTCACCTGTAATCAACTGATCTAAGCTCACAAAATTATCTTTAGCCCCTCTCTCTTTGCCCTTCTCTTGCCTCTACTTTTTAAATGCATCAACCTAACAGATGTCTAAGGTCTAAATCACAAAACCTAATAGAATTGCATAAACCTGCCCATCCACCAGGTAAACATGTTTTATCCTCTTCTCTAGCACAACACTCGAATTCTCTCCCACCTCTCATCCATACCACTGACAGTCTCTCTGCCTTCAAATCTTTACTGCACTTATACCTCTCTTCACATTGGGAATGCTCTTGTTCCCATCCTACATAGCTTCCCTTAACTTACTCTCGCTCCTCAAGCTCTCTCTCCACAGCTACTGCATTATACTGTAAATAAACTCCGAGTTTCTATTAGCTCTAGCTAAATAAAAAAAAAAAAAAAAAAAAACACTATTTTTGCTTCTAACAGTTTTATCTTGCATTGTATCAATTGTATGTATTGTATTATTATTTTGTATTTTGCATTCTGTGTATTACTATTATGTATTTGTTTTTATTCTTTTTTATTTACTTTGATTCTCTGTATTATTCTGGAGCTTTTCTCCCCAGGACTCCATTGAAAATGGACTCTTCATGACCCAATGGGCTATCCTGGCAAACAAACTGCAAATAAAATAAATAAATATCTTAAACAACCAAGTTGTTGTTGCATCTTTCGGCTTTTAGGGGTCGCCACAGCGGAACTCTGGTCCGCTAATGATTGGTAGTTGATTTTTATGTGCCGAGTTACCAGCCCTGACGCACAACCTTCAATGAAGGTACGCCCATTCACGCATGTCTCCACGCAGAAGACACTCTAGCTGAGAATCGAACTGGACAGCGTCTGACTGGGAGGCGACAACGCTACTGCAGCACCACCACTGCGGGTATCTTAAACAACCAAGTCTGCTGTTAAAATTCCCTTACCACAGCTTGCAGTGTTCAGCGAAATTTATTTATATACCTTGAAAATTCACTGCATGTCAACAGTTGTAAACTTTGACATGTAGTAATAGTAATTTCTTTAGGAATACAAACAATGTCTAGTCTAATATATATATAAACCAAAAAAAGTCCAGCACTCTTGCAATAATGCCACGAAATATATGACAACAGCCGTTTTGAAGGAAAAGCTTTATTCAAGCCATGCGGTCTGCCCCACAGACCGGTTTCGCTTTTACCAAAGCGTCATCAGTGTGTGACGGCAGTCATGCAAATGCGTGTTTAAATACAAAATCTAAATGCAACATTTAAAGAAAACGTATGCATAATACATTATACATCACTTTTATTTAAACTATGTAAACCTACTACTAATATATATATTAATGCTCCAAGCATTTACAGCAACCAGCGATACATCAGTTGCTGCTCTCTGTAAACTGTTAAATTTTCGATCTGGCAAAAATCCTACTTTGTGTTTGTTAAACATTAAAAAAAAATCTGCTTCAAAAATTCTCTTTGTTGATCTTGACAAGTGCATGTCGTCATGTCTAAACACGTGTGCCCAATATTAGGCTCAGACGCTCTACAGGTTTTCATTTTTTTTTTTAAGACGAGACTTTTTTTTCATGTGGGTATTTGCCAAAAAATATTTTCCTTTGTGTTGACCCTACTGTACTTTCTCTGTGATTTTTGAAAATTGCGTACGTAACACCTGTACAAGCTATGCCATTTGAGAGGGCTGTAAGTTCCCTACTAACAGAGTCCTTGTGGATGAGATAATCTGTACTAATATTAATAAACACAGATCCATAGTTCCTTACATTAAGACATTCTATGGCCTCTCTCTCGTATTGTAGTTTTTCTCCTGACAAGCATAGCGCAATCTGAAATTTCTTATCATCTCTGCAAATGTGAGTATCAGTTTCCCGTATAATTGAATCTCCAGTTATAAGAATATCTTTTCTGACCAGATTTGAAGACTCTTCAACTTCTATTTCAGAAATGTCTGTTGGTTGTTAGAAAGAATGATCATCACCATTAGTCTTATTAATCCCACTGCTTTCATTGCTTACATCGGTAAGCATACAGTTGTCATCTAGCTAGCTTTGTACCTCCACAGCTTGAGCCATGTTGTCAACTTCTCTCTTTCTCCTCTTTTTCTCACTGTAACGTTCTTCAAGCCTTCCAGGTTCAGTTTTGATTTCCTCCTTTTCTCGCCTATCCCTTGCCTCTTTTTTTCTATCTTCTCTTTTGGAAAAATGATACCCTTTTCTGTACATTTAAGGTTTTATTGTAGAAAAATGTTGTTCCCAGTAATGTGTTGCATAAGAAAGCAGTGTTCTTTTAGTATGTTCCAAATCCTCAGATTGCTGAGTACTTGTATCCAGAATTGCAAATTTGTTAGTGGTATTATCATGCTCAATAGGGGTTGAGTGGTGTCTACCAATAGACACTTCATTTCCTCAGTGTTTCCAATTTTCTCTTTGTCTAATATTATTTATTTCGTCATTCAGGTCATTAATATAAGTAACAACAGTTCTCCAAGCTGTGGCAATTGCACAAGTGCAATCATAGTAAGTCTAGTTTTACTGCTAAAAATGGTAAACAAATCATCCAACGTTTGACATGAAGAATGAAGATCACTGTTATCAAGTGTTAACTTTTTATATACATAGCCTTTAGATGTTAAGTTGTCTATCTCGCCTTCATTCTTGCTGGATGGGTTCGGAGCCGACCTCGCCCGACTCGCCACTCTAAAAGCTCGAGAGTTGGTTCCACCGGCTCGAGGCTCCCTTATATCCCACAATGCTAGGCGAGAGTTACCTCAGATCTCGTTTGCTGCTACAGCTATCGAGGTGTTGGTTTTCTACCGGTTCTTGGTAAGTGACTTTCTAGTGTACTTAGTCTATTAAAACCCCTTTAATTTTAATATTTTTACGTATTTCCCTTAGTTTAGAGAAATTCTTATCCCCTTTCTTTAAAATTCCTGTTTTTTCCTCAAGAACTTTAAGTTCTTCCCTTGGGCCTTCAGGCCTCTTTTCCTTCCCTAGTGGAGTGTGTGTTATTTTTCTTAAAACCTAGTTAGTGGTTTATTATATATTTTAATTAGACAGGGTGTAATTAGTGTGTTTGTGACTGTGTGTGATTACACCTGTAGTTATGTCTAAAGAAGCAAAGGTCTCCGGATTCAAGAAGTGTGATGCGTGCTGTCAGAAAATGTCTCTGACAGACGCTCACACTCTTGTGTCTACTGTCTGGGATTTGGCGCCTGCAGGACTCCTGTGCTGTGTGCCATGGCTTCAGCCCCAGGGTCCTGCAGGAAAGAAAAATAAATTGATTTTAAGGGCTTACTCAAGCCAGAGGATTCCCTTTCTGTTTCTACAGGGAAGCCCTCTAAGGCATCTAGGTCTTCGGCCCACAACTGAGCCGAGACCTAAGGTTTCTAAACCTCTGCCTACATCGGCTCGGCTGGAGCCGATGAGTCTCAGTCCACAGTTTCTGTGGTTCCTCGGCCCGGCTGGAGCCGAGGTATTGAAGTTCCCGTGTCGGCTCCGACCAGACCTTCGGAGCCGACAACCAGGAAGAGGTCCAGGTCACCATCTCTTGGCTCCGCTCATTCGCCCAGGATCTCCCCTGCTGTCTGAACGGAGCCAAAGATCTCACTCCTCTAGGTCATCGAGGCTGTCGGATCATGACCTTCAGAGGGTAGTGAGTCGACTTCTTAAGTCCGAGGCACTGGCCCAGATGCTTCAGAGCCCGACTCATCAGTCGATGCCTGCCCCGTCCATCAATATATTCCTCCTTCGACTCTCTTGAGCTCGAGCCGGGTCGCGCCGAACCGAGACTGTGATAGCGCCGAGCCGATACATTTGTCTTCGCCCGCTGCCGGCTCCGATTTCTTCCTTGGAAGAATCTCGGCGCCGGACTTCCTCGGCTCGAGGGGTGAGTGGCATCGGACCCTTGTCCGACCCCCTCTCCCTCTCGGTGCTTCGGCGCTGGTGAGTTTGGCTCACATCGGCCTCGGAGCCATCACTGTCTGTGCCGAGGGAGGTTCTTAGCTTCTCGGAGCGGGACCTCTGGCTTTGCCTGACAGGGTGCATTCGAGGTCATGCGGAGTGTGTTAGAGCCTGGCTCTACTCCACAGTCTGCTCCATCCGCCTCCCTCACGGTGCCTCAGGTCAAGTCGACTCACTCCCTCATCCCGGACCGCAGAGAGCCAGCTCCTCAGGAACCCCTGTGGGATTTCATCCTCTTCCGAGGCCTCTCCTGATTTGGCAGAAGAGCCCCCTCGGAAGAGGAAGTGTAAGAGGAAACACATTGACTCACCAGAGTCCATCACGTCTGACACAGATTTGATGATTCTGAGGGTTCCCCTGCCTCTTCTGAAGATGTCTCATTTGCAGACATACTAGAGATCCTGAAACAGAGGGGAAATTGGCCAGCCCTCAACCCTTCGGAGGATGAATCTGTGTACCTTGAGGCGCTTGGCTCTCGCCTCTTCCACCTCCTGGGTGTCTCCCCTTGACCCCCTCATGCAGGTGGTTGCTAAGAAGGCATGGACGGCTCTTGATTCAGTGGACCCCACTCCCAGGAGGCCCTCCAAGTTCATAACGGCACCAGCAGACAAACAGTTCTTAACAAAAGGAGTTTCTGTGGATGCTATGGTGGTAGCTGCTGCCACTAAGAAGGAGCTAGCTGATCCTTCAGTACCTGTCCATCCACCTAACAAGGAATCTAGGTCCATGGACAGGTACGGAAGCGGATGTTCTCGCCAGCGACATTTACCATGCGTCGCTGAACTACCTATGCCACTTACTCGCCTTCAAAGGGACTTGATCAAGGAAGCGAGTGAAATGTTAAAGGACCCTACAGCCGCGGGTTTTCAAGATAAGATGAATACGCAGCTGGCTACCCTTAACTCCATAACCAACTCCTCCATGCGCCTTCTCTTACGCGGCTGATGGAGCGAGCAGAGCCGAGGGACAGGTGTGGCCTTACGTAGGCATGCCTGGATGCGGCTATGTAATTTTGGACCTTTCAAGACGCCTTTCACTAACTCCCCTTTGATGGATCATCTCTTTGGTCCTCAAGTGAAAGAAACCTTGACTAGGTGCAAACTGATGGCAAGACCCTTTCTGCCGCCGGAGTCCGTTTTCTACTCCTTCTAGGCCTTACCCCAAAGGCCAGAAAGGTGGAAAGATGTGGTTCCGTAAACAATCTCAAGGGACTTCGCCTGACGACAGAGTCGCTTCGCCAGAGGCAGAGGCGGAATAACAATGGTAGACGCCGCCTAGGGGCAGGGGGTCCAGAACCAGGGCAATCGAAGCCTTCCCTGACAAGCCCTTTCAGCATCCTTGAGGTGTTGCCCGACTGCCCATCTTCGAGGCAGTCGGGGAAGATTGTCACTGTACCCAGAAGCCTGGCTATCCCTGACTCTAGACAAATGGGTACAGTCCATCATTTCAAGGCTATTCTATCCCCTTTCTTCAAGATTCCAAATCAATCAAAAATCCCTTCCAGATGTTCCACCCGCCAAAGGGATCTAGCGGTTTGGAGATTTCAAAACTGCTTACAAAAGAGCAATTCAGCCAGTTCCAGCAGACCAGCAAGGATCCGGAATCTACTCAAGGTTCTTTTTAGTTCCAAAGAAAACAGGGACTGGAGACCAATTTTGGATCTCAGTATCTTGAACAGATCAGTCAAGAAAACAAGATTTCGATGGTCACGCTGCAATCCATCCTTCCCTTTTGGGCAAAGGAAACTGATGTGCTCTATAGACCTTCAGGATGCGTACTATCACATAAAATGAACAGACGCCCAGAAGATTCCTCCGCTTCAGGCTGGGAACCAGTCATTTTCAGTTCAGGGCCCTGCCCTTTGGTCTCACCACTGCCCCCGGTGTTTACCAAATGCATGGCAGTGGTAGCTTCTCACCTGAGACGACAAGGATTCCAGGTGTTTCCATATTTGGATGACTGGCTCCTCACAGCTCCCACCAAGCATCTCCTTCTGATGGCCAGGGATTACACTTTTCGCATTTGTCAAAAGTTAGGCATTTCAATAAATTGCGATAAGTCTGTTTTGTCGCCTTGTCGCACTATTACTTTCATAGGCGCAAATCTAGACACAGTAGACATGTTGTAGACTAACACATCAGAGAATAACAGACATTCACAAACTGGTCTCACCTTTTCAACAACAACAGAATCAAAGCCAGATTAGTTCTGAAAGTGTTGGGAATTATGGCGGCCATACCCCTGCTTCCATTAGCCAGATTCCATATGCGGATCCTTCAATGGATGCTCTTTACTCAATGGTCATACCAGGAACTTCCAATGTCTCACATCATATGATCACGCAAGCTGCAAAAATCATCTCATGTGGTGGATGTCTTCCTCAGCTCTTGTTGGGAAGACCCTTTGTTCCACCCTCCGGTTGCTACTCTGACAACGGATGCCTCCCTGATCGGGTGGGGGGGGCATTATCAGGGCAGGACGGTCCAGGGCACATGGCAACCAAACGAATGCCACTTGCACATAAATGTTCTGGAGATGAGAGCAGTGCTTTTAGCGTTGCAAGCCCTTCAAGACTCTCTTCCCTTGGGAACGATTGCAATCCAGACAGGCAATATGTCTGTAGTGTGGTACATCAACAAACAAGGTGGAACCAGGTCATACCCACTGTGTCGAGAAGCACTCAGACTGTGGCAATGGGCGATTTCTTCTCAGCGGTTTCTGATCGCAACGCACATCCCCGGGAAGTCCAATCAAATTGCGGACAAGTTGAGCAGAGCAATCCTCATGCCTCACGAGTGGTCTCTGAAAGACTCTGTGGTGAGAGAAATTTTCCTCAAGTGGGGTCAGCCTTGCTGTGATCTTTTTGCTACTCCCCAAAACAGCAAGTGCAGAGAATATTTCACTCTATTCCCTTTACCAGGCCAACCCAGCAGAGACGCTCTAGTCCAAGTTTGGCCCCGGGGACTTCTGTATGCATTTCCTCCCTTCCCACTAATCTCTCAAGTGATACAGAAAGCTATCGCTCAGAAGGCCTCATTGATCCTCATTGCTCCTTACTGGCCTCGACAGGTATGGTTCCCCTTTCTACATCAATTTCTTTTGAGCGACCGTGGAATCTGGACCTAGTTCCAGATCTTTTGATCCATCAGTCGGGTCAGCTTCATCGCCTCCCTCCTCTCTGAACCTCACTGCTTGGTTCCTCCAGTTCCAACCTTAGCCGGTCTTCTCAAATTATTTCACTCTTTTCGAGATATTTTGATAGCTTCCCATAAATCTTCCACTGAAGATTTATTTGAGTAAGTGGAAACGCTTCACATATTGGGCTCAAGAAAAGGACATAGATCCTTTCACTGCTTCCATCCAATTAGTCCTTGATTTTCTAGCTGAACTCTTCCATGCAGGTTCATCTCCCTCTACTCTTAAAGTTCAATTGGCAGCTATTTCTAACTTTCATGTGGGTATTTCTGAATCTACCTTAATGTCCCACAAGCTTTGCAAAGCCTTTTTGAAAGGAGTTTTTCTTCTCAGACCTCCTATAAGAAATCCTCCTTCTCCTTGGGACCTAAATTTAGTACTTGCTTCTTTGATTCTTCCCCCTTTCGAACCTGCAGTCTCCTGTTCTTTAAAATTGCTATCATGGAAGACTCTTTTTCTGGTAGCTATTACTCAGCTAGAAGAATTTCAGAGCTTCAAGCACTCAGCTGTCGACCTCCTTATCTATTGTTTCATAAGGACAGAGTATCCTTACAACTAACCCGTCCTTTTGCCTAAGGTGGTCTCGACGCCAAATCTAAACCAAAGCATTGACCTCCCTGTCTTTTTTCCAGAATATTCCAATAGGTCTGAACAAAAATTACACTGCCTGGATGTTCATCGTCAATTGAGGTACTACTTGGATAGAACAAAACAATTCAGAAAATCTGATCAGCTGTTTGTCTCCTATGCAGAAAGCAGAAAGGGACTTTCAGTTTCAAAGGTATCATTATCCAGATGGCTAACATCTTTGATTTCCCTTGTATATGAAATTAGACACCAAAAATTGCCTAATAAACCTAAAGCCCATTCCACCAGAGCTTTTGGCTACTGGTTTAGCCTTCCAAGACAGACTGCCTATTGACACCATTTGTGCAGCGGCTACTTGGGCTACTCCTCACACTTTTATTTCTCATTATAAGTTGGATTTAGCTTCTAGGCATAGAGCTAATTTTGGTTCCACTGTTCTCAGGAGTCTGTTCCGTTAGGCCACCCGGGACAAGGTGCTAGGGACGCGGTCCCATCCAGCAAGAATGAAGGCAAGATAGACAACTTAACATATAGAAGTTATGTTCTTACCATAACGTTCCATGTTAGTTGTCTTCCCGCCTTCTTCTTAAGGCCCCACCCTCCTTCCCCCGGCCTGGACAGACCTAGAGGAGTTGTGATTGTGACCTCTCTTTCTACCACCTCTTTCTTAGGTATATGCTATTGTGCATATTTCCCGGTTCAGGATGTAGGTCACCCTTCTTTCTTCCTGTTGTTAGAGGTGGACTCTGTTTAGAGTTATTCTTTTACTTTTATAAGCTGGGGTTAGCTTACAAACGAGATCTGAGGTAACTCTCGCCTAGCATTGTGGGATATAAGGGGAGCCTCGAGCCGGTGGAACCAACTCTCGAGCTTTTAGAGGGTTGGTCGAGCCGAGGTCGGCCCAACCCATCCAGCAAGAAGAAGGCGAGAAGAAGACAACTAACATGGAACGTTATGGTAAGAACATAACTTCTATTTTTAGTACACTATACAATATATTTGTACTTTATCAGGTCATTAATGACATACTTATTTAAGGAATCCATTTTCAGTAAAGGTCAATAAATTACAAACCAACACAGGATTGTTTCAGGTAAGCTCTGGATTGTCATCTGCAGTCTATGTGAATTTATAACCGACTAGGACCCTTGGGATGGCTAGAGTTTGCTTGTCTAAAACTGATTCCTTTCTGACAACAAAGAATTAAAATTAGAGGTACAAAACAAAATATAAGTCAGAGTATTTCTTCTTGTGTACAAGCTTTCCCTTTCTTCCTACAAACAGTGAAAAGCACTTGTAAAAATAAAATGCAAGTCATAAATCTTCTCTTTTCAGGCAACTGCACAGTTGATCACAAACCAATGCACGATTGTTTAGATAAGCTGTAGATTGTCTTCTCTGCATTCTGTGTGGATTTATGGATGACTAGGTCCCTAGGGATGGATAGAGTTTACCTCTCTAAAACCTTTCCATTTCTAGCAAAATACAGAGAAAAAATAGAGAAAACGAAAAAAAAAAATTCAAAACAGATGTCTATAGGCTATCCCATTCTAACCATAAACAGTAAATAACACTGGTAAAAAAATAAATGTAAATTAAAATAAATCTTCTCTTACCAGGCAACGGCACAATCACAAACCTGCACAGGATCGTTTAGATAAGCTCTGGACTCTTCTAGATACTTATCTTACAATCCATAAGTAACTATTCAGAACTGCAACATAGATTCCAACCAAGTTATGCAATTGGGTTTACTCCCAACAGACTTCTAATCAACCACCGAAAAAAAAAAACTAATGTATCAATATTCTAATCATAATAAATACAGCACTATTCCTACTGCTACTAAACAAAAATATTTAGGACTTATCCTTGGTCTTTCTTTAACATTTACTGCTCATACTGACTTTATAACCAATAAGGTATCAACACAACTTTTCCGTAAAATCTTGCATTTACTCTCCTCAAAATCCCACTTAGTTATCGCTAAGAATGTGCTAACCCAAACTTGAATAGAGACTGACTTTAACTTGTCTTAAATTTTGCATGCAATATCAACAAAATGCAGAGTAAAATCTGTAAATTTATCCTCTTGGTTGATCCCCTTTTTCACCTCTGCAGTGTGCTTACAAAAAACAGATCGCTTACAATGATGGGGTAGGGTACTTTTCTCTTAGGCACACTACTTTACAAAGTCACAAAACAAGGCTACTATCCACCTCTAAAAATGTGAACCAAGGAGCTCACAGGATAACCCACTCACCCTAGCACACCCAAGATTCAACACTGCAATAGGTGGAAGAGCTTCCTGTAGATTGGAATATACTTCTTTGAACCACTTTTCCACTGAAGCCAAAAAACAGAAATACACAAAGGACTTAAGAAATACTTAAAACTTCTCCTTTTTGAAAAATCTTGCAGTAGCTTTATAGACAGTGGCTAATAGCCAGTAAATCATAGGCCTAAATTTACATATTCATGATTTTGGCACAATATCATTCCTTGATGCTGATTGTCAAATCAGTATGATAAAGTAATACATGTGTAGATTCTGAGGTAACTCCTATACTGTCGTAAACACTATTGGTCTTGTGTGCGGTTGTAAATAATGTGTGTGTGTATATACATATATATATATATATATATATATATATATATATATATATATATTTATGTGTATATGTGTATATATCTATATATATATCTATATCTATATATATATATATATCTATATATCTATATATATCTATATATCTATCTATATATATATATATATCATATATATATATATATATATATATATATATCTATATATCTATATATATCATATATATCTATATATATATATATATATCTATCTATATATATCTATATATCTATATATATATATATATATATATATATCTCTATATATCTATATAGATATCTATCTATATCTATATATATATCTATATATATATATATATATCTATCTACATATATATATATATATCTATATATATATCTATATCTATATATATATATCTATATCTATATATATATATCTATATATATCTATATATATCTATATATATATATATATATCTATATATATCTATCTATATATATATATATATATATATATATATATGTATACATATATATATATATATATATATATATATATATATATGTGTATTATATGTATATGTAACAATGTTATTGTGCTGTTGTAACTACTGAATATATGTAACAATGTTGATGTCCTTCATGGATGCATCTGCAGTCATAACAACTGGGTTGTCCTGTCGTCAGGCAGCCCTTCGGTCGGCCGGATTCCAAAGTCCGGGTCCGCTTCGCTGATGTCGCTTCACCCGGCGTCATCTCTGCTGGTCTTCGGTATAAAGGCATCATCCAACGCCATTTTCCTCAGTCTTTCTTGCCGTGGCGCCAAGCAGAAGCTGTTCGCAAGTGCCGGTCGGTCAGATCCAGAGATTACTACTACCGAATACTACTCAAGACTTCTAAAGCTAAGTACCCGTTGGGGACTCTTTCTTGCCTCAGCCGATGTCAGAAAAAGTCAATAACTGTTTAACTTGTGGGAAACAAATACCTCATAAAGATTTCCACTCTTACTGTTTGCCTTGTTTAGGCCCAGACCACGATGTAGCAGCCTGTTCGGGTTTCATTCAACCGACGAACGCTTAGGCGCCGGGTCGGAGTTTGCTGAACAGTTTTTCGCTCAGATTTTGCATACATTATGCCGCCGGATCCTCCGACTACCCAAATTGTTAAAAGCATAAAGAAAAAGACCGACACTCGCGGTCCGCGGTTTCGCCGAAACCATGGTTAAGCAAACGCGAGTGTCTCTGTTTCGCTGAAACCGAAAACTGATCAAAGTACCGCTGAATCAATGACAACTACTGAGGTTCCTACTACCTTACTTGAATCGGCCTCAGAAATTTTACCTACAACAGTGGTTACTACTGACTTATCAGACACCATTCCTTTGGATGTCTCTACCCCAGCACGTGGTGCTGCTAGGCCTCCTGCAGCCATGTCTATTAAGGCCTTTGCCAGGCTAAAGCAGCCAAATCTACTAAATCAGTGCCTGTAAAACCCCTCAACCAGGCCCTCTTCTAGTTCACAAATGCTTACTCTGGCAGAAGATTTAATATCCTTAATTAGGGATCTCAATCTCACCCAGACAGGGCCTCTCAGCCCCAGAAAAGAGACCTAGAGCAGAGCCCCGAGCCTGTGTCCTCTGATGATTCTGCGGATGACTCAGATATTGCAGACCAGCCAGAGGCTCCTTTCTCCAATTATGAAGACTCAGATGCTGAAGAATCCATTCCAGCTGCTTCTCCACCAGAAGAATTCTCCTTTGGGGAAACCCTACATGCCATGCGAGAACAATTCCAATGGCAGGAACAGGATTTCTCAGATTCCAGAAAAAGACTTAGGACTTTTCTGCACCTTCCACAACACAGGCCCTTAGCTATACCTCCTGACCTCTCTGTTGTGGATGATGCATTTAATGATGTCTGCACTGCACCAGATTCCTTACCTCCAGCCCCTGCCAAACCAGATAGATTTTACAGGGTACCAGACACTCATCATCACCTATACAAGGCCCCACTTGCAGACCCCGAAACTAAGGCAGTGGCCTCGACCACAGCAAAAAACCCTACTCCTTCTCAAAGGGAAGCCAGGTCTTTAGATAGATGGGGCAAAAAAGTTTACACCTCAGCTACTCTTTCAGCTAGAGCATTAAACTGTCAGTTTCACATGATACAATACCAAGAGTTTATGCTTGATCAGTTAACTAAAAAGCTATCCTCTGATGACTCTATAGATAAGAAATATGTATTAGAAATGGTAAATAACATACAACAGGTTAGTAACCATTCCTTAAAATGTGGCTATGATGCACTGGAGGCTTCATTTAGATCAGCCATGACTGGCACAGTGATAAGAAGACATGCATGGCTGAAGGAACAGGTCTTACTGGATCATGTTAAAGCTAAGTTATTAGATGCTCCTATGGATAAGGCCAGTTTGTTTGGTACACCTGCCCAGCAGGTAATGAAGAAAATGGAAGAAAAGGCAAAATCTGTACAAACAGTTAAAGATTTCTTGCAGGTTCAGCCCCCAAGGTTCAGCAGGAACTGGCCTGCCAAAAATTGGTCCTTTCCTGACTCCACAAGATCCCAAAGGGGCAGGAATAGACATTCCAGAGGCAGAAATCAATCCAGAAGGGGTGCCTACAGAGGACGACAGTGGCAAGGCAATAACAGAGGCACAGCCACAGCCACTACCACTGCAACAGCACAAGCACAATGACTTGATTCTTACTCCGCCTACCAGGGAACAAATAGCAGCACCATTAGGCAGAAAATTAACCTTATTTTCAAAGAACTGGCACTATATCACAAAAGACAAGTGGATTTTGCAAACCATAGACCAAGGTTACCGGTTCCACTTCCACACTTTACCAGTCAAAAGAGGAATGCCAAACCTGCCTCCAAAACAAAAAACAGAAGCTTTACAGCAGATACTGCAATTAACAAAGATGAGAGCTGTGGAAAGAGTGCCAATAACAGAACAAGGCAAAGGATTCTACTCCAGACAATTCCTAGTTCCAAGAAAGGAAAAAAGTTGGAGACCTATTCTCGACCTGTCCACCTTAAATACATACATCATTGTCCCAAAATTCAAAATGCTGACCCTACAGCAACTTCTTCCCATGCTGGGCAAGGAGTGTTGGCTGGTAACTCTAGATCTCAAGGAGGCATACCTGCACGTCCCCATTCGACCAATTTGCAGAAGATACCTCAGATTTCTTGCAGGATCAGAGCACTATCAATTCTCAGCATTGCCCTTTGGCTTATCTACTGCGCCCAGAGTATTCACAAAATGCCTGGCATCAGTAACGCCCACTGCAGACTACAGGGAATCCAAATTTACCCATACCTGGACGACTGCCTGCTACAGGGAGACAACAAAAGCAAGCTGACAACAGATTTACAAAGGGTCATTTACTTGCTACAAGCACTGGGATACACAGTCAATTTACAAAAGTCAAGGCTGGTACCATCCCAAACAAGGACATTCTTGGGCTGAATTGGACACAGTAAAACAAATGGCATTCCTAACTGCAGAAAAGCAAAAAGAACTTCCTCTTTACTTCTTGGCACTAACAAGACAAAACAAGCTAACAGCAAGAAAAGTTCTGCAGGCCTTGGGCTTCATGGCATCATGCATAATCTTGGTTCCACATGCCAGACTACATATGAGAAAACTACAGTGGTACCTAAAGAACTTATGGTCCCAACACAGGCACAGCCTAGAAGCAGAAATTCCACTAATCCCATGCCTAAAACAGGAGTTCCTATGGTGAACTCAAGCATGCCAGTCAAACCCAGGCCTACCCTTTCACAACTATCAAGCAAGCCAAACCATCACAACAGACGCCTCAGACCTAGGATGGGGGGCTCACATGCTGGACAAATGCGTACAAGGATTGTGGACGCAGGACCAGCTGCACCTGCACATCAACCTAAAAGAAATGCTGGCAGTAAAACTTTCAATCCAGAAATTCAGACCATTTCTCAAAGAAGGCCACTTGATGATAAGGACAGACAACACCACAGTCATGTGGTACATCAACAAACAGGGAGGCACTCACTCATACCCCCTATGCAGAATGACTTTGGACCTTTGGAGCCTGGCACTCAGCTACAACATCCAGTTACAGGCAATATTTGTACCGGGAAAGGAGAATACTCTAGCAGACATGTTAAGCAGAACCACCTCGGATGCTCACGAATGGATGCTACACCCGGACATCTTCAAGACCATCTCAAAGAAATGGGGAATGCCACTAATAGATCTATTCACTTCCCCTCTCAATCACCAGCTCAAAAAATTCTGCACAAGGACTTTCCACCCACTTGCATGGAAAGTGGATTCGCTCTCCTTCAGCTGGAAAGATCTGACAGCATGTGCATTCCCACCTCTTCCCTTGATACACAAGGTATTACTCAAAATCAAGGAGGAACGTCCAAGGATAATCCTGATAGCTCCAAACTGGCCAAGACAACACTGGTACCCATTGCTGAGGAGCATGTCTCGGGACAAAATGGTCAATACCCTGATGCCTTTGATGTTAACTCAGAACAACTACAACATCATGCATCCAAACCTAAAACTTTGCAACTGACTGCATGGAACATCACATAGCAGCAACTAATCCAGAACTTTCCCAAAGGGTTAAAGACATTATCCTTGAAGCCCGCAGACCTTCAACAAGAAGGAACTATGCAGGAAAATGAAAAAGGTTTGCCATTTGGAGTGCTGAAAGAGGAAAAGATGTGTCGAATATAGATATTGCTAACATTCTGGAGTACTTGGCAGAGCTTCTACATACAGGCCTGTCCTATTCCTCCATCAATGTACATGCATCAGCTATTTCAGCAGAATACAGCTTTGATCCACCTGTCTTTTCACATCCTTTACTCAGACAGTTCCTCAGAGGGATCAAGAATGTAAAACCTCCTAGGAAACCACCATTGCCAGCTTGGGATTTGAACTTTGTGCTAGAAAAATTGACACTCGCACCTTTTGAACCAGCAGCAACAGCAGACCTACAGCATCTGTCGTGGAAAACTGCTTTCCTACTGGCAATAACCTCAGCAAGGAGGGTTTCTGAACTCCAGGCCCTAATGGCAGTGCAACCCTTCCTAATCTTCCACCAAGATAGTGTCCATGAGGACTAACCCTACATTTATGCCTAAGGTGGTATCTAGAGTGTCTTTAAACCAGGCAATCCACCTACCTACCTTTTTCCCCAACCCACAAAACAGAGGGGAAAGAATGCTGCAGGATGTACATAGACAGCTACGCTACTACCTGGACAGAACAAAAAGTAACAGAAAAACTGACCAGCTTTTTGTAGCCTATGCAACAGGAAGGGAAGGAAAAGCTATTTCCAAACAGACAATCTCCAAATGGATAGGAAATTGCATACGATTCTGTTACTCCTTTCATGGAAAACCAATTCCACAGAACATAAGGCCTCATTCTACAAGGGCAACAGCCACTACCACAGCCTTCTTACGAGGAGTGGCAACCAAGGACATCATTGAGGCGGCTACTTGGACCTCCGTGCATACATTTGCCAAGCATTATAATTTACCTCTGTATTCCAGATCCCGAGCAGGGTTTGCCACTGCTGTACTGCAAGGGATCCTAACCACACCATAATCTATTCTTCCTCCTCCCTAGTTGGCTATGGTATTCTACCCAGTTGTTATGACTGCAGATGCATCCATGAAGGACATAGTACAGTTTTGTACCTACCATAAATGTAGATGTCCGAACTGGATAGCATCTGCAGTCAGGATTACCCTCCCTCCTTCCCCTCTGTGGTACTCCTAGGGTATTTACCCTCCTAATAGCTAGCTGGTGGGGAGAGTCTCTTATGGTGTATTTGTTTGTATATATGTACATACATGCTTATTTTTGTGTTTGCTTCTATTTTTTTGGAAACATTGGCATTTATCCAAAATTTAGCCTTCCAAGAGGGCAACTGGCATCTGGGGCAAGAAACACTGAGGAAAATGGCGTCGGCTGATGCCTTTATACCCGAAGACCAGCAGAGATGACGCCGGGTGAAGCGACATCAGCCAAGCCGGACCCGGACTTTGGAATCCGGCCGACCGAAGGGCTGCCTGACGACAGGACAACCCAGTTGTTATGACTGCAGATGCTATCCAGTTCGGACATCTACATTTATGGTAGGTACAAAACTGTACTTTTTAACTATCTTCTATTATTTTATTCTCAGTCCCATCCATGACTGAAAAGGGTCATTTGACCAGTGCACCCACTTGGTCATCTTCTTCTTTCGGCTTTTTCCCAGTTAGGGGTCGCCACAGCAGATCTGTCTGCTCATGATTGGCAGTGGAGTTTTACGGTGTCGAGTTGCCAGCCCAGTGCCCAACCTTCCACAGAAGGCACGCACACACTCGCACCTAGGGCCAGTTTAGAGTGTCAAATCCACCTACTGTAAGTCTTTGGGATGTAGGAGGAAACGTACGTGACCACATGGAGGACATGCAGACTCCACACAGAAGGCACCCCAGCCGAGAATCGAACTGGAGAACCTCTTGCTGTGAGGCGGCAATGCTAACCGCTGCACCACCGTGGCTGCCCTACACCCACTTGGTCATCAAATAGTAATAAGTAAGGTAGGAAGTTAAGTTTGGCATCCTTTGAGTATGGCACTAGATCTGATGTTAGTAGTTTGGTTAATTGACAGTTTTGGACCAAGACCTGAGAGAAAGTACAATCAGAGTTTCTTAGGTCTGTTTGTCGCCACTGTTGGAGTGGGTGTGGAGATCATGTATTGTAGTAGAAGTGTAAGTCTGAGAAGATAGTGAATTGATTTACGTGTTGGTGTGAGGAGAAAGAAATGTGATCTTTCAAGAACAGGCAGTCATTGTGTATCATGAAAGGAGGTACAGTGGTAATCACACAGGGTGGTTAAGGAAAACAAGTCTGCAGATCTGGGTGGTTATGGTTGAAAATTTAATTAGTTTCTTTTTAAACAAGTAAACTAAGCCAGGTCTGTAAGGTGAGGTTGAATTGTCATTTTCCAGTTTGTCTGAGCAAACTTCATAAGTCAGGAATCTGAAGATTGTTGTATACAAATTGATGATCTTTTCAGTCATTCATTTCATTAGATCGATATGAGATGACAGAATGTAGAATTAAGGGCAATTACCAGGTATTTATGAGCAGTTTTGTGGTTGGCAAATTAATGGGCAAGGAAAAGTGTAGGGAATTGAGAACGTTGTGAGACAGGGAAATTGACAATACATTTAGTTGCTGTTTAAAAGTAGATCTGATGTTGTCAGTCTTCACTGAATCCCTTGACAGTGGGTTTTGTTTCCTTATGTCAGAACCAACTCGGTCGTTACTCCAGCTCAAGCCTTCCAAAAAGTCTTGAGCTTACCTTACCCAGAATGCTACTGTCAAGATTACCTCAGATCTCTTTGGCCGCTTTTAGTTTCAAATGAGTCTTTTCCAGCCAGCTGTCAAGCGAATTTCTTCTATTTTTCTGTAAGTTTTCCTCTTGTTGATTAACTTTGTTCTTTATGTTGCTTACCCAGACCCTCTATAAGCTCCTATCAATCTCTCCTTTTAATACTATTTTTGGTAGTATTTTTAATTTCCTTCCACCCTACCTCCGGTAATATCTTGTACCATCATTGGTACTTTCCCTCTTTGCTCTAATGGTAATTCTGTCGTATCATTGTTGTAGACAAAACTTCAGCATTACCTTACCCCTTCCGGTTCCATTAGCTTTGAAACCGAAGGAGTTCCTTTTCGAACAATTACCTTGGTCAAGATATTCACCATTGGGGCGTGGCCAAGGATGAACACAGGATAGCAGCAGATTTCTTCAGCTCCACCAACATAACTGCACTGACAGGAAATAATTACTTTAAAATTCAACTAATGAAATAATTTTCTTTCTAAATACGTTTGGATTATCAGTTTCTTGAATAATATCTAAAAAAGAAAGAACATTTAAATAATTTTCCTGTCAGAAATCATCTTGGAAAGTTCTCTTTCATCACCTCTGTTTAAGATGAGTTCCAGTAAGGCTAACAGTCAGGATTCCAGCATCAGGAAAGAGCTTCAGTCTTTGATATCAACTATTCAGCAACTAACAACCAAAATGGACAAACTGGATACTAAAATTGATAACTCTATAGAAAAAACTACTAAACAAATGGATTTGTTACATCAAGACTTGCAACATCAGAAAGCTCAGATTACAGGTATGGAAGAGTCTCTTATTGATATGGACAATAGAATTCAGGAAGAAGAAATTAACATTGAATTTCTACTGAAACAGAATACACATCTACAATCCAAACATGATGACCTGGAAAACAGATCTAGACGCAATAATATCAGGATGTTTGGACTGCCAGAAAATATAGAAGGTAACAACATTACTTCCTTTTTAAATACTTGGCTTCCCAAAACTTTAGACTTGTCAAAAGCATTTTCTTTTGGTATTGAAAGAGCCCATAGGTCCTTATCTAATTTTAACTCTAATAAAAAATATCCTAGATCAGTCATTTGTAAGATTTTTATCATCTTATGACAAGGAGATGGTGTTAAAGTCTGCATGGGCTAAAGCACCTATAAAAATTAATGAGGCAACTGTGAGTTTTGACAATGACTATTCTTCCTTGGTAATAACTAAAAGAAAAGTTTTTTTGCCATTAATAAGAGAGCTTAAGAAAGCACAGTTCAAAACTCACCTTTTATTTCCTGCCAAACTAAAAATCTTTTTACCTGATGGCCCTAGAATTTTTGAAGACTTGGACTCTGCTTTGCTGTATATTAAAAAAAATAAAATATTAGATAAAATAGAAGATATGGAATGGGCAAGCCCTTCGCTAAAGAGGATGGCAACAGGAACTTCTTGGAAGACTTCGGAGAAACAAAAAAGACTAAAAAACAAATGACATGTTCTATATTATTTTTTTTTCTTTTAAACTCCTCAATTACAGTTACTGCATTTCCAGAAAGCCACAAATATTTTAAAGATTTATTCAAAGTTACTTTTTTGTGTGCAAAGAACTGTTTTTGTTTCATAAATCAAACTCTCTGAGGAACAAATAACATGCTATGAATCAACTTGTTTCTCTTTGTGATAAAGAGACCTAAGGTTAGTAATTTGATACATTTCCTTTCTCTTCTTGTTTTAAATAATGGCATTCTTTTTAAACTATGCATTTTGTGATGGGTGGGGGAGGGCAAGGAGAGGAGTATGATGAAAAATATGGAATAAGTGAAATAATAATTTATTAGTTCTTTAAAATTATATATGCTGTTTAAACACTGATGTTAAATATTATACCATGACTTAATTGCTTATATATGATTTCAAATATGTCATGATATAATTGCACATAATTAGTACTAATATAGTTGTAAGTAATATATCTCATGTTTAGCTTTATTAAAACAAACAGCAAGTAATATATCTTTGTAGATACTCTTTGTAGCTTCCTTTTTTTTCTTTTTTCTTCTCTTTCTCTTTCTTTTTTTTCTCTTTCTCTTCTTTTCTTTTTTCTCTCTCTCTTTTATATATACAGTTATATACTTCTGATAATACTGATATATGTATATAATAAGATTTGTATGAGAAAATGAAATGGGGCATATAAAAATAAGTTGTATAATATGTTAAATAACTGTAGGCTTGGTTTCACTGTCATAGAGACTGTAATGACTTGTAAAATACTTCGCGAAGGTTTTGCACTGTTTAGATTCATTTGTATTACTAAATGAATGTCAGTCACTTGCTTTTGCTAAAATTCCCGCCAGAATGTTAAGGGAGACAATTTGGGATGTGAGTTACCTCGTGAATAATGTCCTCGAGTTGTTTTAAAAGCTTCAACACTCAGAATACATGCAGAGAAGCTGAATGCAGCCAATTTGAACTTTGACCCCTGATTTCACACTGACACATCACAGATTCAAGAAGAATACTGTTTCAGGAAGTAGAACTGCTGTAAATGCGACTTAGTGATGAAAAACGAACTTTATGACACTTAAATGTGAGTTATTCTTTATAACAACTTACTTATTTAAGATGTATTTTATAAAATATAAAAGTTATAATGATTTTAAATGACTTAGTATGCCATAGTAAACAACTGGGATATTTTGAAGGCATAGAAGGTATAACACATATACACATGTTTTTCAAAGCTTACATGACTGCAGCATATTAATGTATATAAATACTTATGATTTAAACATATATAATGTTATAAATCATTTGCCTTAACTAACTGACAAGCACAAGTATCATTATGTCTATATTTTAGAAGAAACTGTCATGTGACATATTTTAAAGCTGCAGTTCAGATATATAAAATACAGATGGCTTTCATCACAATGTATAACTAGGAATTGTCATTGCTGTGCAGTATGATTTTTAAACTTGTATATGAGTATAAATATTTTACTTAATTGGCAATAATAAGTATGAGAAGAAAGCTTTTGGTACAAGTAACTTAAAGTTTTTAAAACTGTTAACTGCATTTCTATGGCAGAAAGTAGGAATACACTAATATATGTAATGTTTGAATCATAATAGCCTAAGTTATTGAATTCAAATGAACATAAGAACTTATTCTTACAAACTTTTAACAAACTAATTTATAGATATGCCCCTTTTTTTTTTTCTTTCTCTCTCTTCTCTTTTCCCATTATCAAGATTGTTGGAATGCTATTTTGATTGAGTGTATTATACAAAATAGATGTACATAGTAATATGAGCTGTTTCTAAATGTTCATATTTGTTTATATGAAGCTGATTTACAAATCGTTTAGCTTTGTCATAATAGATAATCTAATTAAATGAGGTTAACTTTAATTAATAATAGTTAATATTGAATTAATTTGGTGGCAGCTGAGGTACTGCTGCTTAGGATAGGGGGATAACTTGAGTGGTATGTGCTACTCGAAGTTGGAGTTCTTAACTCCAGGCTGGGTGCAATGTTTAATCCTAATATTTTTTTCACCTGATTATTGTTGTATGTATATAGTTCTGACATCCACTTCACATTTTATAAACTCATTGTCACTACAAATAAAAGTGAAACTTATACAAAATTCCATAAGATTTTCAATAAATACAGCTATAATTAATGATACACCTAAAGGAGGAGACATAATGTCGCTTATTTTGTTAATTGTTGTTCTGATTATATGTCTTGTATGTTTCTAAAAGCTTATTGATATCTCTAAAAGGAATTTCTTTAAACATTAATGGATTGAATAACCCGTGGAAAAGGGCAAGTTTAATGAGATATATTAATTTGCATAGGGCCAACTTAGTATTCCTTCAAGAAACACATCTCCTGAAAAAGGATATTGATAAATTAGCCACTAATAAATATACAGTCTTGGTTAGTTCAGAACACAGAAAAAAAGAGGAGTGGCTATTTTATGGAATAAAAGTATGCCCATACCTAAAACTATTAAGTCTTATAAAGATGATAAAGGAATGTTTTGTATGGTTACAATACAGATTAATGGAAAGACATATACATTAATCAAAGTATATTGGATACCAGGAATTGGCATTAATACAGTGAAACACCATCTCAATAAGATCATATCATTTTCTATAGGAGGAGATATTATTTTAGCAGGTGACTTTAATTGTATCCTACATGAGAAAGATGCTACTACTATAGGAAAAAGGAAAATTTCATCTAATGCAAAACATTTAAAGGATTTTGTTAATTTATATCATTTGAATGATATTAATAATCAGATAGATTCAAAATCTTTACCATACACTTTTTTTTCTAACTGATATAAAACTTATTCAAGAATAGATGGTCTTTATTTCTAACCAGATGGTAACAGACTTTTATTTAATTCCAAAATCATTTTGTGTCCTATATCAGATCATAATTCAATTGTCTGAGTTTATGGTAAATAGTACTTATAATGTTCAGATCAAAAGAATACCAGCATACCTAACTCAACTAAAAGACTATAAAGATTATATACTTTCAGAGGTGCAACATTTTTTAAACTTAAACACTACACCTGATGTCTCCATTGTTTACATTTGGGATGCTTTAAAATCATATTTATATGGACAAAGTATCAGATTTTATAATAATAAAAGGAAATCTTGGGACAAGGAATTACTAGATATTCAAAGCAAATTAGACTCATACAAACATAATAATAAAGAAAATATTATGGACAAAAAAGTCATCGAGGAAATAAATAAATAAATTAAATGAGAAATACAAAGAAATTTTAACTCATAAAGTCAAAATAACATTAGATAAATATAAGTTTTTGTCTTACTCAATAAGTCCCAAATACTTACATAGACTTAAAAATAAAACAAAAAGGTTGAATAAACAAAATCATATCAAAAGAAATTTTCTGTCCAAGGAAAAAGAAGAATGTTTCCAGTTTGCCAGAAATATTAGATGAATTTAGAAATCACTTTCACAAAATTAATCATAATAACATTAACATGGATCCTAAAGATAAAATAAAGAAATTTATAACTACAAACATGAACAAAAAACTTAACAACAGACTAAACTAATGGATAAAAATATTTCATATACAGAGGTTATTACACAAATAAACAAGCTTAAATCAAACAAAGCACCAGGTAATGATGGTATTATACCAGAGATCTATAAAATTCTTCCCAAAAGTACTTGTTCATTAATACATAAGGTTTTTATTTTGGCCCAAAATGAGTTAACTCCCCCATCTTGGCAATACACATTTATTTCACCAATTTTAAAACCCAATAAAGACCCAACCAGATGCACTTCATATAGATCTATTTCATTACTTAATGTTGACTATAAAATGTTTGAGTATTTTTGCTGATAGATTAAAGACAATCATCCCAGGCATAATAGATATAGACCAGACAGGCTTTATTATAAATAGAAATACTTTTGATAATATAAGGAGAACTTTAACGTTAATTGATTTTGCAAATAGGAGAAAGAAAGGTTTAACACTTATTAGTCTCGATATAAGTTCAGCATTTGATTCAGTAAGTTGGGACTACTTGTTTATCTTACTGAAGTGCACAAACTTCTCTGATGCATTTGTAAATCTGATTGAACATCTATATAAAGGAGCATTAGCTTACATTAAGATAGGAACATATGTCTCACAAAAAATACCCATTTTAAAAGGTACAAAACAAGGATGTCCACTCTCTCCACTATTATTCACTTTAATAATGGAGCCTTGGGCTAATTTGATTAGAAACAGTACTGATATAGAAGGATTTGATATAGATGAAAATACATCTAAAATTCAACTTTTTGCAGATGATGTACTAATTACATCAGCAGGAACTAACTCTTCTATGCAGTCCTTATTTGATAAAATGATGGATTTTAAAAATATCTCTGGTTTAATATTCAATGAAGAAAAAACTAAAATATTACCTATATACACATGAAAAGATGTCCTCATTAATGATTTTAACAAATATATACCCAACTCAGCACAGATAACTTACTTAGGTATAATATTAACTAAAGATATTAAATCTATTATACATAATAATTATAGTAACTGTCTTCTTAATATACAAAATCTTTTCAATAGCTGGAACAATATGTTTTTTACCATGGAAGAGAGACTCACAATTATTAAAATGATAATATTTCCTAAGATATTATATTTAATACAATCAATAATTCTCCCACCTACAAAAATAATTATTAAGAAATTGAATTCATTAATGTTGAATTTCTTATGGGCACCTAATAGACCTAGGATTGCATTAAAGAAACATACTAATAGCTGGTCTCAAGGGGGCATTTCATTTCCAGACTTTAATCTATATACTATATCTTCTATTATAAAAGTTATTACTTTGTTAATAGATCAGTCGTATGTTCATAGGTTCATAGGTTCATAGGTTTATACTAGGCTATCTGCCCTAAGGCATTTAGCCTAGCCCAAATTTTTGTGGCTTACGCCACCCCTTATATGAAAAAATACTGTGCCCATTAGTTTGTTGTGCCTCTGTCCAGCAGTGACACAGAGATGATTCCCGGGATAAACCTACGATCTCCCATCCACAGGTCAAGATTTCTCTTGAACAGAGCCAGCGAGGTGCTCTGCCTCACATGGATCGGGATTTTATTCCACAGCATAGGGAGTCTCTGAGTGATAAATCTATCCCTCCAGCACGTCCTATTTATATCCGTGCTAAGGTTTAAGTCGCTTGCTCTAGTGGTTTTGGTGGATTTGGATTTTTTGAGGTGGAGCATGTCCATTAATTCCGGGTTGGACATGGCCTTGTATGTCAGGCACATGTCACCTCTGAGCAGACTGTATGAAACTGAATAGAGCTGGAGTTTCTTCAATCTGGCAGCATATGACAGATTTTGGAGTCCCTTTATCCTTTTGGTGAGGAACTTTTGGGGTCTCTCCAATTGCTGCAGATGTCTGGTGAGATAGATCCCGAATGGGGCATTGTACTCGATCATTGGTCTGATAAGTGAAGAGTACAGGGGAACAATTACCTCACTAGATCTGGATGTGAATCCCTTCATGATCAGGTGGGCAATGTAGAAGGTCTTTCTAACCACTTTAGCAATGCGAGTGTCAAAAGAAAGGCCACTGTCAACCTGGGTCCCCAGGTCCCTGATAACCTCTTCTGTGCTTAGTGGATTGCCACCTATATGGTAGCTTGGGGTTACCTTGTTTTTCCCGAAGGGTATGACTATACATTTTTTGGCGTTTAACTTCAGGCCATGGCTCTGGCACCAGAGATCTGTTTCCGTGAGTCCCTTCTGAAGGATATCCGTATCCGATGCACTTTCCACTATGGTGCCCAGTTTGCAGTCGTCTGCAAACTTTGTCAGCCAAAGTCCTCCCATGTTGGCCTGTACTTCTGAGAAGTAGATGCCGAACAATAGGGGGCCAAGGACCGAGCCCTGTGGGACACCACTTGTGACCGGCTTGGAGTCTGACATAGCGCCAGCAACTCTAACCCTGTGGGTTCTGTCCTTAAGCCAGTTTGCAACCCATCTTGTGACATATGGGTTTACATTTAAGCTGGTAAGTTTTTCTACAATACCCAAGTGGGGTATTGTGTCGAAGGCCTTTGCAAGGTCAAGGTAGGCTGTATGGACTGCCTTTTCCTCATCAATGGCCTTGGTGACTGTTTCAAAGAAGTCGACCAAGTTCAAAAGGCATGATCTGCCCTTGACAAAGCCAAACTGGGTCGGGTCCAATGTCTGCAAGTCCCCTATATCTTTGTTTATGAGCTCCATTATGATCCTCTCCATAGCTTTGCAGACTAGACTTGTTAAGCTTATGGGCGGTAATTACCAGGGTCCGTAGAGGCACCGCCTTTGTGGAGTGGGACCACAGTTGCCGTGACGCCACTCCTTGGGCACGTATCCTGTGGTAAGGCTGAGATTAAACAGCTGCCTTATGTGCGGGTTTAATTCCTCATTTAGCTCATGTAGCACACAGCCGGGGACACCATCCGGTCCCATTGATGCTGTGTTTTAGCTTTAGAGAGCAGCTTTCACCTGGCATTTGAGATGTCTGGGAGGCTACACTCTGCTGGGATAGTTATCTCTCCTTTAGGGGAGAGTTTGCACTGAACCTGTCTGCCAGTATGTTGGCAATGTCTGTGGGTTCAGTGATTTTTGTATCATTTTGGACTAATTCTGAGCATATCTGGGAGTTTCCACCCAGGTTCCTAACATAGCTGAAAAAGGCCTTATGATTGTCCTTTGAATCTATGGCAATTTGTCTCAAAATTGGCCTTAGTTGATTTTGAGTGCTCATATTTTTTTTACTAATAATGATCAGGGGTGACTTCCCTTTTATGGATTTTGTTCCATCATGTAATAGCTTTCTCCTCTTATTGTAAAGTTTGTTAATGGCTGGGGTCCACCAGACTGGACGTTTGCCCTTTGTGGAAAGAGTCTTGGTTTTATTTGGGATTGCCTGATCCATGCAGTCCTGGAGGTGTTCATAGAAGGCATTTGTAAGGGCTTCCGCAGCTTGGGTTGTGGTTTCCACTGGCTCAGGGGCCTTGAAGCATACCACACCAGTCTTGAGTAGTGTGAAGTTTGCTTTAGAGAAGTTCTTCACTGTGGTCTTTTTTGTTTGGGATGGGGGCGGGATGTGGATTTCCAGTGAGATTAGTTTATGATCAGATCTCACCAATGAGGGATATACTTCCGGTGGAGCATTTTGTCCCCATGTTTGTGATAATGAGATCTAGTATATTTTCTCCTCTCGTGGGAACAGTGACTAGCTGTTCCATGGCATTTGAATTTATGAACTCCAGGAACCGTTGGGCTAGAAAGTTAGGGCTTTAGTAATGTTCCCAGTCTATATTCGGTAGTTGAAGTCACCCAATATGATGGTGTTTGGAGATACATTTATACCCTCCAGTGTCTTCAGGAAGGCTGTGTGGGGTTCCTGTGTTTGAGAGGGTGGCCTGTAGCATGCTACAATTTGTAGAGCAGTTTTGCCTATGGTTAGTTGCACCTGGATGGTTTCCAAGCTTTGTGCGTTGCCACCAACCTGGAGGTGTGGGTATCCTTTATGAATATGGATACACCCTCCTTTTGTGGTGTGGTCCGGGTTTGTGGCGAACGCATGATATGAGGTAAAACCTAATAGTGCCAGGGTGCTCTCAGGAGCCTTGAACCAGGTTTCAGTTACAGCACAGACATCGATGTTCTCCATACTGAGAAGGGCCTCGAGTGCGTGCATTTTGAGATTTAGACTTCTGGCATTGAGCAGCATTACCCTCAGTTTCTTCCCATTTTGTTTTCTAGGGTGGTAGGTTTAGAATTTGAGCCTTGCCTAAAAAGGCACTATGGGGGTGGCAAGAGCCTTAGCCAATATCCGAATCCCAGGGTGACAGGTGCAAGCCGTCCATTAAGCAGCGTGGCTTGTCAAGCATGTCATCCCAGGCAGACAGACACTGGATCCCCTTTGAATGACACCAGACATTAAGCCAATTGTTAAAGCTGATCATCTTGTCTCTATATTGTGGCATCATTCTTGGTGAAGGAAGGATACTGCTCAGGGTCAGGGTCATACCTGCCTGGGCTACATAATCAGAGAGCTCCTCTGTCTCTTTTCATGTAGTCCAGGGAGGTACGTCTCAGGTCGTTCACACCAGCATGGACAATGACTGTGTCATATTTGTACTTGCCATGGAGTGACCAGAGTGCTTGTGTTATGTGGCGGATTCTAGCGCCCGATAGGCAGCTTACTGTGACCCTCTCCTTGTTCAGCCTGGTGAGTGGGACACCAGTGTGTCTGACTATGGAGTCACCTATGACAAGTATGTTTGGTGTTGTATTTGGCCTTAAGGGCTGTGACTGCTTTGCACACTGCTTTTGTGGTTTATGTGTTGCTTGTGGGGTGTCTTGAGGTAGCAGTTGTTTGGGTGTCTGCTTTGGAGGCCTCTGCTGTTTAGGTAAATTTTTACTCAGAGCCTCCGAGTATGTCTTTGTGTGTTTATGTGTTTGATTCAGTGGTGTGGTAGCATTATGTGAGGCTGGTTTTGTGGTGTGTGTAGTTGCCTTCTCCTGTCTGGTCTTGCCAGTCCTGAGTTGAGAGAGCCCAGCCTCCAGTTTGGCTAAATAGCTGCATCTCTCGCAAGTATTTGTGTTATGTGGGAGGAGGAGAGGGTTGTCTGTGTACATGAGGCAGTTATAACATTGCCTCAAGATTCCCAGATTCACCAGCTGGACCGGAGAGGAGATTGACAACTGACCTTTGGACATGCTAGAATAATATTGGGAATTCCTTAATAATTGAAAACAAGGGCCAGTGGGGAGTGAGGGTGTAGTGCTTTTAATTTTTAGTGCTGACTTGTATAATTGCTATAGTGAGCAAGTGCCAGGTAACTTGAGTGCAATGTTACAAGTAACTAAATGCAAAAACGACAAACAGTAACTTTCTTTCAAGTGAAACAAGGAACTAGTACAGTAAGCAATGCAGATATCACTAGTGATCCACAGAAGCTGAGAAGCCACGTATTAGGTGGAATTAGCTTCCAGGGAAATAACAAGCAAACAAACAACAAGCATATAAACAAAGCTAGATTCAGCAGGCCTGGATCTAGTCTATGCTAGAGCAAACAAGGTGTACCAATTTCAGTAAGATACAGTTCAAATATTCAGGCACTGTAAACCTTTAACCAGAAATTCCCAGCTCAGAAGGGCAGAGTCCAGCCTCTTCTCCCACAAGAGTGCAGACCACGAACCTTCTTAATGTAAAATAACTGGCCTGAAGCCCAAGTGCCTAAACCAGAACTAATACCCTTGGACACTGGGCTCTCAATCAGCAGTTCCCAACTTAGAAGGATGAAAGCTACCTGTCCTGCCACCACAGTGCTTGCCACAAACCTTCCTAATGTAAAACAACTGGTCTGAAGCCAAACTGCTTAATCCAAAAGACTTAGAATGATAGCTACACTTTAATCAAGTTACAACCAAGCAGTAATAAATACAATTGAATACTTTAGAGAATGTCTGGATTAGTGCTCAAGTTACACAAACAAAGCTAGATCCAGCAGGCCCGAATCCAGTCTATGCCACAGCAAACAAGGCGCACCAACTTCGGTAAGAAGCAGTTCAGATATGCATGCACTATAAGCCTTTAACCAGAAATTCCCAGCTCAGAAGGCAGAGTCCAGCCTCTCCTCCCACAAGAGTGCAGACCACGAACCCTCTTAATGTAAAATAACTGGCCTGAAAGCCCAAGTGCTTAAACCAGAATTAATGCACTTTTAGAATAACAGACACTGAGCCCTCATTCAGCAGTTCCCAACCTAGAAGGATGTAAGCTACCTGTTCTGTCACAACAGTGCAGACCACAAACCCTCTCAGTGCAAAACAACTGGTCCGAAGCCCAAGTGTTTAAACCAAAAGGCTTAGAATGAGTTACACCAAGCAGTAATAAATACAATTGAGTATTTTTAAGATGATGCAAAAGTAAAATGAAGTAGGTAGAAACACAAGTACAGTAAAATCAGATAAAAATGTTTTTTTTTTTTTCTTTTTTTTTATCTGAACAAGTGCTGAGATCAAAGAAACAGATTTGAGTGCTGAAACTAGAAAAGTGGCTAGTTATAAGAAAAAAAAAAACAAGCTAGAAGGCTTCCCTCGAACACCGAAGGGCTTGGGGGCTCAGAAGCCTCCAAATAGTCTATACCACTTAACAGGAAAGGCAGGAAATGAGCTTAATTTTTTTTTGTCTGTTTCCCAGGTGCTCTCTTTGTACACAGTAGGAGTGCCTACAATCAGAATATGATCTCACTGCACTCAGTTGAGTGAACAAATGAGATGGGCGGGCAGTTTCAAGGCCACTAAGATTAACACCAAAACAAAAACAGAGAGGGTGGGTGGGAATAACTGAAGAGCAGAATAACTGCAACTTGAGTTCAATATTCCTTCAACACAGTTTAAATCAAATTAAATACTGTATTTTTAAAAAAAAAGTGCAGATAAAGGTTCTTAAATTCTCTTATACGTCCAGTTGAATATAACCAAGTTCTTAGCTGGCCAAAGCTGAGGTTTTTAAGCAATAAAAATTTCACAATGCACCACTTAAAAAGGCAAGGACAGGAAATCAAAGAATGTGGCTACCCCCACACCTGTAATTACTAGCAAATAACACACTAGCTTCAGTTCAAGTTGCTAAAGAGCAGAATAACTGCAACTTGAGTTCAATATTCCTTCAACATAGTTTAAATCAAATTAAATACTGTATTTTTTTTTAAAAGTACAGATAAAGGTACTTAAATTTTCTTATACGTCCAGTTGAATATAACCAAGTTCTTAGCTGGCCAAAGCTGAGGTTTTTAAGCAATAAAAATTTCACAATGCACCACTTAAAAAGGCAAGGACAGGAAGTCAAAAATGTGGCTACCCCCACACTTGTAATTACTAGCAAATAACACACTATGTTAGGAACCTGGGTGGAAACTCCCAGATATGCTCAGAATTAGTCCAAAATGATACAAAAATCACTGAACCCACAGACATTGCCAACATGCTGGCAGACAGGTTCAGTGCAAACTTCACCCCCCTCTCCCCCCCTAAAGGAGAGATAACTATCCCAGCCGAGTGTAGCCTTCTGG
Source organism: Protopterus annectens (assembly GCF_019279795.1). NCBI lineage: Eukaryota > Metazoa > Chordata > Ceratodontiformes > Protopteridae > Protopterus > Protopterus annectens. The sequence goes on along the minus strand of NC_056744.1, from coordinate 2,157,635 downwards.
ACATCTCAAATGCGCAGGTGAAAGCTGCTCTCTCTAAAGCTAAAAACACAGCATCAATGGGACCGGATGGTGTCCCCGGCTGTGTGCTACACGAGCTAAATGAGGAATTAAACCCGCACATAAGGCAGCTGTTTAATCTCAGCCTTACCACAGGATACGTGCCCAAGGAGTGGCGTACGGCAACTGTTGTCCCACTCCACAAAGGCGGCGCTCACGGACCCTGGTAATTACGCCCCATAAGCTTAACAAGTCTAGTCTGCAAAGCTATGGAGAGGATCATAATGGAGCTCATAAACAAAGATATAGGGGACTTGCAGACATTGGACCTGACCCAGTTTGGCTTTGTCAAGGGAAGATCATGCCTTTTGAACTTGGTCAACTTCTTCGAAATAGTCACCAAGGCCATTGATGAGGAAAGCCAGTCCATACAGCCTTCCTTGACCTTGCAAAGGCTTTCGACACAATACCCCACTTGGGTATTATAGAAAAACTTACCAGCTTAAATGTAAACCCATATGTCACAAGATGGGTTGCAAACTGGCTTAAGGACAGAACCCACAGGGTTAGAGTTGCTGGCGCTGTGTCAGACTCCAAGCCGGTCACAAGTGGTGTCCCTCAGGGCTCGGTCCTTGGACCCCTATTGTTTGGCACCTGCTTCTCAGAAGTACAGGCCAACATGGGAGGACTTTGGCTGACAAAGTTTGCAGATGACTGCAAACTGGGCCATAGTGGAAAGTGCATCGGACACGGATATCCTTCAGAAGGGACTCACGGAAACAGATAGCTGGTGCCAGAGCCATGGCCTGAAGTTAAATGCCAAAAATGTATAGTCATACCCTTCGGGAAAACAAGGTAACCCCAAGCTACCATATAGGTGGCAATCCACTAAGCACAGAAGAGGTTATCAGGGACCTGGGGACCCAGGTTGACAGTGGCCTTTCTTTGACACTCACATTGCTAAAGTGGTTAGAAAGACCTTCTACATTGCCCACCTGATCATGAAGGGATTCACATCCAGATCTAGTGAGGTCATTGTTCCCTGTACTCTTCACTTATCAGACCAATGATCGAGTACAATGCCCCATTCGGGATGTATCTCACCCGACATCTGCAGCAATTGGAGAGACCCCAAAAGTTCCTCACCAAAAGGATAAAGGGACTCCAAAATCTGTCATATGCTGCCAGATTGAAGAAACTCCAGCTCTATTCAGTCGCATACCGCCTGCTCAGAGGTGACATGTGCCTGACATACAAGGCCATGTCCAACCCGAATTAATGGACATGCTCCACCTCAAAAATCCAAATCCACCAAAACCACTAGAGCAAGCGACTTAAACCTTAGCACGGATATAAATAGGACGTGCTGGAGGGATAGATTTATCACTCAGAGACTCCCTATGCTGTGGAATAAAATCCCGGTCCATGTGAGGCAGAGCACCTCGCTGACTCTGTTCAAGAGAAATCTAGACCTGTGGATGGGAGATCGTAGGTTTACCCCGGGAATCATCTCTGTGTCACTGCTGGACAGAGGCACAACAAACTAATGGGCACAGTATTTTTTCATATAAGGGTGTAAGCCACAAAAATTTGGGCTAGGCTTATAAATGCCTTAGGGCAGATAGCGTAGTATAAACCTATGAACCTATGAACTAGCTTCAGTTCAAGTTACTAAAGAGCAGAATAACTGCAACTTGAGTTCAATATTCCTTCAACACAGTTTAAATCAAATTAAATACTGTATTTTTTTTAAAAAGTGCAGATAAAGGTTCTTAAATTCTCTTATACGTCCAGTTGAATATAACCAAGTTCTTAGCTGGCCAAAGCTGAGGTTTTTAAGCAATAAAAATTTCACAATGCACCACTTAAAAAGGCAAGGACAGGAAATCAAAGAATGTGGCTACCCCCACACCTGTAATTACTAGCAAATAACACACTAGCTTCAGTTCAAGTTACTAAAGAGCAGAATAACTGCAACTTGAGTTCAATATTCCTTCAACACAGTTTAAATCAAATTAAATACTGTATTTTTTTTTTAAAAAGTGCAGATAAAGGTACTTAAATTCTCTTATACGTCCAGTTGAATATAACCAAGTTCTTAGCTGGCCAAAGCTGAGGTTTTTAAGCAATAAAAATTTCACAATGCACCACTTAAAAAGGCAAGGACAGGAAATCAAAGAATGTGGCTACCCCCACACCTGTAATTACTAGCAAAATAACACACTAGCTTCAGTTCAAGTTACTAAAGAGCAGAATAACTGCAACTTGAGTTCAATATTCCTTCAACACAGTTTAAATCAAATTAAATACTGTATTTTTTTTAAAAAAGTGCAGATAAAGTTACTTAAATTCTCTTATACGTCCAGTTGAATATAACCAAGTTCTTAGCTGGCCAAAGTGTTGCAAAATGGAAAGATTATTGGGAACTAATTAGCATTCACTTCATGAAAATCTCTTTAATACATAAAAATATTATTGTAAATAACCCCATGTTATGGTTACTAAAAGAATTTTGTACTTAATCTATTACACCAAAATATATAGTTAGTTACCCATTAAACATTATTATCAGTTATCGTAATTTTATATTTATGCATCCTAAGTATAAGGAATGGAATTTTATTCTATTCCCTATAATGTATACGCAAGGTATGCTTTTGTCAACCACCTCTGAAAGAACTCTTTTAGTCACAGAGAATGATCTAAAGTATTGGTATCAGTTGCTGTCTGATAATAAAGTAAAAAATTTAGACTTCTTAAAGCAAGAATTTGACTTGAGAGAGATATGTTGGTTAGAAATTCAGACTTTTAGACAACATCTTATTAATAAAATTGATTTAATGTCTTTAACAGTTAAATAATCTGTTCCAATTCTGATTGATTACTTGATATTAAACTTACAACATAGAGTTTCTGATAAAGGTAAGCTCTCACACATACATAAAATTATCAGAGAAGAAACTCATTACAGTTCAGATACCTATTGGAATTATTTAATTTCCATTAATGGTGAATCACCAAAACAACAAGATAAACAATATATATTGGAATCTGCTTATAAAACTACTTCTTCCATTAATTGGAGACTTTTTACTTGGAAATTTTTACATAGATCTTTCTCTACACTTTTCATGATGAATAAAATAAATAATAAAGACAACTTATGTAAAAGATGTAATGTGGAAATAAATGCTGATTGGGCACATATGTTTTATGACTGTATAAAATTGAAGGAATATTGGAAGTTAATCAATGATTTTTTGCAGGCCCTTTTCACAGATAATTTTATTGTTTCTAAATCACTTATATTATTTAACACTCCTGTTCCTATAAGTGTTAAAAAAGTTAAGCTTCCCTTATTATGGTCTATTCTAGCAGTGGCTAGAAAAATAATAACCAGAAATTGGATTTCAGATACCCCTCCTTCATTTAATGAATTTAAAAATGTTATGTCTGAAGTGTGTCATATGGAATTGATGACAATAAAATCAAGAACTACTAGAAAAACATCTTACTGTGTTATATGGGATACTTTACAAAACCTGTTAAAAAAATCTTAGTTTCAATAATAAGACATTATAGTTTAATTGATTTGATTTGTAGTGGATGGTCTCTGTAAATACTTTGGTTATTTTATTGAATGTTATAACTATTTATATTTTAATTGCTTGTATAAAATTGTTATGATATTTATTTTGTATGTTAAAAACAATAAACTTGTTTTAAAAAAAAAGATATTCACCATTACTGGATCCTTTTCATGGCCGGCCTCAAAGCCCTTTCTTGGAGAAGCCCCATTCCCCATCTGGCACTTCCATTTGTTCCACCAAGAACCTCAAGAGTCAGATGTTTTGAGGCTAATGGATCAGCTCGTGGCAGCAAGGGCTTTAACAACTACTTCGGTTCCTAGTCTCCCTAGCTCAGGAACCATGTCCATCTTTCCAACTGTTGTTTCTCCTCCGACTCCATATGAGCCTTCTAAGTTCCCAGCACTGACCATCCCAGTTTTGACTGTATCATTGCCGATCAGATCTCCATCTCCAGCACCATTAACAGCCCTGAGCTCTTTGGTTCTTTTGGAACTGGAGACATTCCAGAGCCCAAGCTTTATTGTTGGCTCTGGGGAGCGTGGTTCCACTCCGATATTATTGGAGCCATCCCATGGTCCTTGGAGCGTCGGCACATGTACTTTTAGCTCTGGCTTTGGAGGGGCTTCCTCAGTGCAGAATGTGACCATGGTTCCAAGAGAGTCTATCTCGCTTTCTGGCTCCCATCCCTCTATGGGGGGGGGGCCCTGCCTTCCAGGCCATGGAGAGGGCCTTGTCCATTGTGGACTCAGTCTATACCATCTTTGTCAGGCCAACATCCCAGCCTTTCCCATCACTCAGAGCTACAACCAGCCTCTGCCCTGGAACAGGGGGCACAAAAGCTTCAGTATTCTACAATGGTAGCTATATCCTCTTCAGATACTTCTCCGGCACATCTCACCAAGGAGGTTCCCCTGAAGAGAAAGTGCAAGAGGAAGCAATTGGACTCCTTTGAGGAGTCTTACATGGAAGATACTGATTTCTATAAAGGGGAAGGTTCTCCAAGGTCACCCCTTGAAGACATCTCATTTGGAGATTAAGAACTCCTGAAGCAGAGGTGTGGCTGGACTTCACATCAGCCTTCCTCCGAGGATTTGATATACCTGCAAGCCTTCTGTGCCTGACCTTCTACCTCTTGGATCTCTCTGCCTGCTGACGATCAAATTAAATAGATGCTCGATGGACTTTTGAAGATACCAGATTCCATCGAGCCAATCCCCAAGAGATCAGACTGCATTTTATCAGCTCTGGAGGATCAACAGCATTGGTCAAAAGGTATTCCAGTAATGGTGGTTGCAGCTGCCACTAGAAAGGAACTTGCAGATGTCATACTATCCATCCTCCTAACAAGGAGTCTAGGACGATGGATAGATTTGGGAAATGTATCTATGCTTCATCGACTTTTGCAATTGGGGGCTTGAACTATACGGCACACTTTACCAGACTCCAATGAGACCTGATAAAGAAACTGTCAGATATTCTGTCAGGAGCTGTAGCTAAGGGAGTGCAGGACAAAGTAGCTTCCTAGCTGGCAACCCTTGAGTCAGTATGTAATTCATCCATGAGACTTGTGAATGCAGCCGAGGGGTCACCTAGGGCAGCGGGTTCCAGCATAGCAATCAGGAGACACTTCTGGATGTGCTTATGGGAGTTTGCAGAGCCATTTAAGTCTTCTTTCATCAGTGCTCCCTTTGGGTCATCCTTTTATGGCCCCAAAGTTAGAGACCGTCACCAGATGTGAGAAAGATGGAAAGACCCTTTCTGCTGTAGGAGAATGCTTTTCCACTCCTCACCGGCCTTCCTGCTGGAACCAGAGGAGTGGGAAGCTGTGGTTCAAAAGTCCTGAGGGAGGGACTTTTCAGGACTCTCATAGTAACTCCCCCCCCCCCCCCAGGGCAGAGTGGGGGAGTTGCAATGGAAGATGCTGTCCTAGAGGCAGAGGTGGTCTGCAAAGTCAGGGTTCCAGGGATTTATTCTGTGATCTCTCTTAGCAGCACCCCTGAATGGAGGCCCGATTACCATCCTCTGGAGGCAGTCAAGGGACGACTATCCCTGCACCTCCCTGCCTGGCTGAAGATAACCACTGACAAGAGGGTGCAGAGGATCATAACCAGAGGTTACAATATTCACTTTTCAAATCATCCCAATCAACCAAAGAGAATACCAGATATTCCACCCAGTCACAGGGATGCAGCAGTTTTAGAAATACAAAAACTGCTCAATAAAAGTCATCCAAACAGTCCCACCAGACCAGCTAGAATCTGGAGTTTACTCAAGATTCTTTTTAGGTTCAAAGAAAACAGGGGACTGGCGAGTGATCTTGGATCTGTGTGTTGAATAAGTCCATTCAACAATCCAAATTCCAGATGGTCATGATTCAGTGTATACTTCCACTCTTAGGAAAAGATGCATGGATGTGCTCAGCAGATCTTCAGGATGCATATTATCACATAAAAATAGACACTCTCCATAAAATTTCTGCGTTTCTGGCTGGGAGCCAGTCATTCTCACTTCAGGGCCCTGCTCTTTGGTCTCACCACAGTAGCAGCTCACTTCAGACTGCAAGCCTTCCGGGTGTTTCCATACCTAGATGACTGTCTCACTACTGCAACCACCAAGCATATGCTGCTGCAGGCAAGGGATTATGTTCTTCAAACTTGCTCCTTTCTAGGGATCACAGAAAACTACGAAAAATTCCATCTGGAGCCAGCCCAGTATTTAGAGTTCATAGGAGCAGTGTTAGACATGAGCACCTGTATCACTTCTCTTTTTTAGGAAAGACTTCAGAGAATAAAATTCCAAGTCAGCCAGATTATTTGTAACAGAACAGTGACTGCAAGACTTCTGTTACAGGCTTTAGGATCTATGGCGGCCACCATCACTTTAGTTCCCCTTATGAGGTTCCATATGCAAATTCTACAATGACTTAGTGACACAATGGTCATTCCTGACTCATCCTATGTCTCAACAAGTTCTGATCACCAATTTATGCAAGACAGACCCAAGTTGGTGGCTTCATTCTAGTGAGATTCTATTAAGCCTTCCATTTGTTCCTACTCCTCCCCTAGCCACAGTGACCACAGACACATCCCGGATAGGGTGTGGGGGGGGCATTATCTGGGAAAGACTGTCGGTGGCACATGGTCCTAGTTAGAGGCCAGTTTGCACATCAGTGTTCTAGAGATGAGGGAATTACACCTGGCTTTGCAAGCTTTCCAAGAAGCCCTGCCTTCGGGAGCAATTGCGATCCAGACAGACATGTCACTGGCTTAGTACATCAACAAATAAGGAAAACATATCTTATCCTCTGTCAGGAAGCACTCTGGGTATGGCAATGGGCAGTTTCATCCGACCACTTTCTTATTGCAACTCATATTCTGGGGAGCTCCAAAGTGAGTGCAGACAAATTGAGCAGGAACATTCTGATGCCTCACCAGTGGTCTCTCAATGCTTTGGTGGTGGAAAGGATATTTCGTCAGTGGGGCCAGCCTTGCTGTGATTTCCTTGTGGTCCCCCTGAACAAAAAGTGCAGCAGCTATTTTGCCCTGATCCCCCCACTGGGGGGAGTCACCGAGAGATGCTGTCCTTCTCGATTGGCCCTCTGGTCTACTGTGCATCTTTCCCCTGGTTCCTCTTATTTCCCAGTTTCTGAAGAAAGCCAACAGGTCGAAGAACAGGATAATTCTTATTGCCCCTTTTTGGCCTCGACAGATATGGTTTCCCTTTCTTTGGTCTCACCTAATACAGAAGCCTTGGATGCTGGACCCAGTTCCAGACCTAGTGTCTCATCCAGACGGACTTACTCACCCGAATCTTCACAGTCTCAAGCTCACTGCATGGCTTCTCCAGTTCCCTTGATAGCCAGGCACTCTAATCTCATTGCCTCAGTTCAGTGAATTGTTCTAGCTTCCCACAAGCCTTCAACTAGACGACTGTAGCAGCAAGTGGCAATACTTTTTGAAATGGGCTACAGACAGTAATCTTGACCCATATTCTGCTCCAGTTCATTAAGTCTTGGAATTTTTAGCATCGCTTTTTGATGCAGAGGTGTCATCTTCAACTATATGAGTGCATAATTCAGCTCTAATGTCCCATAAGCTTTGTAAAACCTTTTCTGAAAGGAACCTTATTACTGAGACTTCCATTCAATTATTCTTCTACCCCTTGGGACCTGTATCTAGTGCTACAATCTTTAGTCCCCCTTTTGAACCATCTTCAAGTTACGACTTGAAACCTTTATCATGGAAAACCTTATTTCTAATTGCTATTACCTCTGTTAGGAGAATATCTGGGTTACAAGCCTTATCTTGCAAACCTCCTTACCTGATCTTTTATAGGGACAGGGTATCTTTGAGAACAAATCCCTCCTTTTTACCAAAAGTAGTATCTGACACTAATATAAACCAGACTATACAACTTCCTGTATTTTTTTCCAAATTTTCGAAGATGAATATTGTCTGCATTTGCTAGATGTTCACAGATAATTACATTTTTACCTTCAAAGAACAAAGGAATTCAGAAAATCTGATCAGCTGGTTGTTTGTTTCTCTTCTGCTGCTCTGGACAAACCATTTTCTAAGGTTACTTTGGCTAAATGGCTCAAGGACTGCCTAACCTTCACTTATAACAAAAGGAAAGTGCAACTGCCAAGAGCTGTAAAGGCACATTCTATATGGGCAATAGCCACTTCTGCAGTCATGCCAGTGCTTCTATAGATGTATGTGCAGCGGCTACTTGGGCATGCCCGTATACCGTTATTACTCATTACAAGCTGGATCTGGTCTCTAGGGGACCCGCATCATTTGCTTCGATGGTGCTCAGGAATATACTTCCATAAGATCTCCCAAGATTAGCTGTGGACTCTGTCCCACTGTCAAGGATTAGGTGAAGATTGACAACATTAGACAAAGAAGTTGCATTTTACCATAACGTTCCATCTTTGTTGTTGAACTTTACTTATCCTTGACCCCCCCCCCACCTTTTCAGTTTCTTGGTGGAATGGATCTATCCCAGCAGAGACTATTATCTCGTTATGAGTACAGATACGGTATCTGATCTGTTATTTTCTGTCACTGTCCTGTGCAAACTCTATCTGAAGTCTTCTTGAGAGGAGCATTCTGGGTAAAGCTAAGCTTTAGAGATTTTGGAATGTGCTAGCTAGAGTAATGACAGAGTCTGTTCGGAGATATGGAACTAACCCCACTGTCAAGGATAAGTGAAGATGGACAACACAGTTGTAACGTTATGGTAAGATGTAAATTATTTTTTATGTACTGTTTGGAGGCTAAGATAGTTGATCTGATTGCTTGTTTATTTGTTAGGACAGGCACGTTTCGACTTACCTGAAACACGTCTGTAGAGAGATGAAGTTATTTTCTTGACTTGTTGTGGTAGGTTGTTATTAAAGAATAGAAAGGGTCTAGGGATAGAGCTGTGGGATATACCTGAATGTATGGTGCAGACTTAGGAAAAGGCATGATTGACCTTGGCATAAAAGCATCTTTTAAATTAATTCTGAAACTATTAAAATCACTGATGGCACAAAGCTGTGAGAATGGAGGGTAGTAAGGAGCAGTGGGTGGCTGATAGAGTGAAAGGCTTCAGTTAATTCTGTAAGGATGGCACCATTCAGGAGGTATTGGTTGGTAGCAGATGAGAATTAAGTCTGTGAGTACAAGGTGAGCTGAGAGAGTACTGCCTCCTTGAACGCATCCACATTGATGGGCTGTGAAGATGTACATGTTCATAGTTAAGTACTGGATTAGCTTTCCTTGTGGGTCATTTTAAACATAGCTAATTTCCTCCAAGGTGAGAATGAAACCCTGTACCTTGTGTTTAAGTAAACACCTTAACTATTATGCCACTTCCAACCCTGTATTTGTAGTGATCCTTGTTTTTAGATAAGTAGCTTGTTCTAGTAGTTCCCTAAGGTGGGAGAGAATTGAGATGGGCCTATATCAGAGCATTTTGAATGAGTCTGGTATCAGAATGATAGGTCCAAGCTTCTAGAGAGGGGGGGGGGAGATTGTTGGGAATAGAGAAAGATTAAAGAAAGGTTGAGGCTAGTGGATAATGCAATCCTTAGGGTTTTAATCAGTCGTGGGTAAAGACCATCATTGCCTGAGTTGGTTTGATTATGTAATGAGTCTCGAGTTTTTTAGTTTCATTGAAGGAGTTTTCTGAGGTAGAATAAAGAAATGAACATGCTGATGGGTTCTTTTGCTGGAGGACTTTAATTAGATGGCATGTTGGGATTTTGGGTATATTGGTGAATTCCCTTGCAAGGAGTGAGGAGAAGTTAATCATGATGTATTTTCAATTCACTCTTGAAACATTTGGGGTAGAAAAGAACTGATCTGGTGTTATCCTAATCAACCTTCATCACGTATGGGTCTGGGATCTGACATCGGATCCAGTCCGGCAATACTTGTACAACAGCTTAGCTCAAGCTCCCCCCCCCCCCATAATGCTCTGCTGCTTTCTAACCCCTCAGATCTCGTTTGCCGCCGTTAGTCAGACGCAGATTGCTCAGCTCCTCTGGGGTACCAGTTTAAAAACAAGTAGAATTATCCTTTCAGTTTTCTTCTTTTTCTTCATTTTCTCTCAGCCTATTGTTTTCACATGATTTAGCCATTCGTTGTTCTACCCCTCCAGTTTGTTTGGTGTTTGGCACCCTTTTCTGTGTTTTTGTGTGAAGAAATTCCTTCTTGGAATTTAAATTTTCTTTGGGTTTCTATAGTTTTATGTTACTGTGTGTTTTGTGACAGATTTTTCAGTTCAGGACTGTGGCAGATTTCTTGACTCCTCTCTTGCTCATTCCTTCGGACTTTTTTTTGTTGGTTGAAGATGTCAGAGAAGCCTTCAGGGTTTAAGAGGTGCTACTCATGCAGTCTGAAGATGCCTGCCTCCGACTCGCACGAGGAGTGCCTCTACTGCCTTGGCGCCGGCCACCTGGTGGTTAAATGTAGCATTTGTGCCACATTCAACCCCAGGGCTCTGGTCGAGTGCTGAAATTGCTTCTGAAAGAAATGCTTCAGGGGGGTCACTTGGTCAAGTTCTCTAATCTGAGGTCCTTCAGAGAGTCCGACACCCAGATCAAAGGCCTCTGGTCCAAGGTCTTCTGACCCGAGGGTTTTTGAGTTGACTCCAGGATCCAAGGCCTCCAGATCGAGACCTTCGGATCTGAGTCGCAGCAGGCCTGTCAAGGACCCGATCCAAGAGCCCTGTCCTCGGATCAGTCTGTTTTCTTGAATCTGATATGGTCGGATCAGAGACCCATGTCGGACCTTATTGATATTGAGGACCTTCCCACGGATCCTCTGTGAGGGCAGCATTTGTTTACCTGTCTGTGAAGGAGCCATTCCCCGGACCATCAGATAATACCATCAGGATCCCAGCATGGATCTCTCCAGCTAGGTCCTCTATTTCCTTCCAATCTTCCAGGAGCTTACTTCTTTCTGATATTGGCAGGATGATGTGGTCCTTCTTAAAAGCTCAAATAGAGTTGGGGCTTCTGGCTTCCCCAGCCCATCAGACTAGGGAGCCTTCTCCTACTCCCTGGTTATTTTCTCTTCTTCCGACCTGGCAGGGTTTTGACTCAAGGGAGCTGGAGCACTGCACGGAGGTGGTGGTGGTTTCAGAGACACCCTTTGTCCCTACCCCATCAGAGTCTATGACTAGTTCTGCTCTCCCTTTCTCGAGGCAGGCAGGGCCACAGGCCCGGATTGTTGCACCAGAGTCAGTGGGGGCGAGTTCGGGTCTGTGACTTTTGGACTGCGCTCTCCCTCTCAGTGCTTCGGTTCTCGATAGCTCCAGTCTGGCCTTATTCGTAGGGTTGGAGGTCCTGGCAGGGTCTGCTCCTACTTCCCTTGTGGTGTTATTCATGGGGGAGGGGCCAGAGGCTTCATCCAGTCCTTTCCCGTTCTAAGTGGTGGAAAGATCTCTCCTTGCTAACAGAGTAGCCTCCCCTGCTCGCCAGGCTCCATCCCAGCCTCCGAGTTTTTAGTGGACCCTCTCATCCTGCTCCTGCTCAGCCCATTTGATCTAGCCTCCAGGGGGAGATACTCGCATTGGGGTCCCCACCTCTTCCGAGTCTTCCCCAGAGCCTCCCTCGGAGGACGTGCCTTGGAAGAGGACAAGTAAGAGGAAACATCTTGACTCCCCGATGGAGTCTGTCATGGAGGACACAGGTATCGATGAAGGGGATGGGTACCTAAGGTCACCACCTGATGATGTCTCCTTTGGAGACATCCTGGAGATCCTTTAAGGCTAAAGGCGGTTGGTTTGTCTAGCCCCAGTACTTTGAGGAAGGGGCCCATCTACCTCTTGGGTGTTCCCCTTGCTGACCCGTTGATCGATCTCATTGCCAGCAGGGCATGGAAGGAACCCGATACAGTAGAGCCAATGCCAAAGAGAGCTGACAAGTTTTTGAGTCCCCCTTCCAACAAGCCCTTTTGGTTCAAGACCGTTCCAGTTGATGCGAATGTGGTAGCTGCCCCCACCAAGAAAGAGCTGGTGGAACAGAGTTCATCCTCCCAATCGTGATTCGAGTGATTTGACAGATATAGAAAGCGGGTGTTCGCATCGGCTTCGTTCAGCCTATGAGCCTTAAATTACCTGACACATTTTACCCGTCTTCAGAGGGATTTGATCAAGGAGCTTCCACCTCCTTATCTGAGTCCATACCGGAGGAGGACTTTTACTATTTCTCCCAAGCTTGCCACTCTTGCATCTATAGCTAATTCATCTATGAGGTTGATATCAAATGCTGCAGAGGGTACCTCACAGGCGGCATGCACAGACATCGCAATTATGCGTCATGCCTGACTTTGTTTATGTGGGTTTTTGGAGGCCTGTAAGGTGGTGTTCACCAACACTTCCTTCGATGGTTCAGTTCTCTTTGGACCAACCATAAAGGAAAGTTTAACCCACAATGAGCAAGGTGGGGAGACATCGTCAGCTGTAGAGATCAAGTTCTCTACCCCCCCAAGGCCCTTTTCCAAGACCCAATGTGGGAGTAAGAAGATTTGGTTCCGTAAGTTGCAGTCTTCCTTTCAGGAAGCTGAAGAATCCTCTTCCAGGGGATGGGGGAGAGGGTTCAATGGTCGACACCAACCTAGGTGCAGAGGAGGCTCACAAAACCAGGGTGCCAGAGAATCCTCCTTTGAGAAGCCCTTCTGACGCTACTGAAGTGCTGCTCAACTGTCCCTCCCTGGAGGCAACTGGGGGCTGTTTATCTTTGCACCCTTTGGCCGGGCAAGAATCACAAGTGATCTGTCGGTGCTAAGAATCATATCAAGAGGCTACTATATTCCCTTTTCTGACCCCCCCCCCCCACCAAGAATCAAAAGGGCACTTTTGAGCCTGCCTCATCTTGTGATCTCAAATTCCTTTCTTGGAAGACCACCTTTTTTGGTGACAATAACTTCAGTGAAAAAGAGCATCAGAATTGCAGGTTCTTATCATGCCTCCTTATTTGATATTCCGTAAAGAGTGTGTCGTTGAGACCCAATCCTTCCTTTATGCCAAAAGTGGCCACTGAAGCAAACCTCTCTGTCTCTCCAGGTTCCAGTGTTCTTTCCCAATTCTATCAATTGGGAATACAGTCTGCATACCCTAGATGTTCGACAACTTTGTTTTTATTTGGACAGAACTATGTCTTTTTGCCTCTCAGACCAATTGTTTGTGGCCTTTTCAGTCAACAAGAAAGGCCAAGCTGTTTCAAAAGTTAATATTTCCCATTGCATCTCTTATATCTCCTCCTCCTTTGGCTCTTCTTTGCCTGGACCAGTTAGAGCTCAATCTACCAGGTTAGTGGCTACATCAGCTGCCTTCTTAGCTCGTCAGTCTTTGGATGACATTTGTGCAGCAGCAACATGATCTTCCCCTCATACCTTTATTACTCACTGTAAGCTCGACCTAGTTTCTAGGGGAAAGGTTTCCTTGGGCTCCACTGTTCTTCGTCATGTCTTTCTATGAGGCCACCCGAGAAGGTTGGGTAGCTGGGGACTCTGACCCATACTTGATGAATGGTGACTAAGATAAAATCCGATTGATAGTTAAGTACTCGCTAAAACTTGGTATCTGCGTTATCCGTCACCATTCATCACAATCCCACCCCTCACCCCCCCTTCCTGAGGGATTGGCAGGAAGTTAGCTGGACCTTTTTGGTGGCAGGTCTACTCTGTCTTCTTTTTCTAGGGCAAAATCAATCTGAGGGGTTAGAGGGCAGCAGAGCATTAGGGGAGGGGAGGAGCTTGAGCTAAGCTGTTTAAGTATTGCCGGCTGGGATCCTATGTCTGATCCTAGACCCATACATGATGAATGGTGACTACGGATAACACAGATAGCAAGTTATGGAGAGTACATAACTATCAATTTGACTAGCTTTGCTGCATGTAATTTTTCTTGAAGAATGTATTTATAGTAGTTGTTGGGCCCATTAATTTCCATTTAGACCAGGCAGGGTCTTTTTATGTTTTGAGTCATGTGATGACATATGTACATATGTTTTTGAATCATTGAAGTTTTTTGTTTATGCTCCTTGTGTATTTTTTTCTTAGTTGATTGATCTAAAAGGAAAGTGCTTATTCTGGCAGTTGCACAGAATGCTGGTAAATATATGACCGGCTGTGTTAGATAACATGGAAGTGGTGGTGTGTTCATTATTGAGCCTGCAGAAGTTTTTAGCAGATCTTATCCTATTAAAGAAATTCCATGGGGGGATGCTGACCAGCCAAATGTAATGGGCAGTTGTCACTTAGATTTGGTGTTTAGATGTAAACATTGAATAGTTTGAAAGACTATTGTCTCTGCCCCAGGCAGTGGGTTGGTGACAAAAGATACACAGGGTTTGAGTTCACCTTGGGAAAATAGAATAGGCTTAAAATGGCCCACACGGGCAGCTAGCTTAGTACCCAACTATAAACTTTTGCAAAGCCATGGAAATGATCAGTAATGATATTGAAAACCTCCAGACACTGGCCCCAACCCAGTCTGGTTTCATCAGAGGCAGTTTATACCTACTGAACCTGGTAGACTTATTTGAGGAGGTCTCTAAAAGCAATGGATAAGGGCAAAAATAAGTTCACACTGCCTACCTTGAACCTGGCCAAGGCGTTTGGCACAATACTGCACTTGAGCAATGTTGATAAACTCAATGTGTTAAGTATAAACTCTTATGTCACACAGTGGATAGCCAGGTGTATCAAAGGGCCCAAGAGGTTAGAAATGGTTAGTCCACAAAGATGCCAGTTACAAGCAGAGAACGTCATTGGATCGGTCCTAGGACTGCATCTTTTTGGTGTTTATTTCCCTGAAGTCAAGGCCAATGTCAAGAACCTCTGGCTGACCAAATTTGGAGATGATTGCAAATTAAACAGCCATAGAGCTTCACCAACACTAATGATGTCCTTCTATATCACTGTTGGAGTATTCTTTACAGTAGGAATCCCTTGTCTAAGGCGGCCCAATGTCGTGCCAGTATACCAAAGCCTTTGGTTGTAATAGGGACGTCGTATGTGACACGTAAGCTTCCCTGTGCATAGAGTAGGGTGAAATGTGACATATGGACATGCCATCTTTAGAACTTTGCTGCCAGTCTGAACACACTTTCATCTGCTGGTTGCCAAGCGGCTTTCAGTTAATTGCCACATTGTTTTTTTTTCTTCTTCTTTTTTTTTTTTTTCCACTTTTTGCTAGTTGTTGGTTTACATGTCATCCAGAAAGGGGAAATGCCAGTGTGGGAGGCAGATTCCCTATAAGGACTGTCATGAGCAGTGTTTGTTTTGCTTAGGTGCTTCTTGCAACCATACATCTTGTGCTGTTTGTCAGGCATTTGTCCTCAAAACTTTGCATAATTGGCTATTGTCTTTGGCTGTTTACCTAGAGAGTCACCGTCTAAAGTTGTTGGCTCAGGGTACTATGGCAGAATTGTCCCAACCTCTGAAGGACAGCCAGCCGCGAAGAAAAAGACCAAGAAGGTTTGATCAGATTCTTCTGCTGTATCACCTTCACTGGACGTCTGAGGCGAAAGCCCAGAGGACTGCACAGTCTTTCAGTTGGATTCCTCTTAAGCGAAATGGATGTCGCTTCTTGCATGTCCCCAGAGGCGCCACAGATATCCATTTCTGATGTTCAGGGGAAACGCAGCTGATTATTTGTGAAGGGCCTAGTGGTGTTCCTCAAATCCTTGTTTAGGATGAGATTCCCACTATACCTGTTGTGTGTAGGCAGGGGTCTGAGCCTCCTAAAACAGGGCTGCTGTCCCTTTAAAAAAAGAAGCAAAAGACTAAGTATATTTCTCGTGCTCCTAAGGATGAAGCATGAATGGCAGGATTTTACACTGGGTTTGTTCCCCTTTGCTCTTCTCCTCTCAAGAGGCCTTGGGAGTAGGTTTTATCTGATGAGGAATCTTTGGCCTATTCCTCCCAGATTCCCTTTCCTTTTAATTATGGTTCAGAGAAAGAGGATTTTGTTAGTCCTGATTCTCCTTCTGAAGAGAGATCCTTTGGTGATACCATTTCCCTTATGATGGAGTTTTTTTAAGTGGGATTGCGCCCACATTTCTGGTGCTCAAAGGAGGTATTATGAACTCCTTCAAACAGTGTCCTAAGCCTTCTGCTGTTCCGCCTATTCTTGCTGCCTTTTTGGATACTTTTTCTGCAGCTTCTCAGGCTCCTTATTCTCAGTCCCCAGCTCTTAAGAAACTTGATGGGTTTTATAAGACTTCATGATTGCAGATTTCTTTTCAAATGTCCCTTAGCTGACCCATCTATTATTTCTGTCTCTTCCGATAAACCTTCTAAACTTTTTCCTTCTATTAAGCTGCTCCCGTCTGACAAGAACAGCAGAACTATGGAGAGGTTAGGTAAGAAAGTGTATACTGCTGCTATTCTGGCCTTCAGGGCTGTCAGTTATCAGACCCATAGACTTTTCTCTCCATCTTTTCAGGTTATTCAGATCTTCCTGATTTTGAAGGGAAGGCTTTGGACCTCTCTTTTTTTAGGGTCCTCTTTTCAAGTGGTTCACCATTCCATTAAATGTAGTTATGCTGCAGCTGATGCCTGGTCCAGAGTTGCTACCTTTGGTTCTGTGTTGAGGAGGTACTCCTGGCATTCGCCATCAGCCTCTGCATGATGATATCAAGGCCACGCTGATGGATGCTCCTCTTAACAGTAAAATTCTCTCTGGTTTTGTGACACCTGAGCTTTTTAAATCCCTTCAAGAAAAGGGTAAAGCTATGCAGCAGTTGAAAAATGGTTTTGCTTTCCTTTTTCCCAAATTTCAGAGAAATTATCTTACCAAGTCTCCCTTTGTCTGTAGACAGTCTTGCCCTCCTCCCAAGAGTAAAAAGGGTACTAGAAGGACTCCTGGCAAGTCTACTCAGACTCCTACAGCTCAGAAGCCTGTCTTTCCAGACAAGCCAGGTTCTGTTTGTTATTCTCTCCCTCCTCAACCAAGTTCCTCTCTCTCTTCACCTTTCCCTGTCCCTTCATATTGGTTACAGATCACTCAGGGCTCATGGGTTCTTTCCATCATTTGTCAAGGGTATTACATGGTTTGGAAATGCCTTCTTCCTCCCCTTTTTGGGCATTTCCCAACCTCCTCAGAAGGAGCTGCCCTTTTTCCAGATGTTCTTTAGAGCCTTTTGCCTCAAGGAACCTTCCAAGCAGTTGCAACTTCTCAAAAGGGGAAGGGAGTTTATTCCAGAATGTTTCTGGTTCCCAGGATAGAAGGTACCTGGAGACCCATTCTGGATCTGTTCCAGCTCATCATCTTCCTAAAGGTTCCTTCCTGTTGAATGTAATCCCTTCATACCTTGTTTTTTTCTTCTTCCTCGGGCATCCTTGATATCCAGATAGACTGGGAAAGCCTTTCTCCATATTCCTATTCACCCCCTTTTCAGGAAATTTTTGTTTCTCTGCTTCCTTGCATTTTCAGTTCTCTACTTTGCCCTTCGGCCTTTGTACTGCCCGAAGGGTCTTCACCAAGTGCCTTTCTCCTGTGATTGCTTTTTTGCAGGATGAAGGAACTTCAGATCTTTCTTTTTCTGAACGACTTGCTCATTCAGGCTTCCTCTCCAGAGATTTTTCTTCAGCATCTTCACTATTGTGTTTGTCATCTGTAAAGCCTAGGGTTTACAGTGAAAGTCTAAAAATCATTCCTGACTCCTTTTCAGGATCTTTTTTTTTTTTTTGTGCAGGCTCCAGACCATTCCATTGCTGGCATCCCTGCCCACCTCCAAAGTCTTTGACTCTGATTGCATTCTTTCAGTCCATTCTTCCTCCGGCCTCCATTATAGCCAGAGAGTTTCTAAGGGCTCTGGGATACATGTCTTCCACCATTCGGCCAGACTTCATACGAGAGCTTCAGTGGTTCCTAAAGTCAGTCTGGCTTCAACATTCTCATTCTTTTAACTTTCCACTTCCTCTTCTGTCATGTCTCAAGTTACAGAGCTCCAGTGGTGGATTTGTCAACTATCCCTCAACCCAGGGCTTCCTTTTCAGCCTCCAGTCCCCGCTTGTTAACTCTGTTTGGATGCCTCCGACAGGGGTTGGAGAGTTTCCTTTGACCCTCTGAAGGTTCAGGGTCTTTCATCTCTTAGTCAAAGGAAGAACCATATCAGTGTCAAAGAGATGACCGCTTTCCTCTTGGCTCTTCAGGCCTTCCATTCTCTTTTCCTTCCAGGGCCCCTCAAAATCTTCATAGACAGTTCCACAGTGATGTGGTAAATCAACAAGCAAGTGGAGACACAATCTTACCTCTTGTGCAGACTAGCTCTACAGGTTTGGGATCTAGCTTTCCAGTATCCGGTGACTCTTCAGGCTGTTTATATTCCTTCAGATCAGAACATTGTGGCAGACTGTTCGAGCAAGTCCAAAACACAGACTGAAGTGGATGATTCACAGGGATGTCTTTAGACATGGTCTACCAGAGGGTTACTTCTCGGGTAGAAATTTTTGCTTCTCCTCTGAAAAGACAGCTTCCTCTCTCTTGCATCAAAGTCCCATGTCCTCAGGCTTGGAATGTGGACTTCCTCACTTTTTCTTAGAAGGGGATGCTTCTTTATGCCTTCCCTCCCTTTCCTGTTACATCAAGGTTCCTGTTCAAGATAGAACAAGACACTTCCAAAATCTTGTTGGTGTGACTCCTTTTTGGCCCACACAGCATTGGATGTTCTTTGTGTTTCACTGTTGCAGTCATCACACTTAGGTTATCCCTGCCAGGGTAGCCCTCGGCTGGCCCGAATACCAGAGAGTTAGTATTTCTTCGTTGGTTGCTGTCACTTGAGGACTGATGTCAGGTAGTCAGTAAAGTAAGGCAGCTGATGCCATTACATCAGTCTTTCTTGCCATGGAGCCTAAAGCAGAAGCAGTTTGAGTGCCGGCTGGCTTCTACCTGAGTTTTTGTCTCCGAATTGAAGTTGAAGTCTTCTAAAGCTAAGTACCGCATTGGGGATCCTTTTTTCTTGCACCAACTGATGTCAGAAAAAGTTAATTGCCTTGCCTGTGGAAAGCAAATACCACACTGAGACTTGCACTCTTACTGTCACTTGTTTAGACCCAGACCACAACATCCCCTGTTGCCACTTCTGTACTTTGTTCAACACCAGAACTGTCTGTTGTTGAGCATGTACTGTAGCCAGATATTTTCGCTTACAGTCTTCGAATTCCGATATGGCTTCGGTACGCCATCTGACAGCAGATTTTCTGAAAAAAATGTAAAGATGGAGACCGCACAGGTCCAAACCTACCCTCGGCGCTTCAGTTAAACTAGTTGTCAGTTCTCCGGTCCTCAGTGAGTTGCTTTTGCAGCCCCTGATCCCTGCTTCTGTTGATTCGCAGGCTGCTACCGAGACCCTTTCGGAGTCTGGTATGCTGTAAAACTCTTCTTCGACTAAGCATCCTGTGGTCTTCCCTACCTTGGATGGGTCCGGAGGTGCTGAGCAGGCACTGGCTTCCAAGGAAGTCCTTTGCACTACCAAATCTAGATACAAACCAACGTCTTCTTTCGCAACTACCGTTCCTTCAGAAACGACCGAGTTTCTTAGGCCCAGGGTTTGAACCACACCCAAGAAACCGGTGACCCACTCTCAGGTGCCTGCTACCTCATCTCAGTCTCAAATGCTTAAAATGGCGGAAGACCTTATCATGCTGATCAGGGGAAGCCAAGCTACCCCCTCAAAAAGGAAAAGAGATTTGTCCCCTGTAGTTCTGTCTGAACAAGAGTCAGATGAATCTGATGCATCTGACTATGAAGACATGCAACCCCTCTCCATTCCTTCAACCTCTCCACCAGAGGATTTTTCCTTTGGGGAAACCCTGCGTACTTTAAGGGAGCATTTCCAATGGGAGAGTCAGGACTACCCTCAGTCTAAAAAGAGACTCAGAATTTTTAGATCTTCCGCAACACAGACCCTTGGCCATCCCCCCAGTCCTGGATGTTGTGGATAATGTTTTCCTTGAATCCAGCTTGACTCCTGATGCCCTACCTCCTGCTCCCAAAAGCCCAAACAGGTACTATAGAGTCCCTGACTCTCACAAATATCTTTTTAAAAATCCAACAGCTGACCGTGTGGTCATTTTTCTAGGGCCAAATGGGATTAAAGCAACCTTTGCTAGGAATCCCACACCCTCAGACAGGTATTCCCAAGCATTGGACAGATGGGGTAAAAAAGTATACACCCCAGCTACTCTTGCTATCAGGGCACTAAATTGTCAGTTCCGTATGCTGAAATTTCAGCAACATACCCTGGAACTCCTTAAACAAAAAAAGTCTTCCCTTCCTGCTTGTACAGAGTCTAAAGATTTACAAGACCTGATGCATTCTGCAAGCCAAGTAACTAAACACACTTTGCACTGTGGTTTTGACACCCTAGAAGCTTCTTGCAGGGCAGCAGTCATTGGATCTGTCATTAGAAGACATGCATGGCTTAAGGGAACAACCCCTGCCAGACCATGTAAAATCTAAATTGTTGGATGCTCTCTTGCACAAAGAATTTGACACTAAGGCAGAAGAGATCTTAAAAAAGATGGAAGAAAAAGCAAAATCTATGCAAACAATTAAGGATTTCTTACAAGTCCAGCCCCCTAGGTTCAGCAGGCATTGTCCCTCCAGGCACTGGCCCTTTCCTGCTTCGAGTAAACCAGCCCAACCTAGGGCCCTTGGAAACAGACCACTCAGATAGCCGCCCCAGGGAATGCAGAGATCTAAGCAGTGGACTACCTCCACTTCAAAACCAGGGAGTTCTAAGCCACCCCTTATGGTAAGAACTCAGTGACTCACCTCCCCCACCCCCTCCCTCTGCCCACCTTCACTTACCCCTAAGACGAAAACTCTCCTTTCACACAAACACCTGGACCACCATTACCAAGGACCAATGGGTTCTGAACATTGTGTCTCGGGGATACGAATTTTCCTTACATTCCCATCCAACCCAAAAAGGGTTCCCAGATCTACCACCCAGTGAGTGGGCAGAGGCTCAAAAGCAAATCCTTTCCCTTCTCTCTAAGAGCAGTAGAGCACATTCCGGCAGAAAAGATAGGCCAAGGCTTCTACTCCAGACTTTTCTGGTGCCCAGAAAAGAGGGCACCTGGCACCCCATCCTCGATCTATCAATTCTAAACACCTTCATGGTGATCCCAAAATTCAAAATGCTCACCCTTCAGCATCTGCTACCCGTTCTCTTCAAAGACACTTGGTTAGCCACCCTAGATCTAAAAGAGCTCTACTTCCACATTCCTGTTAGGGAATCATGCAGGAAATATCTCCGCTTCAGATCAGGATCTCAGCACTTTCAGTTCTCTGTGCTTCCCTTTGGCTTATCTACTGCTTCCAGAGTTTTTACAAAATGACTAGCTCCGGCCATTGCATTTTGCAGGCAAAGAAATATTCATATTTACCCATACTTAGATGACTGTCTTATTCAGGTAAACAGCCAGGAAAAGCTGCTCAAGCACCTGGCCTTTGTAAAGACACTAGTAACCTCCCTAGGATACACAATCAACAAAAAGAAATCCAAACAGGTGACCACCCAAAGGATAATCTTCTTGGGGAGCAAGTCCAGCCACAGCATTCCAGATGGCATTTCTTAACCAGAGAAACAAATTTTCCTGACTGCCTCCTTCTCTCAACTAGCCACCAGGCCCCAGCTATCTGCAACGAAGATCCTGCAAGCTCTGGGGTTCATGGCATCTTGCATAGTACTCATTCCGTGTGACAGACTGCACATGAGGAAACTTTAGTGGTACCTAAAGAGCCTTTGGTGTCAACACTCTCAAGACCTGGAAACTCTTCTAGCTATCATTCCTTGCCTCAGAAAGGAATTTCTTTGGTGGGCAACAGTATGCTCCCACAACAAGGGACTGCCTTTCTCCCCACCCCCTGGCACCCAGACCCTCACCACAGACTCATCAGACTATGCTTGGGGTGCACACCTGGACAGCAGGTGCATACCGGGGCCAATGGAGCCTCCAGGAAATCCCTCTGCACATCAATCAAAAAGAGATGATGGTTGTGCAACATGCCTTGATAGCTTTCAAACCTCTTCTCTCTCCAGGGGATCTCCTGATCAAAACAGACAAAGACCACTGTGATGTGGTACATCAACAAGCAGGGAGGGACTTGCTCCTACCCTCTATGCAGGCTGGCCATGACCCTTTAGCTCACAGCCTCTTCCATGCAGCTACACCTGTTAGCACAATTCCTACCAGGCCCTCTCAACTCTGGCAGACCAATTAACCAGGAAACTTCTGGACCCCCACGAGTGGCAACTCAACAGAAGTACCTTCACCCTAATAACTCAGAAATAGGGAACCCAGAAAGTCGACCTCTTTGCCTCCCACAGTAGCTATCAGCTCAGAAACTTCTGCACCAGGGAGCATCACTGTGTGGCTTGGAAAGTGGATGCCCTGTCCTTCTCATGGGTCAATCTAGTGGTCTATGCCTTTCTTCCCCTACCTCATACCCAGGGTACTGCTCAAAATAAGGGAGGAAAAACCAGGACCATTCTTATAGCTCCAGGCTGGCCCCGACAACACTGGTACCCCTTGCTGTGCAGCCTGTCCCTGCTGCCTCCATGACATCTTCCTCAGATTCCAAACCTCCTGACCCAGAGGGAAGGGGAGGGAATTCATGCATCCCAAACTGCAGGCACTCAGTTTGACAGCTTGGCTTATTCCCTAACCCTGAACCTATCTGCCATTCTAAGTAAACAGGTTCTGGATGTTATCTGTGAGGCCAGAAGTCCTAGCACCAGAAAGTCTTATGCAGATAAATGCTAGCACCAGAAAGTCTTAAAGAGATAAATGGAAAAGGTTCTGCACCTGGATCCAGGCTAAAGGAGCCAATATGGCACAGCCCTCCATCCGTGATTACTTAGCTGACCTACTACACAGTGGTCTCTCTTTTCTCCCCTATAAACATTCATGCCTCTGCCATTTCTGCTCATTTTTCCACTGAGCAGCCCCTTTTCTCACACCCTTTGATCAAACAGTTTCTCAGAGGGGCTAGCAACTTGAGGCCCCCCAGAAGGGCACCAATGCCAGCTTGGGACCTTAACTTTGTCTTGGAAAAACTCACCCTGCCCCATTTTGAACCAGCTTCTTCTGCAGAGCTTAAATTTCTCCGCTGGAAGACCGCCTTTTCTGACCATCACTTCAGCCAGAAGAGTCTTTGAGCTGCAAGCACTCATGGCTGTGGAACCCATCTTCATTTTCCATGCAGACATGGTATCCCTCAGAACTAGTCCAGGGGGAAAGGATTCTTCAATGTCTAGATGTGCACAGACAGCTCAGATTCTGTCTGGACAGGATTAAGTTTGATCAATTGCTGGTTAGCTTTGCTACAGTGACAGAAGGCAAAGCCATTTCCAAGCAAATAATTTCCAAATGGATAGCACACTGCATCCATTTCTGCTACATCAGCACGGTAAGCCTCCCCTCAAGGTTGTCAGGACACACTCCACCAGAGCAGCCTCCACCTCTGCAGCTTTTCTCAGAGGAGACCCCACCAGGGACTTCCTGGAGGCTGTCACCAAGCATTACCACCTGCCTCTCTTCTCCATATCCAGGGAAGGTTTGCCTCCACAGTCTTGCAGGGCATCCTAGCCAGCCCCTAGCTTCCTTGACTGCCTCACCCATTTCCTCAGCTTTGGGAATCAACAAAATGTGATGACTGCAACAGTGAAACACTAAGAACATAGTACAGTTGTGTACACTTACCATAAATGTAGATGTTCGTGTGTATTCACTGTTGCAGTCCTGGGTTTCCCTCCTTCCACCCCCCCCCTTTATTCTCTTTCGTTCCTTTCAAGGGACAGGAAAGTAAATACTGTGGGAAGAAATAGCCAGGGAATTGTTATGGTTAGGCTTGTATGGGCCCTAAGGCCAATAGCCTAGTACCAACGTATGATCCTGTTGGTATTTATTTTCCACTGGTGGGGTTCTTCCACCAGAACCTGGCCCCCTACTTTGGGGGCTCTTGACAGGTTAGGGCAGGAAAAACTGATGTAATGGTGTTGGCTGCCTTACTTTATACTACTAACGACCTGACGTCAGTCCTCAAGTGACAGCAGCCAACGCAGAAATACTAAGCCTCTGGTATTTGGGCCGGACGAGGGCTACCCTGGCAGGGATAACCCAAATGTGATGACTGCAACAGTGAATACACTCGAACATCTACATTTATGTTAAGTGTACACAACTGTACTTTCTCTCTTCTGCATTTAGCCAAAGACAATCACAAGTTGTTTGACAGGGTGGACCTACTCACACAGGACAAGGGGTCCCTCATCTATTCCCACTTGTCCACTCTTCAACTAATGCTGTGAGTGATAGGGTTTTAATTGCTTTTAGACACCTTTTTTTCTCAGGATGTGCTTTGGGTTCTGTGTTGGGCCAGGAAACCCACTACTAGGAAAACTTTTGACCAAAGACATTTTCTGTTTGGTGTCTTGCTCTTAACCTGGATCTACTTTCTGTAGAAGCTCCTTTGGTTCTATCTTATTTGTGTGAGTTGGCATACTCTTCTGTTAAATCCCACCTGTCATCCATTTCTGCTCGTCTGCCTTTGACTCCTCCTTTGGCTTCTAGATTTGAGGTCAAGTAATTCCTTAAAGGCACCTTTCATATTAGGTTCCCCAGGAAGCCTATTCCTTCCTCCTGGGACATTAATCTAGTCTTGGAAAAATTGACTTGGGCTCCTTTTTAGCCTGCATCATCAACTCCTTTACAGACTGTTCTTCTTTTGGCCCTTACCTCAACCAGATGGGTATCTGAGCTGCAGTCCCTTATGACCTTTCCTCCTTATTTATTTTTTTCATAAGGACAGGGTGTTTCTGCGTACTAATCCTTTCATGCCCAAGGTGGTTAATGGGTTGGCTCTTGATCAGTTTATACATTTGCCCACTTTTTCCCTTCTCCGCAGTCTGCTAGTGAGAGGGTTCTTCACAGTTTGGATTAGCATAGACAACTGATATTATTTGGATAAAACTAAAGCCTTTTTGTTTCCTTTCATCCTAGGTCTTAGGGTTTGGCTGTTTCTAAGCAAACTGTTTCTTCATGAATATCTAAGGCCATTTCCTTTTGTTGCTCTTTCCATGAGAAAAGCCTTTCTTCTGTTAAGGCTCATTCTGCCAGGGCTGTAGTTTCTTCTGGTGCTTTTTTTCAAATGATTCGATACCAGCTCCATCCTTGAAGCAGCTACTTGGACTTCTACTTTTACCAAGCACTATAGGTTGGTTTGTGGTTTCCAGGGTTGGAGCTGTATTTACCAGGGCTAGCTTGCATGGCTTTCTAGAGGGCTCTGCTGGAACCTTCTCCTCCCACCTTTTCTCCTGATCTTTTGTACTCTCCCTACTGAAAGGAATACTTTAACTGTAATATAGAAGGAGAGTACAATTCTGTAAAGTCTTCCCTTAACTGTAGATGGTCTTTCTCTTCACTGTTGCAGTATTCACTTCTTCCCTCCTCCCCTGTTTCTTTCTCCTTCTGGATGCACATGTTCCTGTTTTTTCCTTGTACTGTTTTTCCTCCTGGGGCTTCTCAGTTCTGAGGATGGTACATCCATGTGTTACCTTTATGCCCTATGCCGTGAGTGGGGAGCATACAAGTGATGTATGATGTCCCTATTACAACCCAAGTCTTTGGTATACTGGCTAGATATCAGGCTGCCCTAGCTAAGAGATCCCTACAATAAGGAATACTGCAACAGTGTAGAGGATAACTTTTGCCGTTACGATAAGATTTTGCACAGCTGTGCTTCCTCCAGGAAGGGCCGACACAGGCAAAACTTGAGTCATGGATTAAAACTATATGCCAAGAAGTGCATAATGGTATCCTTTGGGAAGTCATCCATCCCTGGTAGCTGTCCTATTGACAACACACCTCTAAGAGTTGACCCAGTAGGCAGGTACTTGGGGATACACACACAGAGTAATCTAGCCTTTGACCATCATATGTCTACAGAAGTGATGAAATCATTCTATGTTGTGCAACTTATAAATAAAGGTATGGTGTCTCCGTTCAAGCAGGTCATTGTTCCACTATATTCAGCATTCATTAGACCTACCATTCAGTACAATGCCCCTTTGGTATCTACCTAACCGGGCACATCCAACAACTGGAATGTCTGCAGAGGTTCCTCACTAAAGGAACACAGTGCATAAGTAACGTGTCCTATGCAGACCACCTCAAAATCCTATCCCTATATTTTGACTCCTACAGGCTGTTGAAGAGAAATCTATGCCTGGCATACAAGGCACTGTCAGACCCCACCCTGATGGACCTCCTGCATATCCACAAAACAAAAGACTTTACAGTTACCCATTCTAAAGACTTAAACCTGTTCTGTGATATAAGTAAGATGTGCTGGAGAGACAGATATATGTACCCCAGAGACTTCCCCTTCTCTGGAACAGGCTCTCCCCATACATATGAGGTAGAGTTCCACCTTACCCAATTCAAGTGTAACTTGGACAGTTGGCTGGGGAATAGTAAATTCATCACTGGTTTGGCACTCATGACTCTAATGAACCATTTACAGGGTGCCTGTGCCCATCTTCCAGGACTCTGCTTGTAAAACTTTCATCTCCCAAGTCCTTCCTTACATTTATCAAGGGTACCAGAACTTGTCAGAGATTTGGGTTGCATGGCTAGGATTAAAAAAGCCCTAGTGGTCATTAGTCTTAGTCTAGTACACACCTGTGAACCTATAAGGCTTGTAACTAGAATGTCAAGGCTGGAGTTAAGTTTAGTGGTTACACCCTGAAGCTTCAGTTACAGGAAACCTAAATCGGTGAATTATCTAGTCAGTTTATGTTTATAACGGCCTAGGAAGTTGAAGTACCTAAGAATAATTGTTAATGTTTGGTGCATGTGAGAGAAGTGGAACTGGTTAAGTGATGCTAATGGGGTGGTGATAGATTAGAGCAGTGGTAATAGCAGCAAATGTTAGTTATGTTGAGTAAATCAGTTTGAGTGGAAAATTTCAACTGAGTAGGAAGATGTGAGTAAGGCAATGGAGAGATGGCATTTAAGCAGGAAGAGACATTTTCCTCCAAATCTAATGCCTGGCCAGTCTCCAAGTGATTTTGTAGTTGGGCAAATCAGTTTTGTTTATCTTCATATGATGCAACTTTTGGGTTGTTGTATCTGACCTCGGTGCCTTTTTCTAAAGTTGTGGATCTGAGACTCTTGACTCCTTTGATACCTATAATTCCCTTCTCTCCACTGTAGTACCTCAGATCTCACTTGCTGCCTGAGTTTTCAGATGTGTTTTCTCAGGGCTCTATTTTCATGATGAATGAAAGTTATTTTTTCCTAAGTAGAGCTTTTCTCCTACCTAACTCTTACTAGATTTGTCACATTAGGTTAGTTATTGGAGAATAGTTGCTAGTATTGTTAGTATTTAATATTATGACTATAGGTGTTAACTTTTAATGTTGTTTAATTAGCTAATTAAGTAGTTATGTATATTCCCGTACATAGAGTGAAATATTGTACCTTTCCTTAGAAGTTTGTTTGAAATTAATTAGATAAATAGTAACAAGTAGTTTTCTAATGGAGTAGATTTTTGTCTTAAGAAAGTTTCATTTTTTTTTTTGCATAAATACTGTTTTTGGTGGTTTCTACACTGATGCCGGACAAAACCCAAGACGTCAAGAAATGCATGGTTTGTGAACATAGAATTTCACTCTAAGACCTGCACTCTTGATGCATTTATTGTTTGGGCTCTGCCCAGCTCAAGGCAAGTTGTGATATTTGTGCTTCTTTTGGAACTAGGGCCATTCAAGGTTGCAAAGAAAAACTTTTCTTAAAAATTTTTCTCCCCCTGAGACAGGGTAGGAAAATGGATAAGAAGAAGGAAAAAGAAAGAGAATTTGAAAGAAAAATCTAAGGAAAGGGGCAGATCCCAAGAGGATGGAGAAGTTTAGAAAAATATCTCTAGATCTGAAAGATCTGAGTCCAACACCTAAGACTCCAAGAAAGTCTGATCCACCAGCTACTTGTATCTTATGTCCCTCTCCTCAACCAAGATCTTCCCCAGAATGGTGAGTCCTATTCTGCAAAAGAAACTGTACTCCAAACCTCTGTTGGTGGCATCGTCTTGTAGGTCAGTTCAGTCCACCAGAAGCCTTACCGAGATGGACTTCAGTTGAATGATGTGAAGATTCTTGTAGAGACAAATCCAACTAGGGGTTCTCCCGGTGTTGTCCCTTCTGGGTGCTCCGGGTGTGGTCAAACTTACCCCTCCATTGTTTTCTCCTGTACCAGTCTGCTGCTCAGATCTGGTCTCCACTGGTCCATACACCTCTGGTGCACCTCATTTGGAGCCAGCAGGTCAAGGAACTTGGGCTTTGTCAACATTCCTTACTCTCTCGACTCCTGATTTTTTTTTAGATCAAAGTGGGTCTTGAGGCTGAAGCATTGTTGATAGGGCCCCAGTGGTGGAGTAGAGTCAGATATTTTCAGAGCCATCTTTGCCCCTCAGGGCTTTGGCTCTTGAAAGCTTGAGTTCGAGTTCAGCCTTTGAGCTGACACCAATTGAGACTGGGATTATTCCTTCATCCTCATATAGGAGGAATGTTCTTTCAGCTTCAGTTGTGGCGTCAGCCTTCAAGGCATTTGAACAGGTTTTGGCTGGGCCAAGAAGTCAGATGCTACCTTTGAGTTGGGATCCATCCCAACTTCTAGTTGGTCCTGTGACTCGCTCCACTTATTCATATCTTGGGGATGGTCAGTGCCTTTAGGCTTAAACGCTACTAACCAGTCGAGTTCCCAGTCTGATTCAGACCTGTTTCCTGAGATTCCCCTGAGACAAGGTCCTTGAAAAGAGACTTGCAAATGGAAACACCTAGACTCCTGACCAGAGTCTGTCACAGAAGAGACAGATGTGGATGAAGGTGAAGGTGAATGCTGTCCAAGATCCTCTCTAAAAGACGTCACCTTTAATGACATCCTAGAATTGATGAAGCAGCGAGAGAGTTAGTCCACTAAATCTCCTTAACTAGTAGAGAAATCTGTTCTTCAAGGCCATTGGTACTGGCTCATCTGTATCTTGTATGGTACCACCAGCTGATGCCTTTATTGACTTTGTGGCTCAGTGGACATGGAACGACCGTGAAGTAGTGAAGCCTGTATCCAAGAAACCAGGTAGGAGTTTGGTAGATCTGAAAGACAGGAAGCACTGGAGCAAAGGTCCACTAATAGATTCCATGGTAGTATTGGCAGCAGTGGAAAAGGAACTGTCTGAGGAGAACGTTTCTGTTCATCCCCTAACAGGGAGACTGGGGTGAAACAGACATATGCTTCAGCAACTTTCTCACTTAAAGTGCTGAACTACTTTGCTCATATGACATGAGGGACCTGACCAAAGAGCTTACCATGTCTCTTATGGGTAATTACCAGCAGACATTCAAAAAAACAGAACTCACAATTGTCTACCCTGCAGTCTGTCTAATGTGTCCATCTGTCTGCTTTCCAGTGCAGCTGATGGCACAGTCAGAGCAGCAGGCACCAGGATTACCATGCTTAAGCATGCTTGGATGTGGCTGTGCATTTTCACAGAAGGCTTTAACATGTCATTCATTAATACTCTATTTGATGGTTCCACACTTTTCAGACTAAAAGTGATGCTTACTAGGAGTGAACAAGATGGCAAAACCCTGTTTGCTGTTGGAATATTTCTCCATGCATCAAAGGACCCTCTCTAGAAAGCAAAATGGGCAGTAAGATGACGTGGTTCAGAAAATCCCAGGGTTTTCATAAAGGGGCTCTTGAAGACAGACCCCCTCCCCAGCGCAAAGGGAGGTGGCAGCCCAAATGGATGGTGACACAGGGGCAGAGGCTGACTGCATAACAACAGATGTTCTTCGTGTTTCACTGTTGCAGTCATAACTGTAGGGTGCTCCTGCCGGCAGGCAGCCCGAGGTCGGCCAGAATCCCAAAGTCTGTGTCCGGCGTCGGCTGTACAAGCTAGTACCCTGACGTCAGTACGCTTTGGTACACAGCCCTCAGCCGACGCCATCTTCTCCAGTCTTTCTTGCCGTGCGGTGGAAAGCAGCTCGCAAGTCGTTGGTTGGCGATTTTCGAACAGCGTATTTTGTTGTTGTCGGTCCGAAGTTCTTACTTCTCTTCTCAAAGCTAAGTACCCCGTTGGGGAATCTTTTTCTTGTTCCTCCGATGTCAGAAAAAGTTAATAATTGTATAGCGTGTGGAAACAAATACCTCATAAAGATTTCCACTCTTACTGTCTACCTTGCTTAGGCCCTGACCACGACGTTTCTTGTTGTCGGTTCTGTGCCAGGTTCAACTCTCGTACTATCAAGCGCAGGTACGATTGGGCTTTAAATTATTTTGGCAGACGCTTCAATTATAGAATGTCGTCGGACACTACCGGAGTTCAAAAGAAGCTCAAAGACAAAGACAGGCCTCCGAGGTCCAAACAGGACTCGTTGCAGCTGGAGCCAGCGTCCGGTTCGGCTGTCGTCAGTGAGGCGCTTTTGCAGCCCCTGTCGTCCGCCACTTCTGAACCGATGGCCGATACGGACTCCCATGGGGAGCCATCAAGGCCCACTATTTTAACTGCTGCAGGACCTTCGGACTTCGCTCCTTCAGATGGGTCCGGAACCGCTGTGCAGGTACCGGCTTCTGAGGGGGTTTTCAGGCCTACTCACATTACTATTTCAAAGGCAAAGACAAAGACTCCTGTTAAGTCTAAAGTTCCTGCTCAAGCTGCTTCTGAATCCACTCCCAAGACACAAAAGCAATTATTAAAGATGGCTGAAGATTTGCTTACAATGATTAGGGGTTCTCACCCCCCCTCCTGAGAAAAGGCCTCGACAGGATGTTACTCTGGATTCCTCTGACCAGGCTTCTGTATCTTCTGTTTCTTCCTCAGATCAGAACTACTCCTTTCCTCCTTATGAGGATTCGGATGCTGAGGACTCTTTACCCTCGGCCTCTCCGCCTGAGGATTTCTCTTTTGGGGAAACCTTGCATGAGATGAGGGAACATTTTCATTGGGAAGGACAGGAGTATTCTGCTTCCAAGAAGAGGCTTAGAGAATTTCTTCTTCTTCCTCAGCATAGGCCTTTAGCTATCCCTCCTGTTTTGGACATTGTAGATGATGCTTTTCTGAGGCTAATTTGAATCCTGATTCCATGCCTCCTGCTCCTTCTAAGCCTGATAGATTTTATAGGGTTCCTGACTCTCATTTATTTTTATTTAAAAACCCTTCTGCGGATCCTGAAACTATTTCTCAGGGCTCTAAGGCTGCTAAGGTTGCTACTTCTAAAAATCCTATTCCCTCTGAGAAGGATTCTCGTGCTTTAGACAGGTGGGGAAAAAGGTATATACTTCTGCTACCCTGTCTGTAAGGGCTTTAAATTGCCAGTTTCATATGTTTAAGTATCAGCAATTTCTTTTGTCTGTTTTAAAGCAAAAGCTTGCTTCCCTTCCTGCTTGTGCAGAGGATAAGGAACTTCAGGATGTCTTGCATGCTACTGAACAAGTGAACAAGCATAGTTTACATTGTGGTTTTGATGCTTTGGATGCTTCTTGCAGGGCTGCAGCCTCTGGAACTGTTATCAGGAGACATGTCTGGCTTCGTGAACAAAGTTTACCTGAACAGGTTAAGGCTAAGTTATTAGATGCCCCTGTTCAACATGATGTTCTTTTTGGATCCAAGGCTGAGGAAGTTATTAAAAAGATGGAAGAAAAGGCAAAGTCTATGCAGACTGTAAAAGATTTCTTGCAAGTTCAGCCTCCTAGATTTTCCAGGAATTGGCCCTCTAAAAATTGGTCCTTTCCCACATCTGACAGGCCTCAAAGGGGAAGATATAGGCGCTCCAGAGGTCGTGGTCAAGGTCAGGCCTCTTACAGATCTAGACAATGGACTGCTTCTTCACCAAGAGGGGAGAAGACAGATCCCAATCTCAAAGAAAGCAAACTCAATGACTCTCTCGGTTGAGCTACAGGACCCCTTCACCTGGATGCCCCCCTCGGAGGAAAACTGTCTCTTTTTTACAGAAATTGGACTCATATTACCCAGGACAGATGGGTATTGGACGTGATTTTAAATGGTTACAAATTCCACTTTCACACTTTGCCAAGGGCTCACGGTTGGCCAGATCTGCCAAAACATCAATGGTCAGAGGCCTTAACTCAAGTGGATGCTCTTCTGGCCATGAGAGCCATAGAGCCTGTTCCACTCTCGGAGATGGGAAAAGGTTTTTATTCAAGACTGTTTCTGGTTCCCAGAAAACAAAACTCATGGAGACCTATTCTGGACCTTTCTGTGTTAAACACCTTTTGGAAATTCCAAAATTCAAGATGCTTACTCTGCAGCAACTAATTCCAATGCTCTCTCAGGATGCCTGGATGGTGACATTGGACTTAAAGGAAGCCTATTTACATATTCCCATCAGGCAAGAACGCAGGAAATTCCTCAGGTTCAAGGCAGGTTCGAGGCACTTTCAATTCTCTGTACTGCCCTTTGGTTTATCTACTGCGCCCAGAGTCTTTACCAAGTGCCTGGCACCAGTAGTGGCTTACTGCAGACTTCAGGGATCCAGATTTACCCCTATTTGGACGACTGCCTTATTCAGGCAGACAGCAAAGATCTTCTGCTTCAACATTTGGACTTTGTTCAACGTCTTCTCCTCCTACTGGGATTCTCAGTGAACACAAAAAAGTCACATTTGATCCCTTCTCAACAAATGGTATTCTTGGGAGCCCTCTTAAATACAACCTTACAAAGGGCCTTCCTCACTCCAGAAAAACAAACTCAGCTGGCTTCTACTTTCAGCACCTTAGCAACTCTATCTCAGCTCACTGCAAGGAAATTCCTGCAGGCTCTGGGCTACATGGCTTCCTGCATTCTGTTGATTCCAAACGCAAGGCTTCACATGAGAAAGCTTCAATGGTATCTGAAAAGTGTATGGTCACAGCATTACCACGATCTGGATATTCTGATTCCTCTGATCCCCTGCCTTCAGAGGGAGTTCCTCTGGTGGTCCAGGGTATGCACTTTAAACGAAGGAAAGCCTTTTCGTCTTCCTCAACCTACTCAAATCCTAACCACGGACGCCTCGGATTATGCTTGGGGAGCACACTTTCTAGACAATTACCAGCAGGGAACCTGGACAAAGGACCATCTTCACTGGCACATCAATCTGAAGGAAATGTTGGCAGTTCAAAATGCCCTTCTAGCCTTCAAGAACCTTTTGCAACCAGGGCCTTTGCTAATTCGCACAGACAACACCACGGTCATGTGGTACATCAACAAGCAGGGGGGTTCTCATTCTGCCCCTTTGCAGACTAGCTATGGCTTTATGGGACACAACTCTAAATTTGAATCTACATCTCCAGGCTCAATTCATTCCAGGGAAACAGAATCTCTTAGCAGACAGCCTGAGCAGAAACATTTCAGATCCTCACGAATGGATGCTAGACACCAACTTATTCAACAGGATTACTGCAGTTTGGGGATGTCCCCAGATAGATCTGTTTGCATCCCATCTCAATCATCAGCTGCCTCGCTTTTGCACCAGGTCCTTCCACAAAACAGCTTGGATAGTGGATGCCCTGTCCTTCAGCTGGAGAAGCCTTTCAGCATATGCCTTCCCTCCTCTTCCTCTACTACCTCTGGTATTACTGAAGATAAAGCAGGACAAGCCCAAGTTCCTCATCTTGATTGCTCCAAGTTGGCCTCGACAGTTTTGGTATCCAACTTTAAAGCACCTGTTCTTGGGGCCTCCTTGGATTCTCTCTCTGAACCCTTCGCTTTTGTCCCAGCATCAGGGTCAGTTGCTACATTCCAACCTCAAGACCCTTTGCCTGGCAGCTTGGCTCTTCAAAGGAATTTGATTTCCTCTAGTCTTCCCAAACAAGTTTTGGATGTTATTTTGGAAGCTAGACGGCCTAGCACTAGGAAATCCTATGCCTCTAAATGGAAGAGGTTTTGTATTTGGATGCAGGACCGAGGCTCAGATCCTCTGGTACCTGATCTCTCTTCTATTTTGCTTTACCTTTCTGAACTTTTATCTAAAGGACTTTCTTTTTCTTCCATTAAGATTCATGCTTCTGCTATTTCTGCGCATTTCAGTTCTGATCCTCCTGTTTTACTCATCCTTTGGTGAAGCAATTCTTGAGAGGGGCTAAAATTTATGCCTCCCAGGACCCCTCCTGTCCCTGCCTGGGATTTTAATTATGTTTTAGAAAAACTTACTTTGCCTCCTTTTGAGCCTGCTGCATCTTCAGATATTAAGTTTTTATCTTGGAAGACTGTTCTTTTATTAGCATTGACCTCTGCCAGAAGGGTCTCAGAGTTGCAAGCTCTCATGGCTGTGGAACCATACCTTATTTTCCATCAGGACAGAGTATCCTTGAGGACCAATCCTACATTCATGCCTAAGGTGATTTGAAAGTGGCTTTAAATCAGACAATTCACCTTCCTACTTTCTTTCCAAATCCTCAAAATAAAGGGAAAGGATTTTGCATTCATTAGATGTGCACAGACAGTTACGATTTTACCTGGACAAGACTAAAGAGTTCAGAAAGTCTAATCAATTGTTTGTTTCTTTTGCCTCCAGTTCTCTTGGAAAACCTATTTCTAAACAAACTATTTCCAAATGGATTGCTTATGGAATCAGATTTTGTTACACTCATCATGGGAAACGGTTTCCAGGTACCATTAGAAGTCATTCTACTAGAGCAGCTGCCACTTCTACAGCTTTCCTCAGAGGAGTCCCTACCAAGGATATCTTGGAAGCTGCCACTTGGAGTTCTGTGCATACTTTTTCCAAGCACTACAATCTCCCCCTGTTTTCTAAGACCAGGGCAGGCTTTGCCTCTGCTGTCTTGCAGGGTATTCTTGCCTCCCTTCTTCTATCTAAAGCCTCCTCCCTTTTACACTGCTTTGGGATTCCACCCTACAGTTATGACTGCAACAGTGAAACACGAAGAACATAGTACAGTTGTGTACACCTACCATAAATGTAGATGTTCGAGTGTCTTCACTGTTGCAGTCGGTCCTCCCTCCTATCCCCTCTTTTTCTCCCTTTCCTTTTGTGGTGTATTTGTGTTTCCTTGTTGGATTCATTTTTGTTTTGTTGGGGACTTCTGACATCTAGGGCAAGAAAGGCTGGAGAAGATGGCGTCGGCTGAGGGCTATGTACCAAAGCATACTGACGTCAGGGTACTAGCTTGTACAGCTGACGCCGGACCCAGACTTTGGGATTCTGGCCGACCTCGGGCTGCCTGCCGGCAGGAGCACCCTACAGTTATGACTGCAACAGTGAAGACACTCGAACATCTACATTTATGGTAGGTGTACACAACTGTACTTTTCTTAGTCCTTTTACTGAGAAACCCTACCAGTGCTTCTGAAGGCTTACCAGACTCCAGCACTCTGGAGGCAGTTGGAGGACTCTCATCCTTACAGTCACAAACCTGGCAAGATATCACAATGGATTCCTGAGTGTTGTAGGTAATCACCAGAGGCTGTTTCCTTCCCTTTTCTTAGTCTCCAAAGAAGAAATAGAAGATTCCCGACATTCCATCTAGTCTGTTGGAATCTGCAGAAACAGAGGTTTCTGAGTTGCTATAAAAAAGTCATCCAACAGGTCTCCCAAGACCAACTAGTATCGAGTCCATTTCAAGTTCTTTTTAGTTCCAGAAATACAGGGGACCTCTGGCTGATTTTGGACGTCATCCATCTCAGTTTATAAGACAGACATAGATGTTCTTTGTGTTTCATTGTTGCAGTCATTACATTTGGGTTATCTGCTTGCAGGTAGCCCTTGGTCAGCCTGATTAACAAAGTCTTGGGTCGTGCGTCGGTTGCTGTCCCTTCTTCCATGACGTCAGGTCGTCAGGGGTATAAAACATGCAGCCGACACCATTACACCAGTCTTTCTTGCCGTGCGGTGCCCGAAGCAGAAGCCGTTCGCAAGTGCTGGTCTGCCGACTCTTGAAATTTTCTTTTTCAGAACCGAAGTCTTCAACTAAAACTAAGTACCCCATTGGGGAAACTTTTTCTTGCTCCTTACCGATGTCAGTAAAAGTTAATAATTGCATTACTTTTGGAAAGCAAATACCTCATAAAGATTTTCATTTGTACTGTATTACTTGCCTAGGCCCTGACCACGACGTACCTTGCTGTCAGTTTTGTGATTTATTTAATCGGCACACTATCCGTCGTCTGTATATTTTCGCCTCTAAATATTTCAGTGAGGTGCTTTCACAGCCCCTGATACCAGCTACTTCTGATTCGCAGGCCTCTACTGAGACCCTTTCTGTGTCTGGTATTCCACGAGATGCTTCAACTATGGAACCCGCGAATGTCTCTACCTTGGGTGGGTCCAGAGCCGCTGTGCAGGCACTGGCTTCTGAGGGTGTATTCAGGCCCACGGACTTGCATATTAAACCGACGCCTCCTTCTTTACTTAGGCCTAAATCTCAATCCGTGCCTAAAAAACTGACGCTTGGGCCTCTAAGCCTAAAAACAAATGATAAGAATGGCTGAAGATTTAATAACTAATCAGGGGTAGCCACCCCCCCCCTCTAAGAGGCCTAGGACTGAAGTTGATTATGAATCTTCTGATCAGGAGTCTGTTGTTTCTGATTCTACTGATGATGGATTTGCCCTTATCTACTTATGAAGATTTTGATGCAGAGGGACTCCATTCCCTCTGCTTCCCCTCCTGAGGATTTTTCTTTTGGGGAAACCTTACATACTCTAAGGGATAATTTCCACTGGAAAAGCCAGAGATGTCCTTCAAGAATGCAACTGCAGTCATAACATATGGGTTGTCCTGCCTCAGGCAGCCCTCTGTTGGCCGGATTCCAAAGTCTGGGTCCGACGTCGGCTGATGTCGCATTTCTCTCCGACGTCAGAGCGGCTGGAGTACATAAGCATCAGCCGATGCCATCTTCTTCAGTCTTTCTTGCCGCGCGGTGCCCGAAGCAGAAACAGTTCGCAAGTGCCGGTTGGTCAGCTCCTGTATTCTTCGAATCCGAAGTCATCAAAAAGCTAAGTACCCCGTTGGGGACCTTTTCTTGCCTCAGCCGATGTCAGAAATTACTGAAAAAGTAAATAATTGTTTGTCTTGTGGTAAACAAATACCTCATAAGGATTTCCAGACCACGACGTCTCGGCCTGTGCCGCCTGTGCTCGCTTCAACAAGCGCACTCTAAGGTGCCGGGCGGAGTTCGCTGAAGACTTTTTCGGCGAAAAATTAGATTATACAATGCCGTCGGAACTACCGACATCGCTGACTCCTAAGAAACGAAAAGACCGGGACCGACATCCTCGGCCCGCGTCTTCCTCCGACACCACGCCAAAACCTACCACGAGTGCCCCGGTTCCCTCTGAGGCGGTTATTTCACCGCTCCGAACCGAAGACACCGCATTACCGATACCTCCGATACCAGAGACCACACCGACGCCAGTTATTGATTTTCCTCCGGATACTGAAACCGAGGAAATGCCCGAGACCATTGCTGTGGATAAGGTCCCTCCTGCACGTGGAGGTTCTAGGCCTCCCATGTCCATGTCTATCAAGGCCTGCACACGTGCTAAGGCAGCCAGCAAGACCAAGCACCTTACTGCTAAAGCCTTACCTCAGCCTACTCCTGAAACACAAATCATGACTATGGCAGGAAGAGCCCTTCTAGATCTAGGAGGACTCTGATGCAGAGGACTCCATCCCCTCGGCCTCCCCTCCTGAGGATATTTCTTTTGGGGAAGTTCTGCATTCCATGAGGGAACATTTCAAGTGGCAAGGCCAGGAATATTCTGATTCCAGAAAGCGCCTTCGAACCTTCCTTAAAAAGCCCCAACACAGGCCCTTAGCTATACCTCCTGTGCTTGATGTTTTGGATGATCTATACTCTGACTCCAGTGTTACCCCTGATACTCTTCCTCCTGCTCCTGCCAAGCCTGATAGATACTATAGGGTCCCAGAAACACATTCTCATTTCTTTAGGGCCCATGCTGTTGATTTAGAAACAATTTCACAGGGACCGAAAGGGGTTTCAGCTACCACCTCCAAAAATCCTTTGCCTTCCAACAGGGAAGCTAGGTCATTAGAGAGATGGGGAAAGAAGGTTTACACCTCCACTACTTTATCTATGAGAGCTCTCAATTGTCTCTTTCATATGTTTCAATATCAGGATTACCTGTTAGATGATTTACAGAAAACATTGGCCTCTCCTGAACCTTTAGATAGGAAGTCTTTGCAGGAGGCTGTACATAATTCTCAGCAAGTTAGCAATCACTTCCTACTGTGTGGATATGATGCATTGGAAGCTTCATGTAGGGCAGCTATGACAGGGGCGGTCGTTCGTAGACATGCATGGTTAAAAGAACAACCTCTACCAGATCATGTTAAGGCAAAACTTCTTGATGCACCCTTGGAAAAGAACAAGCTTTTTGGTGCTAATGCTAAAGATGTGTTAAAGTCCATTGAGGAAAAAGCCAAGTCAGTTAAGACAGTCAAAGATTTCCTCCAGGTTCAGCCACCCAGATTCAGCAGGAATTGGCCTTCTAAAAACTGGTCCTTTCCTCATCCTGAAAGATTTCAAAGGGGCAAAAGCAGGCATGGCCGAGGAAGAGGACAATACAGAGGTTCCTACAGGGGACGACAATGGCAACCAGCAAACCAAAGAAGTGACACAGGGGTTTCTCCTGCCCCACAGGGACAATCTCAATGACTTTCCTCTACTTCCGCTGACCAAGGAGCAAACAGATGCTCCTTTGGGTGGAAAACTATCTCTGTTTTCAGGCAATTGGCACAGACTGACAAAGGACAAATGGATTTTGGACATTATAGACCAAGGTTACAGGTTCCACTTTCATACCTTGCCAAGAAAACAAGGCATGCCAAACCTACCACAAAACCAGAGAGCAGAGGCTATCAAGCAGATTTCTCTGCTTGCTCACATTAAAGCAATAGAAAAAGTTCCACAACAAGAACAAGGCCAGGGGTTTTATTCAAGACTGTTCCTTGTTCCAAGAAAAGAAACTTGATGGAGACCAATATTGGATTTGTCCGCATTAAACACTTTCCTCATAGTACCAAAGTTCAAAATGCTGACTCTACAGCAACTCCTTCCCATGCTGGGCAAGGGGTCTTGGCTGATTACTCTGGACCTCAAGGAGGCATACCTGCATGTCCCTATCAGACACAGCTGCAGAAGATACCTCAGATTTCTTGCAGGGCCAGAGCATTATCAATTCTCAGCATTGCCATTTGGCTTATCTACTGCGCCCAGAGTATTCACAAAATGCCTGGCTTCAGTAATTGCTCATTGCAGGCTCCAGGGGATCCAAATTTACCCGTACCTGGACGACTGCCTCAAACAAGCGGATGACAAACTGATTTTGACAAAAAACTTGAATTATGTCGTACAATTCCTACAGGCTCTGGGATACACAGTCAACTTCCAAAAGTCGAGACTACAGCCATCCCAGCAAATAACCTTCTTAGGAGCCAATCTAGACACAGCCTCTCAAATGGCTTACCCGACAGAAGACAAGCAAAAGAATTTAACTCATTACTTCAAAGGTTTGGCAAAGCTCACCCAGATGACTGCAAGGAGATTCCTACAGGCCCTGGGTTACATGGCATCCTGCATTCTCCTGGTTCCATTAGCAAGACTACACATGAGAAAACTTCAATGGTACCTAAAAAGCTTATGGTCTCAACACAGCAACAAACTAGAAACAACCATACCACTCATTCCATGCCTACAAAAGGAATTTCTATGGTGGGCCTCGGTAAGCCAGGCAAACACAGGTATGTTATTCAAAAAGCCTCAGATAACACAGACCATGACCACAGACGCCTCAGACCTTGGATGGGGGGCGCACAGATGTATTCAAGGACAATGGTCTCCAAAGGAAACACATCTGCATATCAACCAAAAAGAAATGCTGGCAGTAATGCATGCCATCGAGGCCTTTCGGCAACAACTTCAGCAAGGCCACCTGTTAATACGGACAGACAACACCACTGTGATGTGGTACATAAACAAGCAGGGGGGCACCCATTCTTACCCCCTTTGCAGACTGACAATGAATCTTTGGGAAAAATCACTGAGCCTAAACATACAGCTGCAATCCCAGTTTGTTCCAGGCAAAGACAATGTGCTGGCGGACAGCCTAAGCAGGAACTTCCTAGACCCCCACGAGTGGAGGTTACATCCACAAATATTCATACGACTCACCTCGACATGGGGCAGGCCAGAAGTAGACCTATTTGCCTCCCACCTCAATCATCATCTACAAAAGTTCTGTTCAAGGACATATCATCCACAAGCATGGAAAATAGATGCTCTCTCATTCAACTGGAACTTCCTAAAAATCTATGCATTCCCACCTCTGCCACTGATGACCACAGTATTACTAAAGATCAAAGCAGAGAAGCCCAAGGGGATCCTAATAGCTCCAGACTGGCCAAGACAACACTGGTATCCACTACTACGGAGCATATGTCACAACAAAAAGTGGGCCCTTCCCCAGTGGCCCCAACTTTTGACTCAACACAACTTCAAGACAATACATCCCAACATTCAGACGCTGCAGCTAACAGCTTGGGAGATCCCTTGAATAACCTCAATCTATCTCTCTCCAAGGAAGTTCAGCGGATACTAACAGAAGCCAGAAGACCATCCACCAGAAAGGTTTACTCAGCAAAATGGAAGAGATTCAGCATTTGGAATACCAGCAAGGGTCATGATGCATCATTACTGAACATCCCACTCATTCTGGAATACTTGGCAGATATGCTACAGAATGGACTCTCATATTCTTCCATAAAAATACATGCTTCAGCTATCTCAGCTAGATACAACACTGATCCACCTGTGTTTTCACATCCTTTGTTAAGGCAATTCCTTAGGGGAATCAAGAATATAAAGCCACCAAGAAAGGCTCCAGTACCAGCTTGGGACCTCAACTTTGTCCTAGAAAAACTGACTCTACCCCCCTTTGAGCCAGCAGCTTCTGTGGACTTACAATTTCTCTCATGGAAGACAGCTTTCCTGTTGGCAATTACCTCAGCAAGAAGGGTTTCTGAATTACAGGCCCTAATGGCAATACCACCGTTCATAACCTTTCACAGAGACAGGGTCTCCTTACGAACCAACCCTACCTTTCTGCCAAAAGTGGTATCTAGGGTTTCTTTAAATCAAGCAATTCACCTGCCTACCTTCTTTCCCAATCCTGAGAACAAAGGGGAAAGACTGTTGCATACCTTGGACATTCACAGACAACTTCGCTACTACTTGGACAGAACCAAGACCATTAGGAAGTCTGATAAGCTTTTTGTAGCTTACGCCCCTGGAGTACAAGGGAAAGCAATTTCCAAACAGACTATTTCAAAATGGATTGGACATTGCATCAGATTCTGTTATTCCTTCCATGGAAAGAGTGTACCAGCCAATGTCAGCCCACACTCCACCAGAGCTACAGCCACCTCTACAGCATTCTTAAGAGGGGTGCCTACAAAAGACATTCTAGAAGCTGCTACATGGAGCTTCGTGCATACATTCTCCAAACACTACAACCTCCCTTTATACTCCAGATCCAGAGCAGGCTTTGCTTCGGCAGTCCTGCAGGGATTGATAGCTACACCATCCTTTTCTTAGAGCATTCCACCTCCCCCAGCTAAGCTATGGTATTCAACCCATATGTTATGACTGCAGTTGCATTCTTGAAGGACATAGTACAGTTTTGTACCTACCATAAATGTAGATGTCGATAGATATGCAACTGCAGTCTTTCCCTCCTTCCCCTCTATTCCTTGGGTCCACTCCTCTCCCTGTTATCCTTAGCTGGGGATATCTGTTATGGTGTATCTGTTTATTGCTTATTTATTTGTCTGGAAACCTGTTTTTGTCTTCCAATTTGATTACAGCCTTCCTTGGAGGGCACCTGGCATCTGGGGCAAGAAACACTGAAGAAGATGGCGTCGGCTGATGCTTATGTACTCCAGCCGCTCTGACGTCGGAGAGAAATGCGACATCAGCCGACATCGGACCCAGACTTTGGAATCCGGCCGACCGAGGGCTGCCTGAGGCAGGACAACCCATATGTTATGACTGCAGTTGCATATCTATCGGACATCTACATTTATGGTAGGTACAAAACTGTACTTTTTTCTGATTCAAAAAAGAAAAAAAGAGGCTTAGGGATTTCCTTCTCCTACCTCAGCAAAGGCCTTTTATTCCTCCTGTACTAGACATTGTTGATGATGCTTTTTCGGAATCTAGTTTGGCCCCTGATTCCCTGCCTCCTGCTCCCAGAAAACCTGACAGATACTACAGGGTCCTTGAGTACCACAAGTTCCTTTTTAAAAATAGTATTGCAGATCCAGAGACTATTTCACAGGGGCCCAAGGGCATTGAGGCTTGTACTGCTAAAAATCCTACCCCTTCTGATAGAGACTCCAAGGCGCTGGATAGATGGGGTAAGAAGGTTTACACTTCTGCAACCTTGGCCATTAGGGCTTAAAACTGCCAGTTTCATATGTTAAAGTATCAGCAACATGTTAATGGGCTGCTTAAACAGAAAATGATGTTGATTCCTGACTGTGGAAAATAAAGAATTACAGGATTTAATGCATTCTGCTGAACAAGTTGGAAAACTCACTTTGCAATGTGGTTTTGATTCATTAGAGGCCTCTTGCAGGGCTGCTGTTACTGGGTCTGTGCTCAGAAGGCATGCTTGGCTTAAGGTGCAATCTTTGCCTGATCATGTTAAAGCTAAATTGTTGGATGCTCCTTTAAATCAGAACTGCCTGTTTGGCAACAAGGCTGAGGAAGTTCTTAAAAAGATGGAAGATGAAGCTAAATCTCTGCAAACTGTTAAAGATTTTTTACAAGTTCACCCTCCTAGATTTAGTAGGCACTGGCCCTCTAAGAATTGGTCCTTTCCAGCCCCTTCCAGGTCTTCTCAAGCCAAACCCAGACACAGCAAAAACCCCAGGTTTCAGTCCCAGGGGACGCACAGAACTAAGCAGTGGGAGGCCTCCACTTCCAAATCTGGGAATAATAAGATTCCCCCTATGGTAAACTGTCTCAATGACTTCCTTTTAAAAATTTCAAGCACTTATCAACTGACTGCCCCTTTGGGGGGAAAGATTGCTCTTCATGCAAAGAATTGGGAACTCATTACCCAGGACAAATAGGTTTTAAATATAGTGTCCCAGGGATACAGATTTCACTTCCACACATTGCCAACACCAAGCGGGTGGCCAGACCGACCCCATAAATCAGTGGGCAGAGACCCAAAAACAAGTAATTTCTCTCTTAAGCATGGGGGCTATTTAATTGGCACCAGAAGAGGAAAAGGGACAAGGTTTCTACTCAAGACTTTTCCTGGTACCCAGAATAGACAATTCGTGGCGTCCTATCCTGGACCTGTCTGCTCTATAAACACCTTTTTTTGGAGATTCCAAAATTCAAGATGTTGACTCAACCACGTACTTCCTATGCTAGGCAAAGATGCCTGGTTGGCAACACTAGATTTAAAAGAAGCATACCTGCACATCCCAATTAGGGAGTTTTGCAGAAGATACCTACGCTTCAAAGCAGGCTACACGCACTATCAGTTCTCTGCACTGCTCCTTGTCTTATCTACTGTGCCCAGGGTATTCACAAAGTGCCTAGCTCCAGTTATTGCATTTTGCAGGCAAAGAAATATTC
Source organism: Protopterus annectens (assembly GCF_019279795.1). Lineage (NCBI taxonomy): Eukaryota > Metazoa > Chordata > Ceratodontiformes > Protopteridae > Protopterus > Protopterus annectens. The sequence continues at coordinate 2,113,840 of NC_056744.1, read as the reverse complement.
CAATATACCCATACCTGGACGATTGTCTAATTCAGGCAGAAAGCCAGAACATACTTTTGAATCGTCTGGCCTTTGTTCAAAGGGTTCTAACTTGTCTGGGGTACACCCTAAAAGAAAATAAATCACACCTGGTACCCTGTCAACAAATTATATTCCTGGGAGCAAGCTTGAATACAACTTCCCAGATGGCTTACCTCATGCCAGAGAAACCAGTTCATTCGACAACAACCTACTTCAAACAAGTGGCCACAAAAACCCTGCTATATCTGCATTATATAAGCACATTAATACCAATGGAGATACCCATAGATTTAAATTCAGGGTGATAGACATGGTGTATTCATCTATGAGAGGTGGTGATATTAACAACTTCCTAGAAATTAAGGAATATGAATGGATTTTGCGCTTTGCCACCGACCATTCACCTGGTTGTAACACAGCTATAACTCTAAAACCAATTTTAGTGAGGTTACAATATACTAAATTTTAAATTTTGGATTTTATGTACTGTTTCTTTTAATTATTTATTCCAATTTTGTCATTTATTTGCTTCCACCGCATGGTTGGCTGGCTGCGATCATATGATGGTTTTGGCTCCTATTTAAATTTAACTGCTTTGATTTTTGAAATGTTTGTAGTATTGAAGAAGGGTTTAGTCCCGAAAGCTTTGCTGTTATTATTAAAGAATTTTCTCAACGTCAGTGTTTTCTTTGTCTCAGCAGGAGAACCAGATTCTGCACCCTCAGCTTCTAACACTGAACCTTGCAGCCTGGCTAATTACTTAGTCTCTCCTTTACCATCCCTCAGCAAACCTGTGATGGATATAATTTTAGAGGCAAGGAGGCCTAGTACTAGAAAATCTTATGCTGAAAAATGGAAAAGATTCTGTGCCTGGAACCAATCTCAAGGGATGAGCACAGCAGCACCCAATTTTTCTCAGATTTTACAATACTTAACTGAGATACTTCACAAGGACCTGTCTCTTTCCTCCATTAAAATCCACACCTCAGCCATTTCAGCTCATTATAACACAGAACCTCCCCTCTTCTCTCATCCACTGCTCAAGCAGTTCCTCAGAGGGTCCTTATCTTGGAGAAACTCACTCTACCTCCTTTCGAGCCAGCTGCTACTGCAGACTTAAAATTTATTTCTTAGAAAACAGCTTTCCTTTTAACAATCACTTCAGCTAGAAGGGTATCTGAATTACAGGCCCTTATGGCAGTGGAGCCTTTCATCATCTTTCATGCGGACAGGGTGTCCCTCAGAACCAATCCATCCTTCATGCCCAAGGTGGTATCCAGTGTGGCTCTTAATCAGTCCATTCATTTTCCAGCCTTCTTTCCCAATCCACAGAATAAAGAGGAATGGATACTGCATTCCTTAGATGTGCACAGACAACTTAAGATTCTACTTGGACAGGACTAAACCTCAAAGGAAATCTGAACAACTGCTGGTGGCATTTACTGCAGGGGCAGAGGGGAAGGCTGTTTCAAAGCAAACCATTTTAAATGGATAAGCCATTGCATTCATTTCTACTATAAGCACCATGGAAAACCTATCCCCCAGGGGATCAGACCTCACTCCACCAGAGTTGCATCTACCTCTACAGCCTTTCTCAGAGGCGTCCCTACCAGGGACATCCTAGAAGCTGCTACCTGGAGTTCTGTACATACTTTCACCAAGCGTTATAATTTGCCAATTTTCTCTAAATTCAGAGCTGGCTTTGCCACTGCAGTCTTGCAGGGCCTTATAGCTGGCCCTAATGCTATCTGAATTCCTCCTCCCAACTATAGCTTTGAGAATCTACCCAAATTTAATGACTGCAGCAGTGAAACACGAACATAGTACAGTTGTGTACACTTACCATAAATGTAGATGTTCGAGTGTATTCAGTGTTGCAGTCCTGGTTACCCTCCCTCCAGCCCCCTAACTTCTTTTGTCTATACCTCTAGTTTCCTTTACTATGCTTAAAAGCTGTTTTGGTGTATTTGCTTTTTGTTGGAGGTATATCTTTGTACTTTTATATTTAATTGCTTCCCATTAGGGGGGGCACCTGACATCTTGGGCAAGAAAAACTGATGTAATGGTGTTGGCCGTATGTTTTCTACCCCTGACGTCATGTAAGAAGGGACAGCAACCGACGCAGGACCCAAGACTTTGTTAATCAGGCCGGCTGTGGGCTACCTGTAAGCAGATAACCCAAATGCAATGACTGCAACAGTGAATACACTCAAACATCTACATTTATGGTAAGTGTACACAACTGTACTTTCTGGATGGTCACGCTGAAGTCCATATTGCCTTTCCTGAAGAAGGATGATTTGATGTGTTCTGTAGATCTCAGGAGTGCCTACTGTCACATAGAAAATACTGGGGCAATCCAGGAGATTTTTACATTTCTGGCAAGGAGCCAGTTTTCTGTTCTGAACACTACCTTTGTCTCTCCAACGCCCCCTGGTGTTTACAGAAGTTATGGCAGTGATAGCAGCTCATCTCTGACTGAAGGAGATTCAGGTGCTCCCATACTGAAACGATTGGATCCTTTCTGCTACTTCCATGGATCTACTGGTTCAAATACTGGGACTTGTTACACTACCTTGTACAGATACTGGGGAGTACAATCCATCAGTCCAAAACTCATCTGTCACCACTCAGCAAATAGAGTTTATTGGATGCCACATTAACACTGCCCTTCAAATTGCCAAACCTCCAAACACCAGAGTACTGTCCCTATGTCTTGTGGCCTCACAAGTCATTCAGCAGCCCCTTCCCCAAGCAAAGTCGATTCTTTGTCCACAAGGTTTGATGGCCTGTGCCATTGCACTAGTTTTACTGGTAAGATACCACATGAGAGTATAACAGTGGACCTTTCACTTCAATGGTCACAAAATTTTCACCCTCTCTATACCAAGATCCATCTCACAAGTTTGCAGAGATCATATCAAATGGTGGATAACCTTTCCATCAGTAGCGGAAGGAAGAACTTTTTGTTCAAGTCCCTGGGCCACAGTAACCACGGATGCTTCCATTCTAGGCTTGAGGATGGAGAAATTCTAGTGAAGTCTGTTCAAGGTGCGTGGTCAAAACTAGAGGCCACCTTTCGCATCATTGTCTTGGTGATGAGGGAAGTCCTGCCATAGTGACATTCCAAGTCTCCATCCCAAAGAGTGTGATTTCCATTCTGATGGACAATGTGGCAGTAGTCTGGTATATCAGCAAACAAGGGGAACATGAACATTTTCTCTTTGCCGGAAAGCCATGAGTCTGTGTGGTAGTGGGTTACGTCTTCCCTTCATTTTTTGATCATGCAAGTCCTGGGGATGTCAGATGTACTGATGGAGAAGTTGAGCCAGTCAGTTCTACTGCCCCATGAGTGGTCTTTAACTGGACAGTGGTGACAGATTTTCAGCCGCAGGAGCCAAGCTTGCTGCTATTTCTTTGACTCACACCTGAACAACAAAGGTAGCTGTTCCTCCAGAGCTACAGTTATGCATCCCCCTGATAAAGCTATTAACAAAATTCATTCAGAAGGGCAGAAAATGCAAGACCAGAGTGATCCTCATTGCTCTGTTGGGGCCCTGGCAGGTTTGGTTCCCCTTCCTTTGGTCTCATTTGATACATCCTCCTTTAGTGATGGATTTGAATCCAGATTATCTGAGTCACTTGTCCGAATTACCTCTACCAGATCTAAAAGCTCTAAAGTTGGCCACATGGTTCCCCCAATTCTAACAATAGCCAGGGATGCCATGCTATCATCTTTGGTGGTCCACATTATTTCTGCCCCTCAAAAAGTCCACCAAAAAGATCTATCAAAGCAAATGGAAAACATTTTCTGTCTGGGCTTTTTTTTAAAAAGGTTTGATACTTTTTCTTCCCCTTTACCATCGATCTTAGATTTTCTATCAGAACGTTTTCTGAAAGTATTCATTTTCTCCACTTTCAAGGTGCAGATGGCCACTATATCAGATGTTCACATAGGGCGTAACTGCTCTTCCATAGCCTCTCTTAAAATTTCCAAATCCTTCCTCAAGGGTGTCTTCTTACTTAGACCTCCAATCAGATATTCAGTTCCCCCATTGGACATCAGTATTATACTTTAAGCCTTAACCCAAAAACCCTTTGAACAAGCAGCTTCAGTAGACTTCAGGTTTCTCTCATGGAAAACCATTTTTCTTGCTGCAGTTATGTCCGCTGGATGGAATTTGTGAATTACAAGCAGTGTTTTGCAGACCACCATATTTGTTTTTTCATAAAGCAGTGTGGCTTGAAATTTTTTTCAACCAAAGGTGACACCAGAAGAGTTTGCCAGTCTTTTTTTTTTTTTTTTTTTTTCCAGATTCTCAAAGAATATATGCTACACATGTTAAATGTTTATAGACAGCTCAGATTCTGTTTACATCGAACCAAGGGTATTATAACTCAGATCAGCTTATGTTCTTCGTGTTTCACTGTTGCAGTCATCACATTTGGGTTATCCCTGCCAGGGTAGCCCTCGGCCAGCCTGTATACCAGAGACAGTATTTCTGCACTGGTTGCTGTCGCTTGAGGACTGATGTCAGGTCGTCAGTCATATAAAGGAAGGCAGCCATTGCCATTACATCAGTCTTTCTTGCCGTGGAGCCTGAAGCAGAAGCAGTTCGCACAAGTGCCAGTCGGCTGCTACCTGAGTGTTCGTTTCCAAATTTAAATTGAAGTCTTTGAAAGCTAAGTACCCCATTGGGGATCCTTTTTTCTTGCACTAACCGATGTCAGAAAAAGTTAATTGTCTCACCTGTGGAAATCAATTATCACACCGGGACTTCCACTTTTAATGCATCACTTGTGTAGACCCAAACCACGATGTCCCTCGTTGTCATTTCTGTGCTTTGTTTAACGAGCGAACTATTCATCGTTGGGCCCTTATTGTAGTCAGATATTTCCATTTACAGTCCTCTAATTCCGATGTGGCTTCAGTAAGCCATTCGACAGCAGATCTTTCAAAAAAGCTTAAAGATAGACAGAGGCAGACCGCACAGGGCCATACCTTCCGACGACGTTTCTGTTAAGCTGGTCATCAGTTTTCTGAAACTCAGTGAGGTGCTTTCGTAGCCCCTGATGCCTGTTTCAGTTAATTCTTAGGCCGCTACCATTTCAGAGTCTGGTATGACACAAAACTCTTCGTCTATGGATCCTGCGGCCATCTCTACCTTGGATGGGTCCAGAGCCGCTGTGCAGGCACCGGCTTCCGAGGAGGTCCTTTGCAGCGCCGAATCCCAACATAAACCGATGCAGTCTTTTGCGACTACCATTCTTTCGAAAACAACAGAGTTTCTCAGGCGTCGAACCACACCCAAGAAACAGACTATCCATTCTCAGACGCCTGCTCCATTGCCTCAGTTTCAAATGCTTAAAATGGCAGAAGACCTTATCATGCTGCTTAGGGGAAGCCAAGCCACTCCCTCAAAAAGAAAGAGATCTGTCTTTATTAGTTTTGTCTGAACAAGAGTCAGATGAATCCAGTGCATCTGACTATGAAGACATGCAGCCCCTCTCTACATATGAGGATTCTGATGCAGAGGAATCCATTCCTTCAGCCTTTCCCCCAGATGATTCTTCCTTCGGGGAAACCCTGCACACCTTAAGGGAGCATTTTCTATGGGAGAGGCAAGACTACCCTCAGGCTAAAAAGAGACTCTGAGTTCCTGGATCTTCCCCAACACAGACCCACCCCTGCTTGGGGACCTTAACTTTGTACTGGAAAAGCTCACACACACTCACACACACACACACACACACACACACACACACACACACACACACACACACACACACACACACCTTTGAACCTGCAGAGTTAAAATTTCTCTTGGAAAACAGCCTTGCTTCTGGCTATCACTTCAGCTAGAAGAGTGTCTGAGCTACAAGCACTTATGGCTGTGGAACCCTTCATTATTTTCCATGCTGACAGGGTTTCCCTCAGGACTTAACCCTTCCTTTATGCCTGAAGAGGTGTCCAGTGTGGCTCTCAACCAATCCATCCATTTTGCCAGCCTTCTTCCCTAATCCTCAAAATAAACAGGAAAGGATCCTGCAATCCTTGGACATGCACAGACAGCTCAGGTTCTACCTTGATAGTACTAAGCCCTTCAGAAAATCTGTCCTGCTACTAGTCAGCTTTGCAACAGGGCTGAGGGCAAGGTAATTTCAAAACAAACAATTTCCAAATGGATAGCACACTGCATCCATTTCTGCTGCAAGCACCATGGGAAACCAACCCCTCAGTGGGTCAGAATACATTCCACTAGGGCAACATCTACCTCTACATCAATTCTCAGGGGAGTCCCAACCAGGGACAATCCTGGAAGCTGCTACCTGCAGTTCTGTACACACCTTCACCAAGCAATTACCACTTGCCTGTCTTTTCCAACTCCAGGGCAGGTTTTGCAACAGCAGTCCTGCAGGCATTTTAGCCAGCCCTTACACTTCTTGAATGCCTCCACCCTTCTTCAGCTTTGGGAATCTACCCAAGTGTGATGACTGCAACAGTGAAACACGAAGAACATAGTACAGATGTTCTTCATTCCACATTGCAGCAGTCCTAACCATTGGGTAGTCCGCTGTCCCAGTCGGCCCGAATACCAAAGTATATGGCTGACGTCGGTCAAGGCGCATTAGACTGACGTCAGTACGTCAGGGTACTAATGCGCATGACCGACGTCATATCCTCAGTCTTTTTTGCCGCATGGTCCGATGCAGAAGCAGTTTTGCGAGTGCAGGTTGGCGTTCTGAAATTTTCTGAAGTCGGAGTTTCAGACCCAATCAAAGTTGGCTAAGTACCCCGTTGGGGAACATTTTGGTTTTTTCTTGCCTCAGTATTTAACGGATGTCAGAAAAAGTGAATAACTGTATTTCTTGTGGGAAACAGATACCTCATAGGGATTACCATACCTTGTGTATACCTTGTTTAGGGCCTGAGCACGACGTTGTTGGATGCCGCTCTTGTGCTAGATTTAACAAACGCACTATTAAGAGAAGGTTAGACTGTGCCAGGTTAGTTTTTGGGAAGCGTTGTAATTATAAAATGCCGTCGGATGCTCCGGCCGCTTCTCAAAAGCGCAAGGACAAAGCAGCAAAGCCTAGAGTGGAAGAACCGGCAGTCCCGGACGTCGGTTCTTTAGAAGGCTCTGTGGAGCCGGAGGTTTTGCCAGGTGTTTCTTTGGAGTCTCAGGGAGAGACTTTACTGTTACAGGATGTGTCCTCTCAGGAGGTAGGCCAGGCTGAAGGGGCTTCTCAGGTGGCTGTTCTTCCCTCTCTTCCTAAGGTGGTTAGAGCCTCCCTTCTGTTTCCAAGGCTTCTTTGAGAGGCAGGCCAGGTTTAACTTCAGTGGGGGTTTCTCCTAGCTCTTCAGGATCTTTGCCTAAGAAACATATGCTTAAAATGGCAGAGGATTTGATTACTATGATTAGAGGCTCTATGCCCCCTCCTGATAAGAGGCCTAGGGTGGAGCCTGAGTTTGAGAGTTTTGAGCAGTGTTCGAGGCTTCTGAGTCTTGGCTGAAGACTTGCAGGAGTATCCTCCTTATTCTGATTCTGATGTGGATGATTCTACTCCTTCAGCTTCTCCTCCTGAGGATTTTTCATTTTCAGAGACTCTGCATTCCATGAGGGAGCATTTTAAATGGGAAGGTCAAGATTTCTCTGATTCCAGGAAGAGGCTTAGGGAATTCTTGTTTTACCCCAGCATAGGCCTTTAGCTATACCTCCTGTTCTGAATGTGGTGGAAGATGTTTTTGCAGAGGCTTCCCTGAACCCTGATTCTTTGCCTCCTGCCCCAGTTAAACCAGATAGGTACTATAGGGTGCCTGAAGCTCACAAGTATCTTTTTAAGAGTCCTAGGGCAGACCGAAACTGTCTCTCAGGGGCCTAAAGGTGTTAAGGCTTCTGTTGTTAAAAATCCTGTTCCTCCTGATAAAGAGGCAAGGGCTTTGGATAGATGGGGAAAGAAAGTGTATACTTCTTCCACTTTAGCCATGAGGGCGTTGAATTGCCAGTTTCACATGTTAAAATATCAAAATTATCTCCTTTCACGATTGAAGTCTAAGGTGGATGCTCTGGCGGAAGGTATTGAGTGTAAAGAGTTGCAGGATTTAGTTCATGTGTCTGAACAGGTGGGTAAGCATTCATTGCAATGTGGTTTTGATGCTGTGCAGGCCTCCTCGAGGGTGGCTGCCACTGGTTCTGTTCTTGAGGCAGCGCCTGGTTGAGGGATCAGAATTTAGCTGAGCATGTTAAGACAAGGATTTTGGATGCTCCTTTACAGTCTGACGTGTTGTTTGGTTCGCCTGTGGAAGCAGTTTTAAAGAAAATGGAGGACAAGGCTAAGTCTATGCAAACTGTTAAAGATTTTTTGCAGGTGCAGCCTCCGAAGTTTAGTAGAAATTGGCCTACTAAGGGATGGACATATCCTGCTTATGATTCCCAGTCTAGGGGTAGGTCTAGGCGTGGTAGGGGCAGAGCTCAAGGTTCTTTTAGGCCTAGAACAGGGAGTTCACCTGCTCAGACTTCTGGTGAGGGCAGGGGTCAGTCCTTTCGTAAACAGACCCAATGACCTGCCTTTTCAGCTGCCAGTACATTCTCGTCTGGCAGCACCTTTGGGAGGAAGGCTGGCTCTTTTCAAAGAAAATTGGGATTTAATTACCCAAGACAGATGGGTTTTGGATATCATTCACCACGGTTACAGGTTTTATTTCCATACCTTGCCTCCTTTCAAAGGCATGCCAGACATTCCTCCTCTACAAAGAAAAGAGGCTTACAAGCAAATTTCTCTGTTACTCCAAATAGGGGCCATTCAGCCAGTCCCTGTGCCAGAAAGGGGCCTAGGATTTTATTCTCGCCTGTTCCTAGTACCAAAGAAGGGGGACACGTGGAGACCAATTTTGGATTTATCTATCCTCAACACTTATCTGGACATTCCCAAGTTCAAAATGTTGACGTTACAACAGCTTTTACCTCTGCTGGGCAAAGATCACTGGATGGTAACTTTAGATCTCAAGGAGGCTTACCTTCATGTGCCTATCAGACTGAGTTGCAGGAAGTATCTACGTTTTCGAGCTGGAAATTCCCATTATCAGTTCTCTGCATTGCCCTTTGGCTTATCTACTGCCCAGAGTATTCACAAAGGTTCTGGCTCCAGTGATAGCTTACTTCAGGCTAAAAGGAATTCAAATCTATCCTTACTTGGGCGACTGCCTGATTCTGGCTCAAGAAAAGGAAGACCTTTTACAGCATTTGGAATATGTGATAGCAGTGCTAAGATGCCTAGGGTATTCTGTGAGCGAAATAAAGTCCAGTCTAGTACCCTCTCAAGACATGTGCTTTCTGGGTGTGAGACTGAATACAGCAGCCCAGATGGCCTTTTTAACCCCGGACAAACAAAAGAATCTTTCTATTTACTTCCATCAACTATCTCTTCAGTCCGGGCTGACTGCAAGGACAGTCCTTCAAGCCTTAGGGTTCATGGCATCTTGTATTCTGGTGCTTCCCAATGCCAAACTGCATATGAGGAAGCTGCAATGGTATCTCAAAAATGTATGGACACAGCACTGCCAGGATTTGGACACTGTCATTCAAATAATACCTTGCATTCAACAGGAATTTTTGTGGTGGGCTCAGAAATGTCACCTAAACAAGGGACTCTCTGTGACCCGGCCAGAGGCGAGTCAGATTCTAACGACAGATGCCTCAGACATTGCTTGGGGAGCTCATCTAAATGGAAAGTGGATACAAGACAAGTGGCCTGCCAGACTACAGCATCTACATATCAACATGAAGGAGATGTTAGCCAGTTTGCATTAATGGCTTTCAAGGAGTTACTTCTTCCAGGGCAGGTGTTGATTCTAACAGACAACACAACTGTCATGTGGTACATCAACAAACAAGGGGGAACACATTCTTACCCGTTGTGCAGGCAAGCAATGATTTTATGGGAGACTGCGCTCAGCTTGCAACTAACTCTTCAGGCAAGGTTTCTGCCGGGAGCACAGAACTCCTTAGCAGATGTGTTAAGCAGACAAATCATGGATCCCCACGAGTGGAAACTGGATCTTCATGTATTTCGAAAATTGACAGTGTCATGGGGAACTCCAGACATAGATCTGTTCACTTCTCCACTAAACCACCAGCTGCCAAAGTTTTGCACAAAGAGGTTTCATCACACAGCTTGGAAAGTGGATGCTCTTTCTTTCAGTTGGAAAAATCTTCATGTGTATGCCTTTCCACCTCTGCCTCTTCTCCCAAAGGTGCTCCTAAAGGTCAGACAAGACAAGCCAAGGATGATTTTAATAGCTCCAGATTGGCCTCGGCAACACTGGTACCCATTACTGAGGAGTCTGGTAAGGAAGCCTCCATGGCCTTTACCTTTGATTCCACACCTGTTGTCTCAGAGGGACGGTCACCTGCTCAATGTCAAGCTTCACTCTCTTCATCTAACAGCCTGGCATATTCTGTTTTGAAACACAGCAGGTCTCAGCTTCCTCAACAAGTTTTAAATGTGATTATGGAAGCCAGAAGACCTAGTACAAGAAAAGTGTACGCAGAAAAATGGAAGAGATTTTTATTTTGGAGTGCAGCAAAGAATTTGGAGATTTCTGAGCCTAATTTGAGTGTGGCTCTTCAATATCTTACTGAGTTATTGGACAAAGGTTTGTCTTTCTCTTCCATTAAGATTCATGCTGCAGCAATTTCAGCTCACTATGATTGTGACCCACCATTGTTTTCATCCTTTGTTCAAGCAATTTCTTAGAGGGGCAAAGAATATAAGACCCCACGTAGAGCTCCTACTCCTGCTTGGGATCTCAATTTTGTGTTGGAGAAACTTACTCTACAACCTTTTGAGCCTCTGACTACTGCTGAATTGAAATACTTGTCATGGAAGACTGCTTTTTTGTTGGCCATTACTTCTGCAAGAAGGGTTTCTGAATTGCAGGCCCTTATGGCGGTAGAGCCTTTTTTGATTTTCCATAAGGATAGGGTATCATTACGTACTAATCCTTCTTTTATGCCTAAGGTGGTTTCTAGTGTGGCTTTAAACCTAACTATTCATTTGCCTACTTTCTATGCAGATCCCCAAAATAAGGGGGAAAAGATTTTGCACACTTTAGATGTACACAGGCAGTTGCGTTATTATTTAAGCAGGACTAAGGATTTTAGGCAGTCTCTGCAGTTGTTTGTTTCTTTTGCTTTGAGTTCTCAGGGCAAGCCTGTGTCAAAACAAACTATTTCTAAGTGGACTGGGTTTTGCATTGCATTTTGTTCCCATCATGGCAAGGAGATTCCAGCTGGGATTAGGCCTCATTCCACTAGGGCTACTGCCACTTCAACAGCATTTCTAAGGGGGGTGGCAACTAAGGATATTTTGGAGGCAGCTACTTGGAGTTCAGTGCATACTTTCTCTAAGCATTACCACCTTCCTCTCTACTCTAAATCTAGGGCTGGTTTTGCCACAGCTATTTTGCAAGGCATGTTGACAGCTCCTGCTTCCTTATGATTTGCCAGCCTCCCTTACCTCTGCTTTGGGATTCTACCCAATGGTTAGGACTGCAGCAATGTGGAATGAAGAACATAGTACAGTTTTGTACCTACCATAAATGTAGATGTTCGAGGATCCACATTGCTGCAGTCCAATTTACCCTCCTCCCTCCTTCCTGTGTTTAGGGGTGGTTGTGTGGGTGAGGTTATACTCTTGTAATTTTGTATATATTGTACATATTTTTTGGTGCAGGAGTGTTTGGTGTTTTGGTTTTGGCCTTGTCTTTTTAGGGTCTTCTGACATCTGGGGCAAGAAAAGACTGAGGATATGACGTCGGTCATGCGCATTAGTACCCTGACGTACTGACGTCAGTCTAATGCGCCTTGACCGACGTCAGCCATATACTTTGGTATTCGGGCCGACTGGGACAGCGGACTACCCAATGGTTAGGACTGCAGCAATGTGGATTCTCGAACATCTACATTTATGGTAGGTACAAAACTGTACTTTGTGTACACTTTACCATAAATGTAGATGTTAGTGTATTCACTGTTGCAGTCGTTGTTTCCCTCCCTCCAGCCCCCTGGTTTCTCTCTCGCCTCTCTATGCCATCTACTCACCCCTTTCAGGGGTATTGGTATTTATTTTTTACTGGTGGTGTTTTTCCCTCACCATAACTTAGCTCCCTATTTGGGAAGCTCCTGACATTTGAGGCAAGAAATACTGATGTAATGATGTCGGCTGGCTGTTTTTATACCCCTGGCGACCTGATGTCAGTCCTGGAGCAGCAGCATCCGACGCAGAAATACTAAGTCTCTGGTATTTGGGCTGACTGAGGGCTTACCTGCAGGCAGATAATCAAAATGTGATGACTGCAACAGAGAGTACACTCTAACATCTACATTTATGGTAAGTGTACACAACTGTACTTTCTAAGCCACCTCCTTATGATAAGAACTCACAATGACTCGCCTCCTTCAATCCTCGCCTCTGTCCACCTCGCATACCCCTAGGAGAAAAACTCTCCTTTCAGTCAAGCACCTGGGCCACCATTACCAATGACCAGTGGGTTCGGAACATTGTGTCTCAGGGGTACAAATTCTCCTTCCAGACCCTTCTAACCCCAAAAGAGTTCTCAGATCTTCCACCAAATCAGTAGGCAGGGGCTCAAAAGCAAATTCATTCCCTGCTCTCCATGGGGGCAGTAGAGCACGTTCCTGCAGATCAGATGGGCCACGGCTTCTACCCCAGGCTTTTTCTGGTGCCCAGAAAAGAGGACACCTGGCACCCCAGCCTAGACCTATCAATTCTAAACACCTTCCTGGTGATCCCAAAATTCAAAATGCTCACCTTCCAGCAGCTGCTACTCATGCTATCCAAGGACACTTGGCTAGCCATCCTGGACCTAAAGGAAGCCTACCTCCACATTCCTATCAGGGAGTCCTGCTGAAAATATCTCTGCTTTAGGGCAGGAGGATGTCAACACTTTCAGTTCTTTGCACTTCCCTTTGGCTTATCTACTGCTCCCAGGGTTTTTCACAAAATGTCTGGCTCTAGCCATTGCCTTTTGCAGACAAAGAAATATTCAAATTTATCCCTACTTAGATGACTGCCTTATTCAGGCAGACAGCCAGGAAAAGCTGCTCAAAGACCTGGCCTTTGTAAAGAACCTACTAACCTCCCTGGGTACACAATCAACGAAAAGAAATCCAAACAGGTACCCACCCAGAGGGTAATGTTCTTGGGAGCAACTCTGGACACAGCATTCCAGATGGCATGCCTTACACCAGAGAAACAAATTTTCCTAATAAACAAACCACAGGAACTGGGATGCTGCAACAATTTATTCTATTTTTATAAAAGACAGTAAGACATTATCTATTTAGAATTGCTATTTATTCACATTAATCTTGTGTTGTTTTTTGGTGTTGTTGTTTGTGATTTTTCATATGCATAGCATTTACTTGTGCATGGTCTCTTTAAAAATCCTTGATTGTATAAAATTGTTTAATTGATTGATTAAGTTATTGGTTTGATGCATTTAGTATATAAGATGCAGCAACTGTTTTTGTGGTTATTCCTTTGAAGGCATTCTGCCGAGGTACCGGAAGAATAAATTGTTGCAGCATCCCAGTTCCTGTGGTTTGTTTATTATAATTCGTTCTCGTGGTTTTTCTGAAACAAATTTTCCTATCAGCTTATTTCTCTCAACTGGCCACCAGGCCCCAGCTTTCTGCAAGGAAAATCCTGCAAGCCCTGGAGTTCATGGCATCTTGCATATTCCCCATTCCATATGCCAGACGTCATATGTGGAAACTTCAGTGGTACCTAAAGAGCCTTTGGTGTCAACACTGTCAAGATCTGGAAACTCTTCTGCCTATTATTCCTTGCCTGAGGAAGGAATTTCTTTGGTGCCAACAACCTGCTCCCACAACAAGGGACTGCCCTTCTCCCCACATCCCACCCAGACCTGCACCGTAGATGCATCAGACTATGCTTGGGGTGCACACCTGGATGGCAGGTGCATACAGGGCCAATGGAGCCCATAGCAAATCCCCCTGCACATCAGTCAAAAAGAGATGACTGTGCAGCAGGCCTTGATAGCTTTCAAACCCCTTCTCTCCCCAGGGGTTCTCCTGATTAAAACAGAGAACACCACTGTGATGTGGTACATCAACAAGAAGGGAGGGACTCGCTCCTACTCTCTGTGCAGGCTGGCCATGACCCTTTTCTCACAGCCTCTTCCATGCAGCTACACCTGTTAGCACAATACCTTCCAGGCTCCCTCAACTCCCTGGCAGACCAATTAAGCAGAAAGCTTTTGGACCCACACGAGTGGCAGCTCAACAGAAGTACCTTCTTCCTAATAACTCAGAAATGGGCAACCCCGCAGGTCGACATCTTTGCCTCCCACACCAACCATCAGCTCAGCAAATTCTGCACCAGGAAGCATCACTACATAGCTTGGAAAGTGGATGCTCTGTCCTTCCCTTGGGTAAACCTCTCGGTCTAGGCCTCTCCTCCCCTACCTGTCATCCCCAGGGTACTGCTCAACATAAGGAAGGAAAAGCCAAGGACCATTCTCATAGCTCCAGACTGGCCCAGTCAGCACTGGTAGCCCTTGCTGCGCAGCTTGTCCCATCTGCCTCCATGGAATTTTCCTCTGATTCCAAACCTAACCCAGAGGGAAGGAGAATTCATGCACACAGAATTGCAGACAATCAATTTGGCAGCGTGGCTTATTCCCTTAACCCCTGACCAATCTGCCATCCTCAGTAAACAGGTTCTGGATGTTATCCGAGAGGCCAGATGCCCTAACACCAGAAAGTCTTATGCAGATAAATGGAAAAGGTTCTGCACCTGGATCCAGGCTAAAGTGGCCAATAACGGCACAGCTCTCCGTCCCTCTCATCCTGGATTACCTAGCTGACCTACTACACAGTGGTCTTTCCTTCACCTCTATAAAAATTCATGCCTCTGCTATTTCTGCTCATTTTCCCATTGAGCAGCCCCTTTTCTCACACCTTCTGATTAAACAGTTCCTCAGAGGGGCTAGCAACTTGAGACCGCCAGAAGGGCACCAACACCAGCTTGCGACCTTAACTTTGTCTTGGAAAAGCTCACCCTGCCTCCTTTCGAACCTGCTTCTTTGGCCGAGCTAAAATTTCTCTCCTGGAACACAGCCTTCCTCCTCGGCATCACTTCAGCGAGAAGTCTCTGAGCTGCAAGCACTCATGGCTGTGGAACCCTTCATCATCTTCCACGCAGACAGTGTATCCCTCAGAACTAATCCATCCTTCATGCTCAAGGTGGTGTCCAGTGTGGCTCTCAACCAATCCATTCATTTGCCCACCTTCTTTCCTAACCCCCAAAACAAGGGGGAAGGATTCTGCACTCTCTAGATGTGCAATGTGCACAGACAGCTCCGATAACATCTTGACAGGACTAAACCCTTCAGAAAGTCTAATCAATTGCTGGTTAGCTTTGCTTCAGGGCCAGAAGGCAAAGCCATCTCCAAACAAACCATTTCCAAATGGATAGCACACTGCATCCATTTCAGCTACAAACACCATGGTAAGCATCCCCCAAGGCGGTCAGGGCACACTCTACCAAAGCAACCTCCACCTCTGCAGCTTTCCTCAGAGGGATCCCCACCAGGGGCATCCTGGAGGCTGCCACCTAGACATCTCTTCACACTTTTATCAAGCACTACCACCTGCCTCTCTTCTCCAAATCCAGGGCAGGGTTTACCTCTGCAGTCTTACAGGGCATCTTAGCCAGCCCCTAGCTTCCTTGACTGCCTCCACCCATTTCCTCAGCTGTGGGAATCCACCCAAATTTGATGACAGCAACAGTGAAACACGAAGAACATAGCACAGTTGCGTACACTTACCATAAATGTAGATGTTCGAGTGTCTTCACTGTTGCAGTCCTGGTTTTCCTCCTTCCACCCCCCTTTTTCTTTTGTTACCTTTCTTCCTTGTTGTTCTTCATTACAAGGGACATTTTGGTATTTATTTTCCACTGGTGGGGTTCTTCCACTAGAGCCTGGTCCTCCTACTTTGGGGGCTCCTGACAGGTTAGGGCAAGAAAAACTGATGTAATGGCGTCTGCTGCCTTTTTTTATACCACTGACGACCTGACGTCAGTCCTCAAGCAACAGCAGCTGATGCAGAAATACTAAGTCTCTGGTATGAAGTCCAGCCAAGGGCTACCCTGGCAGGGATAACCCAAATGTGATGACTGCAATGGTGAAGACACTCTAATATCTATATTTATGGTAAGTGTACACAACTGTACTTTTTTTGTCCTCCTCTAAAGTAAAACTGGAGAAAGGCATATCGAAAGTCACACTTTCTGAATGGCTGCTGTTGGAATGCATTTCTTTTGTTTATAATAACTGGGATTTTACCTATATGTACAAAACCAAAAGCCTATTCTGCAAGAGCAGTAGCTACTTCTATGGATTTCATAAACAGAGTTGTCATTGATGAGATTTGTGCAGCAGCAACATCATCTACTGTTCATACCTGTGTATCTTCTTGCAAAGTATGCGTGCAGTCCAGATCACGTTCTTCCTTTGGTCCCACTACTCTTGAATGCGCGCCGCCTGCATGTTCTCCAACTTGGAAATCTGTCCCAAAGGTTGAATTGAAAACAAAACATCAGACACAACAGTTATGTACTTATCATTATGATAGATCCGGGTCTCCTTTTCATTCAGTTTAAAATCTCTTCCTCCTTACCCCTTCCAGTATTGTCAATGACATTTTCTGCTGACTGGACAAACCTCATCAGCAGTCCTGTCTCTGAATATATTTATTATGTACCTTACTGTAAGTATTAATATGTTCCCTACTGTGACTTCTAGAGTTTTTTCAGTCGTAGGATGGACATATTTAGAGGTAAGTCAGCAAACTAAATCTGAGGTACTTTAGTGAAGAAGAGGGAATTTTAGGTAGGAGAGGAGTCACAGCCTCAGATCCACAACTTTAGAAGGTGATGACAAGCAAAAGGTTGAACTGGATGCAAATGAGACAACATGGCTGTATCAGTATGCTAAGTGCATTACTTTCGTTTTACCCACTGTAGTTTTACTCAACCAAGTTTTTCTTATTCCAGTAATGTCGGTTATATTGTTTGATCCAGATGTTTTTATGGTCAAGCTTACGTTTAATGCCTATAAGCCACATTTTAGAGAATATTTCTTTGGTTGATGCCACCCATATTGATTACTTGGGTTGAGAGTAGGAGTTGTGAATTGGTCCTTAAGTTTACTGTCGTCATTTAGCAAAATTAGGAAAATTGAGTTGCTTATGCTACATTGGATATGCGGCCTGTTAAAATAATTTAAGAATCTAGTTCTGCAGGGAGTCGAGTAAATGTTAGAGTTGATGTACAAGTGAAGGTGCCACAAGTCAACAGTGATCATCCCATTTTGAAGTGTAGAGTTTGAGGGGTGGGGAAGCTAAGAACATAAAGACAATGTTGTGGTGTTGTAAGGGGAGTGGAATATGATAATATGATGAATGGGGGTAGTAATTAGCAATGACTTGTGTTGGTTCAAATTGTGGGAGTAAATAACATAGTGAATGAGTAATGGATACAGTAGTTGAGGCTGTTGGCCCAGGGGTTTAAGAAAATAGCAAAAAGAGGTGAGTCAGTGTGGCTACAGAATAAGGTGAGGCTAATAATTAAAGCAAAGTACAGGGCATATAAGAGGTGGAAGGGAAGGGGGTATAGGGTAGCAGGAGGCACTGAGTATAGCAGAGGTATAACTGGAAGGAAATTGGTAGAAAGAGGCAGGGGAGAGGAACAGTTGTAGTTGTATAGTAGAAGGAAGCAGACAGTGGGCTGAACAAAGATAGGAAGGAAATAAGATAAGACTGGGAAAAGCAGATGTACCAAAGGGTATCCTGTGCTGTGAGTGTAGTTGGCGTGCATGTGGCTTCCAACTTCGCTTACTGTACTGTTTTTAACCTAACCTTTTACAGTAGACATAGAAAAGTGAACCATTAATTAAAAAGATACACATCTGTAGAAGAAAATTGGGAACAGCTTTTAAACAATAACCACAGAGTAACTGATAGTGCACCACAACAGCAGCTAAAGGTTAATCTGATGTCAGTTTTCATTCTGTCCTCAACTTGTGGGTTTGGATCTG
Organism: Protopterus annectens; assembly: GCF_019279795.1. Taxonomy (NCBI): domain Eukaryota; kingdom Metazoa; phylum Chordata; order Ceratodontiformes; family Protopteridae; genus Protopterus; species Protopterus annectens. The sequence goes on along the minus strand of NC_056744.1, from coordinate 2,095,671 downwards.
ATCCCTTGCATCCGACTCTGCCATTGCTAAATTTCGTGACAGCCAAAAAACTCTCGAGCTTCTCCCTTACCCACAATGCACCACCCCAAGTACCTCAGATCTTGTTTGTCACTTGGAGCGAAAGATGTGGTTACTGCTACTCTTGAGGTAGGTGAATATTCTTTATCAGAATGAATTATTCCCAAAATAAATTTCATTTTTAGGTCTTGTTTACTCTTCCTTGCTTATCGATTATTTTTATTAGTTTCTTCTAAATGAATCAACCTGTTCTCTCTTCACTTGTACTCTTGAATGCTATTGTAGTATGTTTCTCTCTCCCCTTTCTACAGATGTTCATTGTGTTTCAATGTTGCAGTCATTACTCTTGGGTTATCCTGCTGACAGGCTACCCGCAGTCGGCCAGAATTCCAAAGTCTAGGTCCGATGTCGGTTGCTGTCGCCTCTTCCCTGACATCAGTGCGCCAGGGGTATAAAAGATGCAGCTGACGCCATTTTCTTCCGTCTTTCTTGCTATGCGTTGCCTGAAGCAAAAGCAGTTCACAAGTGCCGGTCGGCCAACTCCTGAGATTTTCACAGACGAAGTTCAGATCTGAAGTCTTCATAAAAGCTAAGTACCCCAGTAGGGAAACTTTTTTTCTTGCTCCAGACCGATGTCAGAAAAAGTTAACAATTGTATTTAGTGTGGGAAGCAAATACCTTATAAGGATTATCATTCTTACTGTATTCCTTGCCTAGGCCCTGATCATAACGTTGCTAGCTGTCGGTTTTGTGCTAGATTCAACAAACGCACTAAAGCGTCGGTTTGATTTTGCTTATTACTTTGAAGGAAAATTCAATTACATAATGCTGTCGGAACAGCCGACGACTGGAGTTTCAAAAAAATGTAAGGAAAAAGAGGACAGGCGTCCGAGATCCAAAACCGACGACGAGGCTTCCGCTAAGCCAGTCGCCGATTCTCATTGAGGTGCTTTCGCAGCCCCTGACACCCGCTACCTCAGAGCCACAGGCCGCTGACAACTCCCACATGGAGTCAGCTAGGCCTCTGGATACTCAAGGTATTGGACACACGGAATTCATTCCCTCAGATGGGTCCGGAGCCGCTGAGCAGGCATCGGCTTCTGAGGGTGTTTTCAGACCTACACAGCTATATGTAAAGCCTACTTCAGCTTCAAAAGCAAAGATTACAGCAGCTTTAAAGACAAAGAAACAAGTACAGCATTCTCCAGGACAGACTTCCATGCCTAAGAAACAGATGCTCAAAATGGCCGAAGACCTAATTACCTTGATCAGGGGTTCCCATCCCCCTCCTGACAAGAGGCCTAGGCAAGAGACCGACTATGGCTCTTCAGATCAGGTTTCCATTTCCTCTGACTCCTCTTCTGTACAGGAATGCTCTCTTCCTCCCTATGAGGATTCTGATGCTGAATAATCCATTCCTTCAGCCTCTCCTCCTGAGGATTATAATTTGGGGAAACCCTGCATAACATGAGGGAGCACTTCCACTGGGAGAGCCAAGATTACTCAGAATCAAAGAAAAGGCTTAGAGATTTTCTTTTACTTCCTCAGCACAGGCCTCTTGCTATTCCCCCTGTGCTAGACATTGTAGATGATGTATTTTCAGAGTCCGGCCTTTCTCCAGACTCCTTACCTCCAGCTCTTGTTAAACCAGACAGATACTACAGGGTTACTGGTTCACATAAATTTCTTTATAAAAACCCTGCTGCTGACCCAGAAACTATTTCTCAGGGTCCCAAGGGGGTTAAGGCCGCAACTGCAAAAAACCCTGTCCCTTCTGACGGGGATTCAAGGGCACTAGACAGATGGGGGGGGGGGGGGGTTATACTTCTGCTACTTTGGCTGTGAGGGCTTTAAATTGTCAATTTCATATGATTAAATATCAGCAATACTTAATGTCACTGTTAAAACAGAAAATGTTGACTAATTCTGATTGTACAGAAAATAAGAAATACAGGATTTATTGCATGCAGCTGAACAAGTGGGAAAGCATACATTGCAATGTTGTTTTGATTCTCTGGAGGCCTCCTGCAGGGCCGCAGTTACGGGTTCTGTCATTAGGAGGCATGCTTGGTTAAAGGAACAAAATCTGCCTGATCATGTTAAAGCAAAATTATTAGATGCTCCATTACAGCATGAACTTTATTTGGTGTTAAAGCAGAGAAGGTTTTGAAGAAAATGGAGGAGAAAGCGAAAATGGCAGGAAAATGTATTCAGGGCACATGGTCAACAAGCCAAATGCATCTACATATCAATCAAAAAGAGATGCTAGCTGTTCAGAATGCCCTGACGGCTTTCAAGGATCTACTCCATCCAGGACAACTACTGATAAGGATGGACAATACTACAGTTATGTGGTACATAAACAAGCAGGGAGGCACACATTCCTACCCCCTCTGCAGACAAGCCATGACTTTGTGGAACACAGCATTGACTTCAAGTACACCTGCAAGCACAATTCGTGCCAAGAAAGAACAATACTCTGGCAGACGAACTAAGCAGAAACCTTACGGATCCCCACGAGTGGAAACTGGATCCACAAGTCTTCAGCATGATAAAGGAATGGGGATGCCCAGACATAGATCTATTTGCCTCCCCTCACAACTGCCAACTGCAGAAATTCTGCACAAGGACTTATCACAAGCAAGCATGGAAAGTGGATGCCCTGTCATTCAGCTGGAAAAGTCTAACAGTATATGCCTTTCCTCCTCTGCCTCTCCTCCCCAGGGTACTCATAAAGGTCAGACAAGAGAAGCCAAGAATGATTCTGATTGCCCCAGACTGGCCACACCAGCACTGGTACCCAATCCTAAAAAGCTGGTCTCAAGGCCCAGCCTGGACATTGCCTCTAATTCCTCACTTACTGACCCAGCGAAACAATCAGATTCTGCACAGCCAACTCAGGACCCTAAATCTGGCAGCATGGCAGATAATGTAACCATTCAAAGCACACCTCTCTCTAAAGCAGTGATGGATGTTATTTTGGAGGCCAGGAGGCCCAGTACCAGAAAATCTTATGCAGAAAAATGGAAAAGATTCTGTGCTTGGAACCAGGCACAAGGAATTGACACATCGGTACCAAACATTCCTCAGATTTTACAATACCTAACTGAGATGCTGGACAAAGGCCTATCCTTTTCATCAATTAAATTTCACGCCTCTGCCATTTCAGCCCATTGTAATATGGAACCCCCTATGTTTTCCCATCCATTGCTAAGGCAGTACCTCAGAGGGGCCAAAAACATAAGACCTCCAAGGAGAGCCCCAGTACCTGCATGGGACCTCAATTATGTCTTGGAAAAACTCACACTGCCGCCTTTTGAGACAGCCAGTACAGCTGATATAAAGTTTTTATCTTGGAAAACAGCTCTGCTCCTAGCAATAACCTCTGCAAGACGAGTTTCAGAGTTACAGGCATTCATGGCTGTGGAACCTTTCATCATTTTCCATCCAGACAGGGTTTCTCTAAGGACGAACCCAACATTTATGCCTAAGGTAGTGTCCAGTGTGGCCCTTAACCAAACCATTCATTTGCCTACCTTTTATCCAAACCCACAGAATAAGGGTGAGAGACTTCTGCATTCCTTGGACATACACAGACAACTACGCTTCTACTTGGACAGAACTAAAGCTTTCAGAAAAACTGAGCAACTTTTAGTGGCATATGCTGCAGGATCTCAAGGAAAGCCTATCTCAAAACAGACTATTTCAAAATGGATAGGCCACTGCATTCAATTCTGCCACTCACAAGATGGCAAATCAGTGCCCAAGGGCATTAGGCCTCATTCTACCAGGGCAACAGCCACTTCAGCAGCCTTTCTCAGAGGAGTACCAACCAAAGACATTTTAGAGGCTGCAACTTGGAGTTCAGTGCCCACTTTTACAAAGTGCTACCATTTACCTCTCTACTCTAAATCCAGAGCAGGCTTCGCCACTGCAGTTCTGCAAGGCCTTATAGCCTCTCCTAATCATATTTAGGCCCAGCCACCCAGCCTTAGCTTTGGGATTCAACCCAAGAGTAATGACTACAACAGTGAAACATGATGAACATAGTACAGTTGTGTACCTACCATAAATGTAGATGTTAGAGTGTATTCACTGTTGCAGTCCATGTTACCCACCCTCCATCCCCCTTTTCTTTGCTGGGACTTAACTATACTTCTCTATCTTATACAACCTATGAGATGTATTTGCTTGTAGATGAAGGAAATGTTTATTTTACTGCATGCTTAATTATTGGCATAATATTTTTAGCCTACCATTTTGGAGGCACCTGACATCTGGGGCAAGAAAAACTGAAGAAAATGGCGTCGGCTGCATCTTTTATATACCTCTGGCGCACTGACGTCAGGGAAGAGGCGACAGCAACCGACGCCAGACCTAGACTTTGGAATTCTGTCCGACTGCGGGTAGCCTGCCAGCAGGATAACCCAAGAGTAATGACTGCAACAGTGAATACACACTCTAACATCTACATTTATGGTTCGTACACAACTGTACTTTTTGTTGCTTTAAATTACCATTGATGGTATTTTCATCTATAGCTGTGATTGTTTAAAAAAAAAAAAAAATCGCTTTTTTCCTTTTTTTCTAACTTTCTGGTGTAATATCTGTTTTTTTACTGGTTTAATTTTGGTGTTATGGCAGACAGGGAGAAAGGCCTCAGGGGTTCAAAAAATGCTTCATGTGGGTGCAAAATTCGTTTTTCAGATGCATATACTTTGTGTATACTGCTTATTCCCCCTACACTTACAAGAAGATTTTGCCATATGTCATGGGTTTAATCCCAGAGCTATTACAGAAAGAAAAAATAAACTCATTCTCAAAGGATTACTTTCTTCTTTTAAAGAGGCTTTATCTGGAGCTTCACCTGCAAAATCAAAGAAATCCAAATTGCCATCTCCACACCCTTCCACTTCTTCCTCAAGGGCATCAGATCAGTCTAGGAAAAGACATCTATTGGCTCCGACTTCCCATTAGATCATAAGAAAAGAAAATCAGAAATGTCGGATCAGACGTCATCCTCAGATTCAAAGCAACAAAGAAAATAATTATTTAATAATTTACCCCGGGAATCATCTCTGAGTCACTGCTGGACAGAGGCAGAACAAACTAATGGGCACAGTATTTTTTAACATAAGGGGTGGCGTAAGCCATAGAACTTTGGGCTAGGCTTATAAATGCCTTAGGGCAGATAGCCTAGTATAAACCTATGAACCTATTTGATCCAACCTCAAGGTCGGATCTGAAACATAAAAAGATGGTCATTGGATCAGACTGCCTAAGATCAATCAAAGAAATTGTCCAGTCCACCTACTTCATCAAGCCTAATTGTCTTACCAAGGACTAGATATTTCCCTTCTGTGGACCTGGGCCCCTCCAGGGTCCCTTCATCCTTTTTGGAAAGACCCAAGTCTCTTATCTGTGATTTCCACTCTCTCTTATAGGAGTCTTATGGAAGAAGATGTGGAGAGATTGGTAAGAAGGATTCTCTTGGCACAGAGCCTGACAGGTGTCCCTTTGGCTCTTAACCCTTTGGGTCAGGAGATCCTATCTTCTATTCTACCCCCCCCCCCATTTATCATTCCCTCCTCCTACTCCTTCCATGGGATCAGAGTCCTTGGATCTAAGCCATCCGGCTCAATCTGCCTCTGATCCGAGCATATCCTTATACCCTGATCCAAAACTTGCTCTGAGCACTGTGGTTTAGTCTGATCCAGACAGCTGTCAGAGCCGAGGCTACCCTGTCTGCTCTGAGGTGTTAGTCAACTCCAAAATTTTCGGAGCCATCTCTGTGCCTCGTGGCCTAAGTATGGGTTAGTTCAGCTCTGATTTCTGCCCAAGGGGGGGATTCTTCTCAGGGGAAGTACTACGATCCCAAAGCTTGCCTTTTTGGACCCTGGACACACACTCTTTCTGGGGAGGTCTGCTTTAGAGGTTATGGAGAGGGTCTTGTCTGCCTCAGTAACACAAACTGTTCCTATCCTCATGGATCCTCAGTCTGGCCATCTATGCACAGGAGTGTCACCTCTTTTCTCCACAGGGATAGTTGCTACCAAAACCCCAGGCTTCCGAACAGGAAGCCTGGTTGCCCTCTTCTAGAAGCAGTCTTGGATTGACTTTCCCTGCACCAGAGAACCTGGCTAGAAATAACAGATACTTGGGTGCAGAGGGTAATTTTCAGAGGTTATATAATGCCGTTTTCCCTTCCTCCTCCAACTACAAGAAAAATCCCTGATGATTCATGCACAGGGGAACAAGCAGCCGTTCAGGTACAAAGGTTGCTAGAAAAGAGTCACCCAGGAGGTCCCGACAGACTAGATAGAGTCCGGAATTTACTCAAGATTCTTTAGTGCCAAAGAAAACGGGACTGGAGAATAGTTCTGGATCTCAGCACCGTAAACAAGTCAGTTCAGTGCACCAGATCTCAGATGTTATTGGTTCAGTCCATTCTCCCCTTTTTGGGCAAGGATGACTGGATGTGTTCGACAGACCTTCAGGATGCGTACTGTCACACAAAGTTGAGCAGATAATCCAGAAGGTACTTGCACTTCTATCTGGGAAGCTGGTCATTACCAATTCAGAGTTCTGCCCTTTGGTCTCACCAAAGCCCTAGGGTGTTTACTAAGTGCATGGCAGTAGTTGCAGCTCATTTGAGACCGCAAAGATTCAGAGCTTTTCCATATATAGATAACTGGCTCATTTCCACCCTGACCAGGCATCAACTGTTAAAGGTAAAAGACAAGGTTCTCTAGACATGTTCTCTTCTGGGGAATAACCATAAACTACAAAAAGTCTCAGCTAGAGCAAGCTCAAGGTTTAGAATTCATAGGAACACTTCTCAACACAAAATCAACCATGTCATCATTACCTCCCTCAAGGGTTCAGAAAATAAGATCACAGGTCAGAAAGATGATCTACAGTACCAAGATTTCAGTCCATTTGGTTCTTCAAGCTGTGAGTTAAGTGGCAGTGGCTATAACTGTAGCACCATTAGCCAGATATTACTGGAGGATTTTACAGTGTATGTTAGCAATACAGTGGTTGATAGTCTACCAACCCATGTCGACTCCAATACGAATCGCCCAGACATGCAAAAGAGATCTCAGGTGGTGGATTCAGTCGGATCAGGTTTTACAAGGCCATCCATTCATTCCCCCCCCAAGGCCATAATGACCACGGATGCTTCCCAGTTGAAGTGGGGGGGGGCATTATCTGGGGAAAATGGTCCAAGGCATTGTTCCCCCAAAGAGGCCAACATTGTATATCAATATCCTAGAAATGAGAACAGTGCTTTTAGTGTTGTAGGCCCTTCAAGATGCTTTCGCCTCAGGGAGAATTGCAATTCAAATGGACAGTGTCATTAGTTTGGTACATCAACAAACAAGGAGGGACCAGATCTTATCCCTTGTGTCGAGAAGCGCTCAGGGTGTGGCAATGGACGATCTCATCCATCTGCTTTCTTATAGCAATGAACATTCCGTGGAAGTCCATTGTGGTAGCAGATAAGCTGAGCAGGTACATTCTTCTACCTCACGAGTAGTGTCTCAGCAAGAACCTAATGGAAATGATTTTCTGCCGGTGGGGGCAGCCTTGGTGCAGTCTTTTTGCATCTCCCCTAAACAACAAATGCAGCAGCTAATTTGCTGTAATCCCCCACAGGGAGAATCGCCAAGTGATGCTGTACTTCTTGACTGGCCTCCCCCAGTTTACGTTACACTTATCCACCAAATCCACTAATTCTGAAATTCCTTAGGAAAGCTGTCATGTTGAAGAGCAAAGTCATCCTCGTTGCACCTTACTGGCCTCAACAAATTTGGTTCCCCTACCTTTGGCCTCGCTTCTCGAACGTTGGATTCTGGAACCAACTCCAGACATCTTGTCTCACCTGACAGGCATGACCGGGTCTATTGTAGAACATCGAAGTTTCACAACTTTGAATGTTCTAATATCAACCCCTATTCAGCAAATGCTGAAAATAGCAAAGCTACAGAAAACCAAAATTTTTCCTGGTGAAATAATTCGGTTGTCTGTTTGTCGCTTCGCTATTTTCAGAGCTGTGGTGGAAAGTTATGGGTCAGGTTCATGTAAGTGGGCGATTGGGCGCAGGTTAGGTATGTGTGCAATTGTGTGGACGTGTGGGTTAGGGCAGGTTAGGTGAGTTAGGATTAGGGCACGGGTCAGGTAAGTGTGCGATTGTGTGGACGTGAGGGTTGAGGTGAGTGTGCGATTGTGTGGACGTGAGGGTTGGGGCGGGGTAAGTGGGTTAGGGCACTGGTGAGGTGAGAGTGTGATAGTGACAGACCTTAGGGTTAGGGTTTGGGTTAAGGTAAGTGGATAGTTAGTGGTGTATGTACAGTTTAGTGTAGGGTTAGATATAAGATTTTAGGTGTGTGTGTGTGTGTGTGTTGTGTGAATTGCTGTTTGGTGTGCTTGTGTGTGTGTGGGTAGAGGAGGGGACTTAAGTAGTTGGTTGGAGTAGGGGTCATCTGATCCATGGACCTGTATATCTCTTCATGAAGAGGGCTGTGGATAGAAATTCATGGAGACATTAGAGTGTGTGTCGCTGGTGGAGAGGAGTTGGGAGAAGATGGGAAAATGGAGCATAAAATGCTGAATGTATTTAAAGATTTAAATTGCTGGGCTTATTGTCTTCTGCCTTCAAGCATTGTATTAAATAAGGGCTCCACCATCAGAAAAGGGGGCAGGATTTTTAATAACTCCTCCTAATACCGAAGGATGGTCTTGGGTAAACAGATTGCTTAGTGTATAGAAATGCATGATAAACCTGCAGGCCTTCTCTCCCTACTACTTCAAGTTGGCTGGCTGTGTTGGTGACCTGGAAATGAAAGATTCTTTACATCAACTTCTCCACAAGGAGCAGAGTTTTTTTTCCTGTTTTGTAGCAGACATCAGAAAAGATTTGGTTTTGTGTGTTCACCATATAACAGTGTTTGCCTATCTCAGGATGTGGGGAATCCAAGGTTATCCATAACTGGGTATAGCTACCTTCAGAAGTCCAAATCCCCAGAATAACTTTTGTGGATCCCTGGACTACAGTATCCCCTGCTTGACTAGTTTGTTGATCATCAGTCCTTAGTTTAGAAGTTTAGCCTCACCTGTTCCCCCTAAAGATATTTTCTGGGGAGAACTGGGTAGAAAATTCCTCAAGTGTTTGTTCAGCCAGATGGCACAGAAATTGCATGACTGCAAGAACTTGCTGAAGACACTGGAGTTGTAGGCCTGCTTCCTTTGTAATAGTACTTTGGCCAGGCTACTAGAAAGCCTAGTCTTATCTATGAAGCTAGTAGGAGCAACATTGTGACGGTTTAGAGGAAGTTTTTTTACCTGCTGTCCTATAACACAACTTGAATCCAGACAGTGGGTGTCTATTGAAATCCTGAGGATCATAATTGCAGATCTTGTATTCTCATGTTGCAGTATTCAAAACTCTTGGGTTATCCTCTGCTTGCTACTCAAAATGTCTGGCCAGTATACAAAAGCTTGTAGTCACTGCTAGGTACGTGGGACATCTGATGTTTGCCCAGGGAGCATGAGCTGTAAAAGTGACGTCTGTAATTACCTTTCCTCAAAACTTCTGTCACCATTCAAATATCAGTGCTTCATGCTGTCTTTGCTGTCAGATCAAGTTTCTAAGGTAAGTACCCCATTGAGGCTGTTTCTGATTCCTTTGTTACTGCATGTCTGTTTAGATTACATGTCATCCAGGAAGAGAAAGTGCAGGTGCAGTCGTCAGATCCCCCATAAGGGATGCCCACCATATCTGCCTTTTCTGTCTAGAGCCTACCCATGACCATCTTACTTGCATGATCTGTCAGACCTTCGTCCCTAAAACACTCCACAGTCGTCTGCATGCTTTGAACATTTACATAGAGAATCGGCGTCTTAAATGCTTAGCGTTAGGGGTGGAGGGGTTGTCCGGTCAGCCCATAGAACCACCTAAAAACAAGGCCAGGGTTTCCAGGCCCGAATTTGCTGCTGCTCCTCCTCCACCAGATGTCCCGCCTGTGGCTGATGTTCGCCTGGAGGAACGTTCAGAGTCTGCCATTACAGGTGTAGTGGGTACCCTTCATGAGGCCACAGAACATAGGGCAGAAGGTACATCTGGGGAGGGCTTGCAGATGTCGCCTAAAAACGATGAAGAGGAATCTCAGGTTCTTACGGCTGCCCAGACTTCCACTTAGGGCCTACACCTTCTAGGCCTTCACTTAAAAAGAAACACAAAACATCTTTCCCTTACTGCTGAAAGCCAGCCTGATTGGCAGGCTTTTTCACAGAGTCTGTTTAATGCTTTTATGGCCCTAAGGCCTGATATGCCTGTTTCCCCACAGGCTGGTCCTCTAATTAGTCCCAGACCTCAGGCTGAGAAAATTATCCAACCTGAAGCTGAAGGGGACTCTCACTACTCTTCAGGGTATTCTCTCTCCTATGTCTCTCAGATGCCATCTCTTGGGTATGCTTCCCCAGAGGATGAATCTGCTGAGGCTGACTCCCCAGGAGAGGACCTCACCTCTGGGAAGACCACTTCTAAAATGAGAACACATTTTCACTGGGACTCTTCTGAAATGTCAGAGGACAAAACAAATATAAGCTTCTGCAGATGGAAAGCCCCGCTCCTTCTCCATTTCCTCCAGTGTTACCAGCTTTCTTGGATGCTTTTAAAGCTGCCTGTCTCAATCCTGATGCATAACCACCTGCCCCTACAAGGCCTGAGAGATTTTACAAAGTCCTTAAAGGCGCAACATTTTTGATAAAATGCCCTGTTGTTGACCCTGCCACTGTCTGTTTCAGCAGACAAGTCATCTAAGCTACTTTCCTCTATCTCTGTCCTTCCTACAGACAAGGACAGTAAGGCCATGGAGTGCCTTGGTAAGAAGGTATATAGTACTTCTACCCTGGCCTTTAGGGGAGTGAATTACCAGACACACATCTTGAACTATGCCTTGTTTTTTTTTTTTTTTTTTGACCCAGGCCACCAAGGTTTTAGCTGACCTTCCTGACTCCCCTAACAAGGCTCAAATCTCCAGTCAGATTTCCCTGTCTTCTAAAGTTACTAGACCTTCAATTAGATGACATTGTGATGTTGCAGAAGCTTCTGCCAGGTCAGCAGCCTCAGCTTCAGTCCTTAGAAGATATCTTCAGCCTCAGGTTCAGTCCTTAGAAAATATTCACGATTAAGACTACAACCCTTACCTGCTGATATTAAGGCCAAATTGCTGGATGCACCCCTGGCTAACTCTGCCCTTTTTTGATCTAAAGTGGCTGAGCTATTTAAGGCCCTTCAGCAAAAAGGGAAGGAACAGCAGGATTTAAAATGCCTGTTCATCTCCTCTATACCCAAATTTCACAGGAACTATCCCTCAAAGACCCAATTCATGAGGGGAGACATTGCCCCAGCTCCCCATGTCAGGACAAGAAAAGGCACGAGTAAACAGCAGACTCCTTCTAAGCCTGCTCAAACTCCTGCCCAGAAACCTCCCTTTCAGGACAGGTAGCCTGTGATTACCTGCCTTCACTGCCACCCCCCAGACTCCATTCTTCCATCTCTAAGGCTCTCTCACGGTCTTCCAGTTTGGTAAAACGTTGCCTCAGACAGGTGGGTCCCTTCCTTCATTGAAAAGGGTTACTTTATGACCTGGATCATTTCCCCTTCTCCCAGGGGGGATCCCCAGCCACCCAAAGATCACCTTCCACTTTTCCAGCCAGTCATAGACAGCCTCCTTTTGCAAGGAACCATACAGCCAATTCCACTGGCAGAACAAGGAAAGGGATTCTGTTCCCGACTCTTCCTAGTTCCCAGGAAGGATGGAGCTTGGAGTCCTATCCTGGATCTCTCACCTCAGTCTTTTCTTACAGGTACCCGCCTTTCATTTGCTTACTGTTTAGACCCTTTTTCCTTTAGTGACACCTCAGGGATTTTTAGCCACCTTGGACGTAAAGCATGCCTACCTCCATATGCCTATAAGGTCCAACTACAGGAAGTATTTACGCTTTGCTTGTTGGTTCCTTACATTTTTAGTTCTCTGCCTTGCACTTTGGAGAGACTACAGTTCAAAAGGTGTTCACCAAGCCTCTGGCTCCAGTCGTTGCTTATTGCATGGTCCAAGGTATTCAAATTTTCCCATACTTGGATGACCTCCTGATTCGGGCAGAATGCTCCAGATTCCTACAGACTCAACTCCACCAAGTCATCTCAGTCCTGCAGACACTGGGATTCAACATAAACTTCCCCAAGTCCAACCTGAGTCCTTCCCAGGACCAAGTTTTCCTAGGCTGCAGGATAAGGACAGATGTCATGAGAGCATTCCTTCTACCCCAAAAAGTGGAAAACCTGAGGCAGTATCTGGCCTGCGTACTCAAAGCCACTGCTTTGACAGCTAGACAATTTCTCAGACTACTAGGTCATATGTCTTCCACTATACCCATGCTGCCTCTGGCAAGACTCCACATGAGGAAATTACAGTGGTACCTAAAGTCCACATGGACCCAACACTCACATCCCGTGGACTTCGGCATCCCCTTTCGTCCTTCTTTGCCTAAGGAAGGAGATTCTGTGGTGGTTGAACCAAGTCACACTCAACCCAGGACTTCCATTACAACCCCTTATACCAGTCCAGGAAATGTACACAAATGCCTCATATCTAGGCTGGGGGGCTACTTTGGGCGAGGTGAGGGGCTAATTTGGATAGCCAGAAAGTGCAGGCTACCTGGCCACACACCTTTACAATGGGGACACATCAAAATTAGGAAATGGGAGCTATCCTTTCTGCCCTGACAGCCTTCCTTTGTGCTCTAAAACAAGGTCCCCTGAAATTGTTCACAGACAACACTACAGTTCTCTGGTATGTGAACAAACAGGGAGGAACCAAGTCTTATTTGCTTTGAAGACATGCTCTCCAAGCCTGGGGCCTGGTAGCCCAACACTGAGTCTCCTAGTAGGCAGTCTACATCCCTTCAGCTCAGAACATCCGGGCAGGCAACTTGAGCAGGTCCATGTCATAATCCCACAAATGGATGCTTCACAGGGATGTGTTTCTGGACATTGCCCACAGGTGGGGTACACCACAAATAGATTGGTTTGCCTCCCCTCTGAACAGACAGTTACCACTGTGTTGCACCAAGCTTCCCAGTCCATTAGCATTGGCAACAGATGCTTTTTAAATCTCATGGAGGGTGATGTTTCTATATGCATTCCCCCTTCCCATTACTTCAAAAGGTCCTGCTGAAGATGCAGCAGGGCAAACCAAAAATCTTGCTGGTGACTCCCTTTGGCCAAGACAGCATTGGTCCCCCCCTCCTTCTGCATTTAGTCAGGGGCAGTCATCACAAGTTATCTCAGAGTGGACCTTCTCACACAGGATAAGGGATCCCGAATTCATCCCCATTTGGAATCTCTGGATCTAACCCTGTGGGTGATATCCCTTCTAGGCACATTTACACTGAGGACGTGTTAGCAGTCCTGCAGGAGGCCAGGAAACCTAACACTAGGAGATCTTATTTGTCCAAATGGAAGAGATTCTCCATGTGGTGTCCACAAAGACAGCTAGATCTATTTCAAAGTAAGGTCCTCTTTGTGCTGTCCTATCTGTGTGAACTCTTGGAAGCAGGGTTGGCATATTCCTCTGTTAAAGCACACCTTGCTGCTATTTTGGTCTGTCTGCCTCTTGGTCCCCCTGTAGCTTTTTATTTCCCTCCAAAGTTATTCCTTAAGCGACTACTACACCTAAGGCCCCCCAGGAGGCCGATTCCACCTCCATGAGATCTAAATGATGTTTGAGACACTCACTGTTGCACCCTTTGAACAAAGTTCTAAGGCATCCCTGAAACATAGTACCTGGAAAGCTGTACTCCTTCTGGCCCTCACATCAGCCAGAAGAGTGTCAGAGCTCCAGGCCCTCATGGCAACTCCTCCCTTCCTCATTTTCCACAAGGTTAGAGTAACCCTGAGAACTAACCCCTCCTTTATGCCCAAGGTGGTAGTCTGGGTATCCACTTACCTACCTTTTTTTCTCACCCTGAAAATGACAGTGAGAGTCTTGCATTCCCTTGATGGTTACAGACAACTGAGATTTTACCTTGACAAGACTAAGACCATTAGGAAATCAGATCAACTATTTGTCCCTTTCACCCCAAAGTTCTGGGAAAAAAGGTGATGAAACAGACCATTTCTGCTTGGATTTTCACGGCTATTTCCTTCTGCTACATATTCTATGGGAAACGACTCAAGTCAAAAATTAAGCCCCACTCCACTAGAGCCATGGCTTCATCAGGGGCCTTCTTCAAAGGACTGGACACTGCATCCATTCTGGAGGCAGCTACATGGACATCTGTCCATACCTTCACCAAACACTACTACAAGTTGGATCACATCTCCAGATCCAGAGTGAGGTTTGCAAAGGCAATTCTTCATGGCTTCATAGAGAACAGTTCCATACCACCACCCCGTTTTCCCCGTGAGCTTTGGCACTCACCCAAGAGTTTGGAATTCTGCAACATGAGAATAGAAGGATATAGAATAGTTGTGTAAAATCTTACCATAACCATAGATGTCCTCCTCTTCCATGTTGCAGTATTAATTCCCTCCCTCCTTCCCCCTTTTTCTGTCTAAACTGTTCCTTCTGGATGGCACAGGACTTGCACAGCTATCCTGGGACTGAGGTCCAACTGGGGCATTCAGTTCTGAGGAGAGGTATGTGCAGATGTCGCTTTTATGGCCCACACTCCCTAGGCCAACGTCAGACATCCCACATACCTAACGAGCGACTACGAGCTTTAGTATACCAGCCGGACATTCGGGTAGCAAGAAGAGGATAACCCAAGAGTTTGGAATACTGCAACATGGAAGAGAAAGTACTCTATTGTTATGGTAAGATTTTCACAACTATTCTTTATTGTAACACTGAAAATTTAAGTGTGAATGGATAAATATATACCAACTCCAAGACTGTGGTATTTCATAAAATTACACATATTCCCAGGTACAATTGTTTTCATGGTCAATATTTATGAATTTGTGGGTAAAGCCTCTCCCCAAAACAGACATTATTAGAATTTACTATTTCTTTTTTAAAGTCTTGGGGCTAAAATTATTGGGTTTCATATCCATTAGACAACTCGGTGGTGGATGGCAGCAGGTGCAGATCAATTAATGGTTGCCATTTGTAACTCCCTAAAGTTTTGAACCTCTCACTATAAGTGCCTCACACTTTGCCTGGGGACTTCATAGCTTCTGAAAGCCAAAGGTCTGTTAAGCCAAAGAAGGCAGAGTCAAGCACATTACCATCAAGTGGTGTTAGTATCGATTTATCCCCTTCAGAGCTTCAAACTAAACTCCAGATTAAACGTCCAAAGGGATCATAGGTGCATAGGAAAGTACTAGGCTAGCTGCCCTTGTGAGCCATTTTAAGCCCCAACCAGTTTCCTGGCTTATGCTTGAAATAGCCCTTCCTGTTTGGTTATAGATTGGTTTTGTGCATCCCAAGGTCATTAATTGTATATTACCCCCAATGAGAATAACTGGGATCATACCATAGATAATTTGAGGGAGCCCATGCATGGGATAAAGCATTTAGGAGCTGCCTCTGTCTATTAGTAGTACATGGGGCAGATCTGGGGAAAATTTTCTGTTTCCCATCCATCAATCTAAGTTGCACTTAAATATGGATAGGGATGAACTTCGTTTTATGAGGATGAGAAATCTGTTCCAGAGCAGTGACATCCTCTGCAAGAATGAAGTCATAAAGAACTCCACTGAAATGTGGTTTTCCAATAGCTGAGTTGGACCCACTCTAATCATTTATGCAAACCACTTATAATTTGGAACCTTGACTTGGAATAGAGATTTTTAGCTATAGGTTTTCCATATTCCTTCTTACCAGAACTCTGTGTTTCCCATCAGCTTTTAAGAATTTTGGTTACTGGGTGGATTGAAAGCCTTGGTTGTTCTGTACGTGACAGCCGAGTGTACCTTCCCTTTAGCAGAAAATGACCCCCTAATTTTCTAAAATGTACTTTCAAGTGGTTGTGTCCTCACGGATGACCCCATCAAGAAGGATCCAAAATAAAATGTTGCCTTCATTCTCTGTCATAATTGGGGAGGTAGATGTGTTTAGGATAGGCTTGGTTGTCCGTGTCCCAGTCTGAGTTAGATAAATCTGTCGGGAAGAAGTCCTTTACTGTCCTGAGTTACAAGTGCTTGGCGTGATGGAAAATGCAGGAGTGGTCCCCAGAAGTTTGTTTCAGATGAAAATGGTAGGAAATCCCTTAGGTGCCAATGCAGTTAGTATAGGGTTAGCTACCTTCTGTGCCGCAAACATTTTATCATGCTGTTTTTCCCAAGATTAACATTAGGGTACCCTCTAGTGGCATGGATTAAACTGGCAGGCTAAAGGGATGCATATGCTTATGTAGCTGGCACATCGCATTAGAATACACGCTGTTATTGGTTGAAGGATATCTGTGTATATGGGATGTTACTGAAGTGTGATTGGAAAAACTGGTCCTGTCATAGACCTTTTGATATTGTAAGGACCCTTTTGCTAGATACCCATTTTTTTTTTTCCAGATGTAGGAGGCATTTTGCATCGGGTAACGTTGGCAGTTCCTCTTCTCTTATCCCGAGTAGGATGTTATACTGTTTCTAGCTGTTGTACTGGTGGTGCTGGTGGCACATGCTTTTAACTCCAGATAGTACATTGAGGTCGTATGTGTAACACTAGGAAGGCAGATCCATCATCTAAGCTTTCTAATATTTTTCTGTTCCTTGTATAATGTAGGAAAGATTCATTAAAATGCTAACATTTCCTTTATATTTTTTCAGTCACTCTGTTGGTAAACATGGTTTGTACCAGCATTGCCACAGCTGTTTGGTAAAGGAGCAGATTGGGGAGTTTTGTGAGAGATACCACTGCTTTAGTTCAGCCACAGGAAACGCAGAGAATGTGGAGGGTTTACATCATCTTAAGGACAATGGCAGCTGTGGAGAGTGTTTAATGCAGGGAATGGTAGGGTGGTCATTGTGACCCTGGTCTTTGTCAACCCAGATTTAATTCAGTGGAGGCCCGAGGAAAAAAGCTCCACTAAACTATACTTAACTAACTACTACTTAATAAAACAAAAATAATAAAAAAAAAAAAAAAAAAATAAATAAAAAAAAAAAAAAAAAAAATGAAACAATGTAATAGGTTAATTATATTAATTGATTTCTAATCAGAGATAAGAATTATAGGTTAGAATAAAAAATAAAGGTTAAGGTGTGTTATTCAATTGTGTGACATCAGTATTTAAGTTAAAGAGAGATGAATGAATGAAAGAAGAGGAGAGAGAGATTTAGTAGGAGGAAAAAGTAAAGTAAGCTGGAAATGATGAAGAAAAGCAGGTGAAGAGAAAAAGGGGGGAAGAGGTGAGTGAGAAAGGTTACCCAGGGTCGTTACAGATTTTATAGCTCAGGCATCTGTTTAAACCTTTTCTTAAGTCTGTTCCTTAGCAAACCTTCTTCAAATGATGAGCTTCTCCTTGATTAGGGAAGGGGTGATTTCACACAGGTCCGTGATCTAACAAGAGGGGAGTGGGATGCACAGTGTCGGCCTCCATTTGGTGGGGGACTCATTTCAGGTCTATGTATACTTTCTCACATTCAGACATCTTTTTTTAACACCGTTATTAAGATATCACTTAGCACGTGGACATGCATTCATTAATAGAAATGAAAATCATATTGTTTTCATTTACCTACATTATATATTACATATGTTTTCTTGATTTAACAGCTGTCTGTCACTCCAGCATTACATAAATTGATCAATTTTTGCCTTTTCTTAAGCCTTACCTCTCCTCCTGAACATTATTCTGCATGTATTTTGCCCATAAATTCCCTTTAGTTCTATGTAATTTGCTCCTTCCCTTTCCTAAAAAGCCTATTTCTAGTTTTTTTTTTAAATTTCTTTTACAATATTCAGTACATTTACAGTTCATTTAGATATTTATTTCTGTTTTTGCCAGCCAATAGCATTAAACTTAGTAAGGGGCTTACTATGTCAATATAATTTATATTCTGTGCCCTAGCTCAAATGAGTAATTTCCTTAGTTACAGGCATTTCTTTCCCACCACTTCAGATGGGAGGTATTTGTAGGGAATTTTCAAAAATCTGCCAACTGGTCATACTTCCCAAAAGATGGTTCAGGTTACCTTTGTCTCTCTCTTTCTCCCCCATTTTACCTCCAGCAATTGCGGACTACCTGAGAAAAAATTCTCTTGACAGCTCTGGGTATAAAATACCCATGCAGACACATCCAAGCAAAAATTGTAAACCTTCTTGATTTTGTTGCCTACTTGAAAGCCATGCGGATGTCCTCCAATTCTACCTTCAAGCATACTGAGGACCATACCTGTACATCTCATATGATGCAGTCCACTGAGGCTTCCAGTGAAAGCTTGTTGTTCGGGCTGTGTATTTAGGAACATAGAAAAATTGAGCAAGCAATTACATGTTGATACCTAGCCATATACATCTTTAAAGTAGACTCACTTAAAAGTTCATGCATAACTTTGGGGAAGCAACTTTTGGGGAAGCTAGACTGACAAGCTAAAGCTGGGAATGGCTTTGACTTTTAGACTTGGATATTTTGCTCATTATTTGATATGGGTATGGGATTGTACCATTGTGAACATGTTTTTAATGCCAGTCTCAAGCCCCATGCATACACATCATGGCCAGATATGGACACTAGCATGTGAACAGTATCATGATACATGCTTTTGTTTTATTAATTATCAAACCTAACAACTAGTGGTAAAGGATGATTTCCCTTTCCTTAGTCTAGGAAGGCGATTCTTAGGATGCAGAGATCCTTGTTTTTGATACCAATGTGAATGTAGAAGAATTCCCTTCAAGTTTCCAGTCTGGTCCAGTGAGTCTTGGACTTGTGAAATATCCTGTGGTCTGAACCTTTGCTGTTTTGCTTTATCTTCCGAAATCTTCAAACTGGATCAGGAGAAAAATGAGAAACCTTAGGGCATCTCTGCATGGGGCAAAGGATGCAGTATTTGCGCCCTGGAAACGTCACACGGTTGTGCAGTGGTTAGGGTGAAATCCATGTTGGGAGCCAGAGAATAAGCTTTTATCTAATGGTTACTGTAGTAATTGAGTGAACACATCATCTTATCTTTGACAGTGGAGGTATTATGGCAGGTTGGCCCAAAGTTACCAAGAGCGTTAAATTTGCCACCTTTATATAGATGTAATATGTGTAAATTTGTTTCCAGATTTTGGGAACTTGGGATTCGTTTTGGGGCTGTTGACGAGTATGGAGACAGATGGCTTGAGCATCTGTGGCTAGTTTAATGAATTTGTCTGAAAGATTGTTAGCTGCTTAAATGGCTGGTTTAAGCTTAATGAGGATTTTTTGATGATTGTGATAAGGAGAAAAGTAGTAGAATCCGTTAGATTGGAGTGGGATTGAATAAGGGTTTACTAGATTATGAAGGAGGGAGGCAGCTGTGTTGTTGAAGTTTGCTATAGTCAGTCATTGGACACAGGGTTAAGTTGGGTGATTTTTGCATGGTTTAGGAGGTGGTTAACTGATGTCCAGAAAGACTTGGGATACGTTTTTTGTCCATATTGTAAGGTAAAATAAGTTGTATTTTTTCATACCTTATTGGAAATCCTTTTATTTAAAAAAAAAAAAAAAAACTGTTACTAAACAAAGCTACTTTTGCACTGTTAATTGTTTTATTTGTTCTAAAATATTAAGCAATCACATTTCTCTTGAGATAGTTCCATACAAATTTGTATTAAGTAATACATGAAAATTGCACTGCTTTTATTCATCTGATTAAGTCCATCTTAGCTTCAAAATACTGACCTTGACTTGTGCGTATGCAGGTACAGTTCGCTGAAATATGCCAGTTCATAAGCTTCTGAGTAGTAAATGACAAAATAACTTCACTTTGACACCATTTTTTTTTTGTTTACTTATTTCAGTAATTGATAGTATTGGTGCTTCTTAGTGCAGCATATTCTGTACATTCTCATCCTTTGGATGAGACATTAAACAGAGGCATGTACTTATTCTCACTGGGTGGTCTGGTGTTTGTAGGTTTAATGTTTAACAGAGGCCCCATCTCTCTGAGTTTATGCAAGCTAAGTTGGATGCAGAATATCCCACACCACTTATTAAAAGGAGTAGGGACAGGGGTCTATATTAGAAGCACGAAAGTGCTTCTGTGCAAATGCAAAGAGAGTGACACAAATGCATCGAAATGCATTTGAGCGTTTTGATGCATTTGTCATAGGGCAAGGAGGTAGTTGGCCAACTACCTGGAGTTGGCCTTTCTATCACTATAGTGTGATCTCGGAGCTGGTATATTTAGTTGGGGGGGGGGGGCAAATCCCCTCACCTGTTTATGGTTGTATTTTAGTTTTTTTTCGCGAATGGCCAAGTGAATTTTTTTCCCCTTACCACCCAATCATGAGTTGAGAGCTATCTAGGGGACAGGCATCATTCAGACAGCTGTGAGGGCTTTTTCATGTGTTGTCAGCATCCTGGCTTTGGAGACATTTTTTTGTCTAATGGGCTTAACTCCACCCTCCTATGTTGAAGGGTGAGCAGTCCATATCACTGAGGAGGTCTGAAGCTTCTTGTCCACATAAATGCATACTTCTACACACCAACCATGAAGGCTACCTCTTAATGGTATTCTGGAGAGTTTATCACCCGCATCCCTGACACATGTTTGCATACCAGCTTGTCCTCTGAGGGACTTTAATAGTACATGGCTGCCCCTCCCCAACATGCCCGTGCATATGCACACACCCACACAAGATAGGAACCCCCATTCTTCCCCTGCCAGCTGTCAGTCATCCAAGTCACTAATTGATCTTGGGCCACCTGGGCCAAGGTCAGAGTTTTCTCTTTCTACACCACTGAAGCTTAGCAGAGATAAAAGTTTATTTTCCCTTATAATTATTACAGATATGCTTATTGCATATTGATTCATTGTGATAAATGCCCATGAAAATGTCCTTTGATACTCCTTTTTCATACATATGTTTTTTGTTGGTGGTTGTAATGCTTTGCTGCTAATGACGTTCCTTTCATTGTAAATTTTATTCTGAAAAAGTTATTACGGACTTTTGACTCTTGTACTGTGTGACCATTAAAGTTGGAGGCTATGCTTTTGAAGTGTTTTCATTAAACAAAATTGTGAAACATAAAGTACCTTACTTAATTTTTCACCCCCCCCCCCCACAGTGTCATTTGCATGATATTTTGACTGATTTCTTCTGCTTCTTAACCATTGCTGACTGTTGTACTTGTATGCTGGAGTTGCTACTGTTTGCTGTGCTTTTGTCTAAATGAACATGGAACACAGCCTTACAACACAATGTATAGACATCAAAGATGTGATTCATTGCATTTTATGTTTAGAGTGACATAAAAGGCCCCATGAACTGGTTCATTTAACTAGTCAATGAGTAAAATAGCTACCAGTCAACTATCACACCCATGTGGTTACACACACACACACACACACACACACACACTTTAACTAATACGTGCACAACTTTATGCCATATGCATTTTTTCCTGCCCTCCCACAAATATCCAAATACAAACTGGTAAATTTGGAAGAGGAGCACTTGCTTGGGTAGCTTTAGTCTTGAAATGTTCAAATCTCTAAGCATGCTCAGTGACTGATCCCTTGGTATAACATAAAAATAAAATGTTGTTAATATAAAAAACAGCAAATGAATTTAAGGTAGAAGTACCATTTCTTCATTGATTAAATTAGTGTTTTGCCTTGATATGCACATTATGCTAATTAGAATAATGTAACCTGAAAGTGTGTTTGTGGTGGCTTCGTCATTTGCAGTACTTTTTTTTTTTTTTTTAACATGTATTTGTGCACTTTACAGTGATGTAGTGAATTGATTCAGATTGTTGAAACAGTTAAAGGCTACCCTAGTTTCATGAACTTGCCTGTGGACATATGCTGATGTCTCTAGTTTACCCATGGTTATTGCCAGCTCCATAATATGTTGCCTGAACACTCTCAATCCACCCCATCATTGTTGAAAAGTTGTCGCTACTGGCTTCACTGACAGTAATGTAGTACTGTTCTAAATCAAGTATTTCATATCAGTGCTGGACAAGCACTTGTGAGCCCTTGTTGGTCTTTAAGTATCTCAAAACTTATTAAAGTAAATCTGTCAGTGTATTTGTAATGCAATACTTTTGGTGCTATTTGGACATAAATGATAGGTCATTAAAGAATTTTTTTCATTGTTTAATTCTAAATAAACATGGCTAACTGTTAATTTTTTATGTAATTTTTATCTGCAATGTTTTTCTTAATGTTTTAGGATGAACTGTCAGATGTCAGTCAAGGGAGCTCTAAACTGGGAACCCCGGGGTCAGCAGCTGTGTCAGACATTGCTATAGCTTCTGTTGATACTATAAAAGATAAAGGAGGACAAAATGGAAATGCATTAAAGAAGACAGTAGACTTTAGCAAGAACACTGAAGTCCAAGTTACTCAGGAAACAAGAACAGTATCTGTAGGTAAGGTAAAGGGTGAGCAAAAAATATACTTGCATGAGTCTCTCTCTTTCTCATTAGTTTTTTTAGATTGCTATCTGTTTGTGTGTGTTTCAAATACTTTTAACAGGTCTTATTGTGGTTCTGGTCTGATCCTGCAGTTGAGCTTTTCATACGTAATTTTACTTATTTATTTTAAGAGTATAAAAATATATCGTAAATTAAGACACCAGTACGTTTGTGAAGATATGGTCCACCTTTGGTAATGACTAATACTACGAGAATTGAACATTAGGACATTTTGCACCTAAAATATCTATGGGCTATCCCCCCCCCCCCCCCATCTCCCAAATGTTGGGTAGCTAGCATTTGGCCATCAAAAGAAGCTCTCTTCAGGGTTTTGCTCACTATTTCTAATTTTGTAGATACCATGTTTATTCATATTCATGTGTCAGATGTAGATTTTGCTTTTATCCAGATAATCCTCAAGTCTCCTTTTCTAATGCTTAGAAATGCTTGAGAGAAAAACCTGTACGAAAGATACCTCTGCATATAATTGTTTACTGGAAGCAACCTTCCTAGTTTGAGAAAAATATTCCAAAGGTCAGTTGATTAGAGCCTCCAGATTGCCATGTGATTCCCTTTTTAGTAGAAAAAGTTAATATTAAGTTATTTCCTGTAAGGTGTTATCCATATAAAGAAATGTAGAAAATGGCAGACTATGTTGCCAGCAATAGAAAGTCTTTATTCTCCGAGTTTAGTGAAAGTTAGCAAATATGGAGTTAGAATTAAAAGTTAAAGGACGGTTATTGATTTTTGGGTATGTTTGTAGATACGATTTCTATTTATTGGTTATTAAATAACTGGTAAATTATAGAAGGTAATACAGAACTTACAAGATTTATTAATAGAGAAAAGAGTAAATAATAATTAGTAAATTTTTTGGTACTTGACCAGAAGTGCTGTAACATTTATGTTGTCAGTGGCGCAAGGTCAGTGCAGAAGGCTATAGGTTTGATTCCCACACCAGTTAGATCTATTGCTGAAACTCCATTGCTGCATAAGGGGGGGGGGTACAGAACTCCAGAGTTTGTCATCCTTCGGATGAGATGTTAAACTGGGGTCCCATATGCTTGAGTTGGTGGTAACTCAGGTGGATGCAAAAGTTCCCACCTATTGAAAAGGATAGGGGTTCTTTATTAACCCATCAAATCAAATACCTTTCCATAGTTCTTAAACATATTCATTAAATACTCCAATACATAAAAAAATCCTTCCTTTACTAATAACACATTAAAAATAAATGACATTTTATAAAATATTCAATCTTATCTGATTTTTTTCTTTGCAGTTTTTATTAAAAATGTTTTATTCTAGCTTGCCATATTTGATATTTACATGCCATTATTTTTATCTGTTTAATTATTCATAAAACATTTTAAACCAGCCAGAAATGTTATCAGTCTTCAAATACTTAATCCATTCCAGTCTTTCCCATTTTAACAAAAACATTTCTCCCAATTTCTTCACCCTTCTGTTCTCCAAAAAAAATGTTCTAATGATTCTAACTCTCCACAGTCTAAACAGTTCCTGTATTCTACTGTTTTGTATAATTTTTGCTTTCACTGATAATTGTTCAATCATTAACCTCCATAAAAAAACCCTGGCCTTCTTCCCATTCTTTAAATAGTTTTCCTTTGTTTAATAGCCTCTTTCATGTTTTCTGTTTTCACAAGGATAAACATTAAATATTTTACTTGATCATACCATCTTTCTCCATCATCCTCCAAGTTATTTATATAACTTCTTATTTTTTTACTTTTCTGTCTTCTCTTTTCGATACACTTACTTTCTCTTATTGCCACTTAATCCCACATAATTTTATATTGACTTGCCTATCACTTCTCTTCTTTCTCTTCCACTTAGACTTTTATATAAAATAAAAGAAGCTGAAATACAGTAGGATATTTAATTCTAAATCTCTTATTTTCATCCTTATTGTATATAAGTCCCCTCTTAACTGGGTTCAAACTTGTACCCCATATAAACCTAAAAAAATGCCACTAATTCATTTCTTCCAGACATGTTGTCACCGAATTTACATAACCTAATTTCCCTAAAATGAGTTTGTTCGATATACCTTTTTTAAAACTCAAATTAAAAGATTTCAAAAAAATTAAAATCCATCTTATTTTTCCCACTATATCCGACTGAAATTTAATTGAACCATTACTTCCAAACTGTATTCCAAGAATTTCTGTATTAGTATTATTAAAAATACCCAATTTCTTTATACTTTCCCCAAACCCTTACTTTTTTCTTTATTAATTTTCAAACCCACCTCTTCTAATAATTTGTCAATTATGTTTTATCATTTCGATCATCCAGGTTATATTTACAATTACTACTGCATCAAGCATATACTGTAATTAATGGCATCTTAACTTCATCTTCATACTAACAAATTGTGACATTCATTTCCTACCAGCTTCAGTAGAAATTGCATTCATGCACATCACAAAGATTAAACTATTCCTAGGACAACCTTGTCTAGCCCCTTTTCATATACCTACTTCTCTAATAATTTTTCCATTAATACTCTGTTAACACTTTTATCACACATCTGTCTCAATAAACTTAACATTTCATTCTTAACTCCACAAATCTCTAAATTATCCCATAATTGTCTATTTAAAATATCCCATGCCTTTTCCACATCCATACCCACCAATCTAACTTCCTTTCTTCCTGCTTTTATACAGTATATTATTTCTGTAATCAATATTAACATTTTACTTTTTCCTTTCATCCTATAAATTCCATTACACCATTTAGTTTCTAATCTGAATTTTTAATACAATTTTATAATCTGAATTCATTAGTGTTACTGTTATCCAATTTCTTTTTCCTTTCTTTGAGATTAGATTAATTACTCCTTCACAAACACACACTATTCTTCACCAAAGCATTTTTCCCATTCATTCATAATCTTTGCTGTTTTATTAATTTGTACTAATTTTTTTTTATAAAATTATCTAAACACTAGTTTATACTCCTTGCATTTTTTCATCAGTAATATTTTTTTAATAATAATTCTCTTCTTTAGTAAAAAAAAAAAAAAAAAAACACACACAACCCCACACTTTCTTTTAAATGCATTTTATTCTTGTTTTTATATATTTCCTCAGTAAACTTAATAATTTATTCTATTTTCTCTTGCTCCATGAACACTTTTTCATTTATAATCTCTTCCATTATCATACATTTCTTTTTACATCCTTTGCCAAGTAAGGGGTTAACTTCCTCCTTTTTCTACCTTGTACTAAAATGTCTACCTTTTTAATAAACCTTCTATTCTTTATTTTCTTGATGGATCTCTTTTTGTCTTCCATCAGTAATCACAAATAATCTGTCTTTTTACCATATCCTTTCTTCTTTATATCCATTGGTACTTTTTCCATTCTTTCATTTTAACTTTTCTTTTATATGTCCCATAGCAATCAGCCCAAGTCTCATAAATTGTAGTAGTTCAGTGATCTTTCATGATTTTTTTCATTAGCGCTTTACTTTTTTAAAGTCGTTATTTAATTCCTTTCATATTCCCATGTATTGCTTTTCTGTACCGAACACAGCCTACTCTACCATATAATCTAAAAAAAAAAAAAAGCCTACTCAGCAGTATGATGTAAAAATGTACAATTACAAATTTTCTTTTCACTAACCCATCTGAAAATAAAAAAATTGTTTTTAATTCCCTTTTTATATACATAATTTCTTTTTTACCTACATTTAAACCCCTTAACATAATAGTACCTTATTTTTGTAGCATCATTAATTTTCCCTGCTTCTTTTCTTAAATCACAGTTGAAATCACTATGAAAATAGTAATACTATTTAACTATAAGGTAAGGCTTATCCATGTCAAACAATTCTTCTCTTTACTATCTGTGCATGTGTATATCACGGTTATTCATAGTAACCCTCCATTTATTGGAATTTCAATTTACAAAATTTTCCCTGCTTTAACTGTCATGGAATACAAAATAAATACATTTTAATTTTTAAAGATTATATTCCCTACACATTGCTACATACCTAAATTCCATTCTATTTTTCTACCCCATAGTGTTTTTTTAATCTCTCTTTTCCCTATGAACAAACCTTGTATCTATCTATCCATCCATCCAGTCATCTAGAGCCAGGGTTCACATCATCAGGTGGCCAGCCCTGCTGCAGCTGTTCTGTACCACACAGTTGCACTCACACATAGACCTATGGCCAGTTTAGTGTCCACTCCACTTAATGCACGTCTTTGGAATGTGGGAGGAAACTGGAGAACCTGAAGAAACCCACATGATCACAGGGAGGACATGCAGACTCTGCACAGAAGGCACCCCACCCAAAAATTAAACCAGAGAAATTCTTGGTGTGAGGTGACAATGCTATCCGCTATGCCACTGTGCCACCCTCAGTTAAGGCAGTTGCATCTGTTTTAAGTGTTTCACACCATTTATACACCATTACTCGTTTGACATCATTCATAATATTCACATTTAAGCTAACTACTTTATAGTCACTCATTTTCTTTTTTCCTTTCTTTCACATTCAATCCTTTAAGTTTTCCTTTTCTTATCCTTTACTGTTATGCTAGTATAATTTTTTCCATCTCAAATCTTCATTATTTAATTTCAAACTTAGTTTTCCTTACTGTTTTCATCTAAATTTGCCTTGATATTTTCATTTTTAATATAACTTCATCTTTTGAGTCTTTTAATACAGTTAATTTGCTTGCACATTTAAATATTTTTCTTTCTCATGATTGATCAATAAATGCCCAATCTGTTTGCATTTTTAACATTTTAAATTGCATCTTTTTGCATCATGTCCCATTTCCCCAGACAAAAACATTTTCTATTATCACATTTATCTGTCAAATGTCCTCTTTTTCACAAACCATGGCTTGGGCTGCCCCGATATTTTACAACACCTCTGTTTCCTTCAACATCAATACTATGAATGTGAGCATTTTTTTATTTACTATTTAATGTCACAGTGCATTCCCATCCCCTAGTTCATAAACTTCTGTTTCTATATACTTTCACAATGTCCATAACATTACTATGTATTCATCCTCAATGTTTTTTCAACATCATTTTATCAGTGTCCATGCAAAATTGCACTTTTAATTTATTTACTCTCTCTCTCAAATGCTTTAATAGTGTAAATGTTTAGGGCTATTATTCTTTCCATATTCACACAAACATATTTCCAAATAGGACATGGCAAGTATCATACAGCAATTGGACAGGTGAAATTCATGGTTACAGTCAGGGTGCCCCAAAGGGCTGTGTCTTAGGCCCTTACTTGTTTAGATTCTATCTTTCAGACCTAACTCTATCATCTGAGGTGTTCTGCAGTCTGTATTCAGATGACCTGAACTTGGGTAAACTGATTACATGTGTTATAGATAAGGCAGATCTGCAAAATAACTTGACTAAATTGACCATTTGGGCACAGGAGAATAATATGCTGATAAATGCATCAAAAACTAAGCATATGAGATTCGAGAAACACAAATTGAAAGGTGAATATTTACTACAGCACACAGTGATTGAAACTGTAGATTAATTTAAGGACCTGGGTATATGGGTAAATCCAGCTTTGAGTTTTTCTAATCATATCGGTCAATTATTGATAGTTACAGAACTATAGGTTGTATAAGAAAATTTATAAAGTATAGGAAATTAGAAATGATAAAGTCATTGTCAGTTGTGTTGGACCCAAACTTGAGTGTGGAATAACATTATGGAAACCTTATAAGAAAAAAAGTATGAGTGAACTGGAAAGAGTACAGTGGAACTCTACCAAGGGCATCCATGGATGTGAAAATTTAGTTATGAAAGACTAAAATATCTGAACTTGTACACTCTCTCTTATAGATATCCAAGACGAGATCTTATTCAAGTGTATAGGCTAATTAAATACACCTATCTCTGGGAATGTTTGATGTTATCAAAAAGTAGAGAATAATCAGACAACCTGTGTAGAAGGTTCTGTAGGAATGAGAAGTGTACTAAATTGGTTCTCTGAGACAACACATTATGCATGGAACAGACTACCAAGTTACATTAATGTAAGTACTAGTTTAGATATTTTTAATTACAGCCTGGACAATTATTATGGGAACAAATATTTTGGTATATTGGCAGGCTAGAAGAGCATTAATGCTCATGCTTGAAATATTTGTATGTATGTATTCCCTGTCCAGTCTCAAAAATATCACAAAAAGCCTTTCTGTTAATTAGTATGAGAAGCCTTACCTCATGAGCTTCAATGCCCAGTGGAATCATAACTTTATCCCAGATATCATACCTATTTCCCTTTTATTCTAATAATAAAGCTTTTTTGTCATGCTACCTTTCAGTTTAGTTCCTTCTTCCATAGTGTCCAAATAAGACTTTATCTCTTAATGTGTATCTGCACATTGCCATTCTCTAATATTGATTTCTGCCTCTTCCTTTTGGATTTTTCCATTATTTCTCCCTACGAAACGTCTGCTCCATTCTCCAGCTCACTTTGCAAAATCATATCCTTAAGCAAATCATCTGGGAATCCACCTGACTGGACAGTTGTAACAATAAAAACTTCTTTGCTTAATTTCTCCAACACTGTTAAAACAAAACCTTCAAATCAACCAAACCAGCGCTGCTCAGTGAAGTATCAGCCACACCATGCTTCCTCTCCTTTGCCATGATCTTGGTAGCACAGTGTCCTCCCAGTTGCCACTGCACTAGTAATCAGATGTGCGCATGTACTCGCTAGCTGCATCAGCTCGCAGTAGTTTTTTTTATTTTATACACACAATTCATATTTATATATTTTAACGTCATTCATTACATTGATGTTTCCATTTTAAGTATTCCCCCTACTCTTATACCCACAACCAAAACCACGTTTTCTAGTATTTTTGTCAATGTCCATTTTCCATTATATCTGATTTCATTAAGTTTTTCACTCCATATAGTCAGTTACATAGAATAAGATTCTGTCTATTTTCTTAGATTTATTCTGGGATCTTGTCCCATAAAACCCATACTCCATCATGTCCACGTTTAACATTTCAAAATTTAAATAAATTTTATATAAATCATGTTTGCATACTTCTGTCCACGGTTTTTGAATTCCCACATTAAAAAAAAAAAAAAAAAAAACATGATTTGTAATTTCCAATTCTTTACATTTATTACATATTCTGTCCTGTTTTCTCTTGTATGGCATATTTGCCCCCACTGGTAATTTTCCTATGGACAACCTCCACAAAAAATCATTGTATTCTTTAATTTTTTTTGTTAACTTGTGTATCTCATCATTATTGCTTTTGTTCTTATCCATTTCTAACTCTTTCCATGGATCCACCAAATAAAAGGATATAATGTTAACATACCATTTTTTCTGTTTTCTGTCACATTCTTTTTTTAATTTCCACAGTTCAGTTTTACTGTAAAACTCTTTCGTTTCTTCATTAATAACACTTTTACTACTTTTTCATTTCCATTTCTTCCCAAATTTTTCTACATTTACAATACATTGTTTGTCAAATCTGTATTGTTTTATATTATTCCTTTTATTACTTTTTGCATGCAGCCTCTGTAAATATAATTGGATTTGTCAGCCACAATCCTCCTTGTTCATCTTTCATATATAAAATTCCCCTCTTAACTGGGTTTAGTCTTGACCCCCAAGTTAATGAAAAAAATGTCTGCATGATTTCTTTTTCATATTTCATTGGCATCATATAAACATTTGCAATATAAGCTATTTTACCTATTATTATGGTGTTTATTGTGTTTTCTTTTTGTATGAAAACCTGTAGATATTCCAGAATGTAGTGATTTCTTTGGTTCCTTCAATAACTTTATCCCATTGTTCATGTCTGTATTCTGTCCTTCCAAATACTATTGTTAAAATATCTATACTTTTTTCATTATATTCCACACCTTCTATAATGCCATCTTACCCAAATCCTTTCCTTTTATGTTTATTTATGCTTAAACCAATTTTCTTCAACTGTGTACTCAAATTTTCATTAATTTTTTTCCATACAAATGTTATTTTTTGCAATTACTACAATCAGTGTAATCTTCTCCATCATTCTGTATCATTCCTTACTTGACATTTTATTAATTTCCATTACTACCTTGTTCATGATTATACCAAGATCATGCTGCTTGCAGGACATCCTTGTTTTGTACCACACTCTATTTTCAAATTTTCCCTAATCCAACCATTTTCATTAAATTTCACATAATTCTTCTCGTATACTGATTTTAATTACTTGTAAAATGTTTCACTTATGCTGTATGCTTGCAAAATTCCCCATAATACTTTATACTGAATATTACCATATGCCTTACTGACATATACCTATCATAATTTTTGTTTCTACCAGACAACTTCTCAAATTTTGTGTCAGGATCCCACATCCCTTAGCATGGAAGGTGGACATCCTATTCTTTTTTTGGAAGGAGATATTTCTGTATGCATTGCCCCCTTCCCACTTCTCCATAAGGTCCCACTGAAAATAAAGTGGGAACAACCAAAAATTTTGCTGGTGGGACCCCCTTTTGGCCAAGGTAGCATTGGTTCCTCCTTCTGCATTTAGCTAAGGGCAGTCACCACTAGTTACCCCACAGGATGGACCTACTCACACAGGACAAGGGAACGCTAGTACATCCACAGATGTCAACTTTAAACCTGGCTGTGTGTGATAGGGTTTTAATTCCCTTCAGACACCTTTTTTTCAGAGGACATGCTTTGACTTCTGCAGGAGGCCAGAAAACCCACTACTATATTTTGAAATCGAATAGGTTTTCCATCTGCTGTCTAAAAAAGGATCCACAACCACTGTTAGTAGATGTCCCAGTGAGTTTGTCCTGTGTGAATTGATGAAGAGTGGGCTGTCTTACTCTTCAGTTAAAGCCTATTTTTCTGCCATCTCTGCATGTCTGGCTGTGTCTAACTTTAGCTCCTAGGTTGGAAGTTAAACCATTCCTAAAAGGCATCCTTCACATTAGACCACCAAGGAAACCGGTTCCTCCTCCTTGGGATCCCAGTTTTGTTTTGGAGAAACTTACCCTGGCCCCATTTGAGCCAGCAAGTTCCTCTTCCCTGCATTGCACCTGGAAAACTCTTCTTAGCGTGGCAATTACTTCTACCAGAAGGGTCTCTGAGTTACAAACTCTATTGTCTACCTCCCCATTCACAGTCTTCCACAGGAATAGGGTCTCTCTTTGCACCAAATCCCTCCTTTATGCCCAAGGTGGATAATGAGTTATCCCTCAGTCAATCAAGCAATCAACCTCCCAACTTTTTTTCCCTCCCCTTAATCCTCCAACAGGAGAATTCTTCACACTTTTGATGTGCACAGGCAACTCCGATACTAACTGAACAAAGCTAATTTTATCTGTAAGTTTGAATGCTTGTTTGTCTCATATCACCCAAGGGCCTTGGGTCTGCCTGTTTCCAAGCAAACCATCTCTTCTTGGATTTCTAAAGCTATTTCCTTCTGTTACTTAGCAAATGGAAAGAGTCTTTCTTCTCCTGTAAGGACACATTCCACTAGGGCAGTGTCCTCTTATGGAGCCTTCTTTAAAGGCTTGGACACTTGTTCCATCCTGGAGGCAGCTACTTGGTCTTCTGTTGATACATTCACTAAACACTGTAAACTAGATGTCATTTCTAGGTCAAGGGCTGGTTTTACCAGAGCTATTCTGCATGGGTTTGTAGAAAATGCTTCTGCTCCTCCGCCCAAGTCTACCTCTGCATGAGCTTTGGCACTCTCCCTCATGTTATGAATATTGCAACATATGAATAGAAGGACATAGAATAGTTGTGTAAAATCTTACCATAACCATAGATGTCCTTCTCTTCTATATGCTGTACTATTACTTTCGCCCCCGCCTTCCCCTGATGCTTGCCTACCCTCTGGTGACATGTTTTCATCACCTAAGGTCAGGCTGGTACTTTGCGGCATTCAGTTCTGAGGTTGGTACATGCTGACGTCCGCTGTATGGCTGATGTGCACTAGGTGATGTGCGGCATTGCACTTACCTTACAGTAGCATTTAGACTTTTATATACTGGCCGGATGTATGAGTTAACTGGGGCAGACTTCCACATGTTATGAATACTTCAGCATATAAAAGAGAAAGACCTATGTGGTTATGGTAAGATTTTACACAACTATTCTTTTTCTTTGTATAGTATACATGTACCTAAACATGTTTCTTTGCCTATATTCCAACAGTATCATACCAAAGTTTTTGTTTGCAGCTTTTCTTCGGTTCGCATTCTGATGTCTTCTAATAGTATTAATTGTGCATCTACTGCAGCACACTATTGTAAAGTACTAATTTTTCTCTTAATATTCTTCATACTGTTCGTGTTCAGAACTAATATGTTCAGCTTTATAGAACAGTTATTATAATTATCTTATCCCTTGCCTTTTTTATTCTCTTACCATATATATTTTTTTAATTTTCTTTTTCTTTCCCTGACTCTCTCTCCTATGGAATTATGCTTGCCTTTTCCTATATGCCACTCTTCTTCACTTGCTTCATCTCTCTTTCTCTTTAAATTTAAATACCATTTATATGTTTTTTCTTGTTGTATGTTCTTTTATAGCATTCTTTTCCAACTCTTTTTCTTGTATAATTTCATTTTCATTTTCTTTTTATTTTCTTGTATTTCTACCTCACATTCTAACCATCTTACCACATATTTTACATTAACTTCACATTTTTTTGCATTATGATCTGTCTGACCACATAACATTTTTTTCTCACATTCATTAATTAAATGATCACTTTTTCCACAAAAATAACAAGTCTTTTATTGTCCTCTGTACCTCACAAACCTCTATTGCCATGGACATTAATACTAGGTATGTGCATCACATTGTCATTTTCTATTTTTAAAATAATTCCACATTCTCAACCCCCCAGTCCATAATGCTCTTTCATCATAGATTTTAATAGTGTCGACCACTTCATTACATATTGTCAACAAATATTCTCTGTTTTGCTTCCACTTCAGTTTTAAACTGAATCAATATTCTTTTTTTGTCTGCCTGAAAAAGGCTTGCACAACATATTCTGACCATAGAAAGTCTGCTTTTTTTTTCATAGGCCCCCAAAAAGTTTTCCATAGCCTGGCCAGTTTCAAAAAACAACTCTCAGCAAGTTTTTGTTAAAGTGAAAGCTCTTACATTTTTTCAGGTTTTACTCCCAGAACTGCAGTAACATTGTCCCATACCTCATATCTCTCCAGGCCTTTTTCTTTTTTACTGCTCACCCAAACAACATATTCTTTCTTTACTTCCTTCATCTCTGTCTTCATCTTAACTGCTCCTTTCCCCGTTTGAGCATAGGACTTTTTCTGGAGCCTTCTGTGGCTGTTTTTCCTTTTTTTTTTCCCCTCCCTTATTTTATTTTTTTCCACAATGTCACTCCAGGATACAGCTGTTCCACTTTCTGGCTCATTCTGGTTAATTTGCTCATTCTGGTTAATTAGCTCCTCCAGATACTCATCTGCAACCATCCTGAATGGAGGGTTGAACTAACACTTTTTCTGCTGTTTCTGCCATTTCAAACAGCTTTTTCTGGAAATTTTCTTCTGAATCCATCTCTACCATTGCATTTAGCTCCATCTCCTTTCTAATCTCCTCACCATTAGCAGAAGTTTTTTGTGCCCCCACATTGCTTAAAAACATTCCTGTTATCAATTCTACCATTTTTTCTTCATGATCAACACATTTAACTTCCAAATTGCATTGGCTCTCAGCAGTCCTGTTTTCTTCCTGTTCCTCCTAGCTTTCTCTGCGCCTTGATAGGAAACATGAAGTCAGAATGTGTAATATCCAGTCTCATCCTCCTACTGCAAAGAGTAGGATTTTTTTTAAATTGATATACATTCCATATTATTTACATATGTACATTATTTACATCTGTTTATAAATCTCCATACATTATAAACTTCAATTTAAGCATCCTCCCACTCTTTTATCCACAACCAAAACATTGTTTTCCAAAATCTTTATCAAAGTCCATTTTCCATTGCATTTAATTTCATTTAGTCTCTCATTCCATATAGTCCATGAAGCATAAAATATTACTCTGTCCAAACATTTTCTTCACTTTTTGCTGTTTACGTGCACCATAATAACCAAATTCTATTACGTCCATATTTATTTGTTTAAATTTTAACAAACTTTTCACCTTATCTTTACATATTTCTTTCCACAAATGATTAACTCTTTCACATTTCAAAAACACATGCTCCTTCCTATTTTTCTCACATATATTCTTTATTTTCTATAACACAATTTTGTTTTGGTACTTTCATTTCTTCATTCACAATGCTTTTACTTAGTTTTTTAACTTCTATTCCTTCCCGCAATTCTTTGTATTTATAATACAGTATCATTTCTATCAAGTTTTTATTTTCATTCATAATTCCTTTTAATACCTTATATAAAATTAACGATGCTGCATGTACTGTTGGGCTTAGAATATCATCATTAATTCCTTTTCATACTTAATAAGAATCGTATAGATGTTAGCAACATAAGCAAATTTTCCTATTACCGTGATGTTCAACAAACGTGCTTTTTTCTGTATGAAAATCTGTATGATTTCCAAAAAATTAGTCATACCCTTTACTTCTCTACTACTCTGTTAAAGGCATGTAGCCAAGGTACTAGAGAAGAAAGTGTGTGTTTGGCATTTTTTTTTTTTTGCAGATTTTTATTAAAGTGCTTGGAACGTTGGCCTTTTCTTCAATGTTCGTCTTTCATTGTTTATGGACTTTGTGGTTTCTGATATATTACCCCATTTTTTGTCTGTATTCATTCCTTCCAAATATTATTCCTAATACATCTATATATTTTCATTGAACTCAACACCTCCTATCATACCCTCAAAACCAAATCCTTTAGTTTTCTCCTTATTTATACATAAACAATTTTTTTTAATTTATACTTAATTTTTCATTTTCTTTTTCCATCCATACTTTATTTTTAACATTTAATACATCATCATCTGCATAGTTATACATTATTGGCAGTTGTACTTCCTTCATCATTTTGTATCCACCACTACTTCACATTTTATTAATTTCCTTTTACATTCATAACTGATGAGAACATTACACTACTAGGTGGGCAGCCCTGCTTTATTCCATATTCTATTTTTTTTATTTCTGCCTCAATCCAGCCATTTACATTTAGTTTCACATAGTTCCTTTCATAAACAGATTTTATTGCTTGTAGTATTTTTGCTTACATTATATGCCTGCAAAATTCCCCATAAAGATTTATATTGAATATTATCATAAGCTTTACTTGTATCCCCTATCATAACCTTCACTTCTGCATTTTTATTTATGATATCAATTATTTCTCATCATCCATAATAACTCTTGACTTCCTTTTCCTTTTTTTCCAAATACATTTTGGTCATAAATTCTATCCATTTTTTCTGTAACCTTTTTGTTATTATCATAAAAAATTATAATCTGTATTATTCAATGTTGTAGGTCTCCAGTTTTTTTATCTCCTCTTTATTTCCTTTTTTAAATATAAATTTTATAACTCCTGTACATATCTTTCTCTCTAATTCCAGTTTCTAACCATTCATTCATAACTTCTACAAAAATTATTTTTTGCCACTCTTTCATGTCTTTATACATACCATATTCAGTTCCATCCAGTCTTGTTGCAGAATTCATGTTAATAGTTTTTGTAATGTCATTCTATTCTTTCATGGTCATTTTTTGTTCTAAATACTCATTATCTTCCTTATTTAAATTTTCAACTTTATAAATGTGTTCTATGTTTTCTCTCTCAACAAATAATTCCAATACATATTATTTAATTATTCCCATTATTCCTTCTTGCTGTCTTAATTGCTATATTCCTTATTTTTTAATTCTCTTATTTTTCTTTTTATTGTTTTACTCAGATATGGTGCTACCTCTTTTTTCTTTCCTTGTAAACAATATTTTTGCTTATATAACAAGTACATTTTAATTTGATTCATTTTTATATATTTCTCTTTCATAAAAAGGAATTTGTCTCTAAATGTTTCTTGATCTCATATCTTGTGTATCTATTTTTCTTTCCATCTTTTCTTCATTATACATTCTAAAAATACTTTTTTATATTTTTCTTTAAAATTAAGCCACCAAACAATCCAGTTCTCATAAAACTCCCTCAGTCATATGATTTTTCCATAATTCCACAAGTTCTTTTTTTCTCTTCTAAATCAAATTCATTTTCATTAATTCTTTGTATTTAATCTCCCATTCTTATATATTCTTAATTTTCCTGTACTTTAACCCCTATTGCTACATGATCTGAAAATCCAGCATACTGATTCCTTTTTTATAACTTTTAAACTATCCGATATTAAAAAAGAATCAATTTCTCTCCTAATTTCATTCTTTTTATAGGTCCAGTGGATGTTCTTCATGTTTCACTGTTGGAGTCCTCACATTTGGGTTATCTGCTTGCAGTAGCCCTCAGCTGGCCTGATTAACAAAATTTTGGGTCCTGCGTCAGTTGCTATCCCTTCTTCCGTGATGTCAGGTCGTCAGGGGTATAAAACATGCAGCCGACACCATTAGATCAGTCTTTCTTGCCATGCAGTGCCCGAAGCAGAAACAGTTCGCAAGTGCCGGTTGGTCGACTCCTGAATTTTTTGTTTTCGAGTTTCAGAACCAAAGTCTTAAACTAAAAGCCAAGTACCCCGTTGGGGAAACTTTTTCTTGCTCTAAACTGATGTCAGTAAAAGTAAATTGCATTATTTGTGGAAAGCAAATGCCTCATAAAGATTTTCATTCGTATTGTATTCCTTGCATAGGCCCTGACCACGACGTACCTCGCCGTCGGTTTTGTGTCTTATTTAAACCATAAACTGTCCGTCATTAGTATATTTTTGCCTCTAAATATTTTGGTGCTCAGTTCAATTATCCAGATATGTCTTCTGTAAGCCATCCGACTACAGAGATTCCGAAAAAATGCAAAGATAAAGACAGAGGCCGCCTAGGTCCAAGGCTGCCAATGACGCTTCTCCTAAGCCAGTCACCAGTTTGCCGGTACTCAGGCACTTTCACAGCCCCTGATTCCCACTACTTCAGATTCGCAGGCCTCTATTGAGACCCATTCGGAGATGCTTCAACTGTGGAACCTGCGGATTTCTTTACCTTGGATGGGTCCGGAGCCGCTGTGCAGGCACCGGCTTCTGAGGATGTATTCAGGCCCTACTGACTTGCGTATTAAACAGGCGCCATCTTCTTCTTCAAGGCTTAAAGCTCGAACCATGCCTAGAAAACTGACGCCCAGACTGCATGGTCAGGCTTCTGTGCCTAAAAAACAAATGATAAAAATGGCTGAAGACATTATTACTTTAATCAGGGGAAGCCAGCCTTCCCCCTCTAAAGAGACCTAGAACTGAGTTTGCTTATGATAGTTCTGACCAGGATTCTGAATTTTCTGTTTCTCTGATGACCAGGATTTACCCTTATCTACCTATGAGGATTCTTATGCTGAGGACTCTCTTCCCTCTGCTTCTCCCCCAGAGGATTTCTCTTTTGGTGAAACCTTGCATACTCTCAGGGAGCATTTTCATTGGGAAAGTCAGGATTTCTCTGATTCTAAAAAGAGGCTTAGGGATTTATTACTACTACTGCCCCAGCACAGGCCTTTAGCCATACCTCCTGTACTTGACATTGTTACACCTTTTTGGAATCTAGCTTGGCCCCTGACTCTTTACCTCCTGCTCCCAGAAAACCTGATGGATATTACAGGGTCTCACAAGTTCCTTTTTAAAAATCCTACTGCGGATCCTGAGACTATTGCACAGGGACCCAAGGGCATTAAAGTTACTACTGCCGAAAATCCTGCCCCTTCTAATAGAGACTCCAGGGTGCTAGATAGATAGGGTAAGAAGGTATACACTTCTGCAACTTTGGCCATTACGGCCTTAAACTGCCAGTTTCATATGTTAAAGTATCAGCAGCATATTATTGGATTGCTTAAACAGGAAGTGATATTGATTCTTGATTGTGCTGAAAATAAGGATTTACAGGATTTAATGCATTCAGTTGAACAAGTTGGAAAACATACTTGGCAATGTAGCTTTGATTCACTAGAGGCATCTTGCAGGGCTGCTGTAACTGGGTCTATACTTTAGAAGGCATGCTTGGCTTAAAGAGCCATCCTTGCCAGATCATGTTAAAGCGAAATTACTGGATGCTCCCTTAAACCAGGACTGCCTGTTTGGCAACAAGGCAGAAGAAGTTTTTAAAAAGGTGGAGGAAAAAGCTAAATCTATGCAAACTGTTAGATTTTTTACAAGTACAACCTCCAATGCTTAGTAGGCATTGGCCTTCCAAGAATTGGTCCTTTCCTGCCTCTTCCAGACCTTCTCATTCCAAACCCAGATCCAGCAGAGCTCCCAGGCATCAGTCCCAGGGTACACACAGGGCTAAGCAGTGGGGGTCCTCCACTTCCAAATCTGGGAGTAATAATCCCCCCCATGGTAAACTGTCTCAATGGCTTCTTTTTAAAACTTCTAAGCACTTCTCAACTGACTGCCCCTTTGGGGGGAAAGATTGCTCTTCATGCAAAGGACTGGTAACTCATTATCCAGGACAAATGGGTTGTAAATATAGTGTCCCAGGGATACAGATTTCACTTCCACACATTACCCAACACCAAGCGGATGGCCAGATCTACCCCCAAATCAGTGGGCAGAGGCCCAAAAGCAAGTAATTTATCTCTCAAGCATGGGGGCTATTCAGTTGGTACCAGAAGAGGAAAAGGGACAAGGTTTCTACTCAAGACTTTTCGTGGTACCCAGAAAAGATGGTTCATGGCGTCCTATCCTGGACCTGTCTACTCTAAACACCTTTTTGGTGATTCCAAAATTCAAGATGCTGACTCTTAACCCATTGCTCCCTATGCTAGGCAAAGACGCCTGGTTGGCAACACTAGATTTAAAGGAATCATACCTGCACATCCAAATCGGGGAATCTTGCAGAAGATACCTATGCTTCAAAGTAGGCTACACACACTATCAGTTCTCTGCACTGCCCTTTGGCTTATCTACTGCTCCCAGGGTATTCACAAAGTGCCTAGCTCCAGTCATTGCATTTTGCAGGCAAAGAAATATTCAAATATACCCATACCTGGACGATTGTCTAATTCAGTCAGAAAGCCAGGACATATTTTTGAATCATCTGGCCTTTGTACAAAGGGTACTAACTTGTCTGGGGTACACCATAAACGAAAATAAATCACACCTGGTACCCTGTCAACAAATTATATTCCTGGGAGCAAGCTTGAATACAACTTCCCAGATGGCTTTCCTCATGCCAGAGAAACAAATTCATTTGACAACCTACTTCAAACAAGTGGCCACAAAAACCCTGCTATCTGCAAGGCAAATTCTACAAGCCTTGGGGTTCATGGCCACCTGCATTCTTTTAATTCTATATGCAAGACTGCATATGAGGAAAAGTACCTACCATAAATGTAGATGTTCGAGTGGTTATACTGCTGCAGTCATCACACTTGGGCTATCCTGTCGTCAGGCGGTCCCGCAGTCGGCCGAATCCCAAAGTCTTGGTCCGGCGTCTGTTGTCGTCGCCTCTTCCCTGACGTCAGTGCGACAGGGGTATAAAAGAGACAGCCGACGCCATTTTCTTCAGTTTTTCTTGCCCCAGATGTCAGGTGCCCCTAAGTAGGAAGACAATACAATAGCTATGCAGCAATACCTTAGTAGATAAGCAATAGTATTAGCTGTTAGCAAATACACCATATAGACATGCATCCAATAGATTGAAGTACATGGAGTTGTAACTAACACCCTGGTATGTAGAGGGGATGGAGGGAGGGTAACCTGGACTGCAGCAGTATAACCACTCGAACATCTACATTTATGGTAGGTACAAAACTGTACTATGTTCATCGTGCTATACTGCTGCAGTCATCACACTTGGGTAGAATCCCAAAGCTATGGAAAGGTGGCTGATACTAAACTGGGTTAGGTGATGCTAGGATGCCCTGCAGAACTGCAGTGGCAAAACCAGCCCTGGTTTTTGAGTACAGTGGAAGGTTGTAGTACTTGGTAAAGGTGTGCACTGAACTCCAAGTAGCTGTCTCCAGAATGTCTTTGGTTGGAACCCCTCTGAGAAAGGCTGCTGTGGTTGCAGTAGCCATGGTAGAATGGGATCTAATATTGACAGGCACTGCCTTCCCATGGTGCGAGTAGCAAAAGCGGATACAATGTGCTATCCATTTGGAGATGGTCTGTTTTGAAATAGCCTTTCCTTGTAAACCTGCAGCATATGATACAAAGAGTTGGTCAGTTTTTCTGAAGATCTTTGTCTTATCTAAATAGTAACGTAGCTGTCTGTGAATGTCCAAAGAGTGTGAAGGAGCCTTTCTCCTTTATTCTGTGGGTTAGGGTAAAAGGTGGGTAAATGAATGGTCTGATTCAAAGCCACACTGGATACTACCTTGGGCATGAAGGTAGGATTAGTTCGTAAAGAGACTCTGTCCTGATGGAAAATGATGAAAGGTTCCACTGCCATAAGTGCTTGTAGTTCTGAGACCCTGCGTGCTGAGGTAATAGCCAGTAACAAGGCTGTTTTCCAAGACAAGTATTGTAGTTCTGCTGAGAATGCTGGTTCGAAAGGAGGTAGTGTTAACTTTTCTAAAACGAAGTTCAGGTCCCAAGTTGGTGTTGGTGGTTTTCTGGGGGGTCTTATATTCTTAGCCCCTCTGAGAAACTGTCTAAAGGGTGTGAGAAAATTGGGGGATCCGTATTATATTGAGCTGAAATGGCTGAAGCATGGATCTTAATGGAGGAGAAGGAAAGGCCTTTGTGTAGCATCTCAGTTAGGTATTGCAGTATGTGAGGAATGTTTGGAATCCAAGGATTTTGACCTTTAGCCTGGTGCCATGCACAAAATCTTTTCCATTTGTCTGAGTAAGTCTTCCTGGTGCTGGGCCTCCTGGCCTCCATAATTACATTCAGGATGTCCTTTGAGAGAAGTGTTGATTGATAATTTAAGGAATTCTCCATGCAGCTAAATTTAAAGTTCTGAGCTGGCTGTGACAGGTTTGATAGTTTTTCTGAGTCAACAGTAGTGGGAATTAAGGCAAGATCCATGGAGGGCTGTGAGTCAAGTTCCTTAGTAATGGGTACTAGTGCTGGCGTGGCCAGTCCAGAGCAATGAGGATCATTTGTGGTCTCTGATCTGACCTGACCTTCAATAATACCTTGGTCAATAGAGGTAGTGGAGGGAAGGCATAGACTGTCAGTGTTGTCCAACTGAATGATAGAGCGTCCACTTTCCAGGCTAGGGAGTGATAAGTCCTTGTGCAGAATTTTTGTAATTGGCAATTGTTGGGGGATGCAAATAGATCTATGTCTGGACATCCCCATCTTTGAGTTATCATTGAAAATACTTGTGGGTGTAGTCTCCACTCGTGGGGGTCTGCCATGTTTCTGCTTAATTCGTCTGCCAATATGTTTTCCTTTCCTGGCAGGAATTGTGCTTGTAGTTGTACTTGGTAGGTCAAAGCTGTGTTCCATAAGGTCATAGCCTGTCTGCATAAAGGGTAGGAGTGTGTTCCTCCCTGTTTGTTTATGTACCACATAACTGTGGTGTC